>NC_136808.1:44047835-44357835 GCF_951216825.1 Electrona antarctica | reverse complement strand
ATCACATTAGATCATTGACACAGGGTCGGGTTACAAAATTGTGGGATAAAAATTTAAAAAAAAAAAGAAAATGCAAAATTGCGGTGTCCGTGATGACCTGTGATCAAGACTGTCAAAGTGCTAACATTTCAAGTGTCTATAAAGAGAAATTAAGATGGAAAATAAGGAATCTATTGAGAGCAGAATACCCCATGATTGAAGTACACAAGACATAATGTATATAGCCAAATTTGCAAGCTTGTGTAATACTTAACAGTAACACTACGGTAAATGGCCAGTAGACACTTTAAATTGAGTTTTGCTTTGCTTCAAGCAAAGTAAATTATTATTTCAGATAAGGGAGACATGCATTACATACGTGGAATTCTAAAACTGAAGTAGTGTCTTCTTAGCCTTTGCCTGTTTGCTGTCTGAGCAAAGAGTTGTGGAGAAATTGGGGGCAGAGGTTTGTGTCCTGGTTCGTCTTAGCTCTGATCTTGTGTAAATAAGGGATGCTACATTACTTGTGGTATATTACAGCTCTGGATGTACAGTAGGGACACAAAAGTTGGAGCGCCTCTCAGCTCAACTAGGGCAGGATCAAAGAAGTCAGTCAACCAAGACTTAGCTGAACCCAGACTTTACTCAACCAACCACACCCGCTAATCTCTACTGCACCATGGGAGAAGAACACAAAGGCCAGATGCAAACCTATCTATTTTAATGAACATCTAACATACAACCGGGTCAAGAAAAGAAAGAGGTCTTTGTCTAATTGCTACAACCCTATGTAGCAGAGTGGCTCAGAGCCTCTGCCTGATGGCCTCAAAAGTCTAATATCTCCCCTGGTCCAGAGGGATATCCCTTTGGTCTAGTGGTTAAGATGTTGGACTTTCACGCAGGAGGCCCGAGTTTGAATCCCGGGCGTTACACCTACAACATTTGACTTGTGATGCATTGTTACAGTAGTGTAACTGTATATATTACCCATGTAATGTAATTTGTGTGACACATCACACACACACACACACACACACACACACACACACACACACACACATATATATATTAGTGGTGGACATAGATTATTATTTTTTATCTAGATTAATCTCACTGCAATCCTGGCGTTAATCTAGATTAAAATGGCTCATTTGAACTCTGCCGAAGGCATTCAAAATATGTGTGTGCTACCTAAATAATGACCATTTAGACCAGGATCCCTAATTATGGATATTAACAATACAACTAGCCTATTAATACCTTTTATATTTCATATTGTGAGTTTGTAGAACTGTTCAGTGGTCCTTGACATGAAAATGTTTGAGAACCACTGCTCTAAAACAACATTGGACAATGATGTTTGACAGTCAGCACTATAGTTGCTTATTCTAGATTTATTTTCGGACTTTTTCGGATTTTCTGACGTGATCTGGCCTGTTAACATTTTCATAGACCTTGTTGCTTGTTTCCCTCTCACAGTCACCCTGGTCAAAGCGGTGTTGTGGTTCCGTGGCTGTGATGCATGTATGATTAATTTAGCTTAACACAACAGCTAGGAGGATGCAGCAGGCTGCTGCCGTCATGTTTAACAGTATTTTGCGCAATGTATGTCCCAGAATTTATGGATATGGACTTATGGATCCATCGCTGCCTCTTTCTTTAGTAGAAGTAGAAATGTAACGTGTTGCTGACTGTTTACCGTCCCTCTCACAGACTACACAGAGTGCACTGTATCCGTGCAGTCGCAGTGCTCCGCCTGGACCGCCTCCTCTCGCACGCGCGCACGCGCGCACGCACGCACACACGCACGCACGCACGCACGCACGCACGCACACACGCACGCACGCACACACACACCGCCTCCTGGCCGCTGCAGACCCAGAGGCTCTGTGCAGAGTGAGACCCAGCTCCCAGACCCAACTTTGAGAATAGATTAACGGCGATATTTTTTTTATCACGCGATAAGAGTCTCGCGTTAACGCAGCACGTTAACGCCGATAACAGCCCAGCAGTAACATGACATCAATCCAAATGTCTCAATGCATGGCAACATAATGTGACTTTTACATCCCCATTATGATGATGATGATGATGATTATTATTTTTATATAAACAGTTGCTATTGATGTTTTTGTAAAATATCAGTTGAGATTTCAGTAGAATAGCTCTAAAAGGTAATGGTGCACACTGCACAGTGGGAGGTCACTTATCCGAGACAGATATTCAAAATGTGCTTTTAACTCATTTTGGGCGGGAACCCTTCTTGGTGTTTTAAAGCATTATGTTATGCTTTAGCTATTTTAGAAAAATCGTGAAAATGTGGTGCAAATCTTTGAATATATATTCTTTCAGAGTGAGCGTTTTTAACTCAAATCTTTGCTTCTGGGGGGGTCCCTAGAACAACATATTTTCAGATGGCGGCCGGCGGCCAAATACATATAATCTTGGGGGTCCTTGACATGAAAATGTTTGAGAACGACTGACATAGAATCATGGCTTTTTCAAAAAACTGTTTTAGAAGGCATTTGTAGAATCGACGTCAGGTCTAAATGGATTAAGCAAAGAGCCCTGCATGGCAGCTGCTTGGACACATTTTACTCTAGGGAAAAATGTGCACTTTACTGAGTTATTGGCCTTTTATGGATCATCCACTGTTGTAATGAAGCAGTTTTTATCAGTTGTGCAGTGCTCCACATCATTCAATCTGTCTTCATTTCCCACTGCCACACGTGCACGCGCACACGCGCACACGTGCATGCGCACGCACACACACACACACGCACACACACACACACACACACACACACACACACACACACACACACACACACACACACGCACACGCACGCACACGCACACACAAACACACACACGAATTACAGTAGGACATCTATGTAATTCTCTGATTAGTGTAATTTGAGTTATGTTCAAAAAGGGTAGGCGCAATAAGCCTCTGCTTCTGCCTTCACCTTTTCGGTACCACTAGTTATTAGTGGATATTAATGTATGTATGTCTGTATGTAATCATTTTTCCTGTACGGACCGAAATAAAATCTATCTACCTACCTATGTACATACTGTGTACATTATTTTTGTATATTATGGTTAACATACTGAATATCACCTGTTGGCCCACAACAGATTGATCCCTGAATGAGATTTGAGAATCTAACTAAGTGTAACTAAGCTTAATTTACAGTATACTCTGTTGACCAAAAAATGCTGATATACTGTACAAGCTCATTCTCGCAATTGACAATTAAGTATAAATCGGGCTTTGAGTTACAGTAAGGTTACACTTCAGCTGTTGATCTTTGCTCTACATCTGCTGGACTGGAATAAGATCAGGCTCTAAGTGTCTATGGGAAACTACAAAAAATACAGAGAGATAGGGAGAATAAATCCATGAGCAAGATGACGGCACATTCAGACATCCAAAGATTTAACACTATCGTCAGGATTATTAAATAATGCATCAAAACCCACAGGCCTCCAGGGAATGGTGTCAGTAATCAGAAAGAAGAGTTAGGGATTTCTTAATAGGGTCCCCTATAAATAACCGGGGACTGAAAATGAGGCCGTGTGAAGTTGATGAAGGATGGATTCAAACCCCACAAGGTGGAGAGCTCTCAAAGCCTGAGGGATGGCCATGGTGGGATGTTCAGTTGACCATGTTGGTGTGGGACTTGTGATCGTTCGGGGACTTTGATCATTGTAAAATATACAGTATATTTTTCAAACATGCATGTTAGTTTCTAGATGTTATGAGTGTGAGATAAAATGTTCATAACCAAAATCAGGGGTCACTCTCTCTCCCCACCTGGTCAGTGTTTTCATCTCACTGGTCAGGGCTAGGGTATGGATTGATTTCACAAAGAAATGAAAAACCTGGACAACTTTGTGTAACAATGGTGCTACAATGATGTAATCTGTTCAGTTGAGGATGAGATTTAATGTTTTGGTTAGATTTTTGGGTAAAATTGCCCCTGTTTAATAACACGTGGTGTTTGTTGTTTTATAGTTTATAAATAAAGGGTTTTATAAAAAGTCTAAAAAGTCTCCATTATGTTAAATGATGTGACAGTGATGATACGTGATGATTTATCCGGTTGTTATGGATAAATGTTAGAATTGTACTGTGATTATAAACTCTCTTACCATCAAACTTTTTATGTCTTGAGACAAATGTAGTCCTCATGTTGTGGCTGATCTCCTCAACTAAATTCTCAAATTCCAGCTTGCTCTGCTGGCTGAGTGTGTCCTCCATCTCGGATGTGCAGCAGGTGTATCCCTGAGGACATACACGCAGGTGTTCACCTAGGTTGGGAGAGAGAGAGAGAGATGGAGAGAAAGCTTTTTACATGCAATAGCAATGGAGCCGTGCACTGCCACAGGAGTGTGGGTTTCAAAAGGCTGAGCCGAGCGTTTGATCGAGGCTCTTCTGTGATTTTGTTCCTCCCATCGCTGAAGCTATCAAAGGGAGGCAGACCGGAACAAATGGGGAAGGTTCACATTTTGTCAGCTCGATGCTGTCATGTGAAACAGAGTGTAACTTTACCAGAGCTGGGCGTGCGTACATGAAGTATTCCATGTAGGGCTTTCTATAAATATGTCATTGTCAAAAAGAATTTAGATAATGGCAATCAGGCAGCTTCTGCTAACCGCTTTGAGGGCAGATGTATATTAATAAATAAAATATTATGAATACCATGAGCTCATATGGAATGTGATAACTGACAACAGAGGTCTATACTGTACATTATACATAAACCTATAGTTCACTGTTGTAGTGAGCATCAGGATGCATCCCAGGAAGATTTTCCACGTTATGAGTTAATGGGGCTGCGGTGGCTCAGGAGGTAGAGCAGCCACTTGGGAATCGGAAGGTTCCTGGTTTGATCCCCCAGCTCACCACTGGGATACTGTCGAAGAAATTTGCATAATTCTTTTGAATGAAAAATAAGCATTATCAAAAGATAATGATTATACAAGCAAGATATTCACCGCAGGCCACCTCTTTCAGTGATGTGTTTGTTTTGTGCAACTTTCATCTAACATTGTTAAAAACATTTTGTTGCAAATTTAAAGACATCATGAATTGGCTTTATTGCTAACATTTTTGCTCAGAAACAGAGGTGTGATTTTCAATGTGTCAGCCGATGGTCCCATTCCCTCTGGGCTATGGGATCCCTGGACTACACACACTGCACGGAACAGAGAGTGCATATCGCTGAGGGGAGCAATTCTACACTTATGTGCTTATTTCTCACCTCCAATGTTTTCAGATGCATGTTTTAATGTACAGTTTAAGTTTAAAACAAGTAATGGCATCTTCTCGAGTTAGATAAGGAACACAATGTCTCCACTAATTAAGATAAGGTGTGATTGATTGGTAGAACAGCTATGGAAATCAAACAGGTGAATGCAATCAATATAATAATATTTTTATATTCATTCATAAGGGTCTATCATGTTTGCCTTTACAGGCCTACTGTACGGACTTTTGACACATTTTATTTTTACATATGCTGTAAAAGTGTGAAATTTCACATCTTTAACAAATAAGAAATATGCTAGTGAATAAAAATGATAATGGTTTGTAGTCATGAGAAGCTTTTTATTTTGCCAGATATGTTCACATACAAGGTCATGTTCACTGACTTATGAAAGTGGAATATATTTGCTTACAGTTTGGCAAAATAGTAGCCAAAATAACTAGTAGTTTGTTATTCAGAATTATAAACAACTGGAACTAATCCAATACTAATCCATATACTCTACTGTATGTCTCTCCAGCTTTTTATTAAACAGAAAATGCATTTTCAGGTTGGGATACCAATTTTATCCAATGAGGATAGAGAACTCAGTCAGGATACAGATTAAACAAGTAGAATTGTAAGTGATCAAATAAGTCACAAAGAAATGAGCAGACAATTTGGAACTCGAACATTATAAAGAATTAAGCTGATAAATGGCTACTTTATTTTTTTTATTTGTCATCTTGTGATCTCGAATTACTAATTTGTTATCTTGTGATCTCGAATTAGTAACTCGTGGTCTCGAAATACTATTTCGTGCTCTCGCATTACTAATTCGTTATCTCGTGATCTCAAATAAAAAATAAAAAATAAATATATATCTTTCTCAATGGCCACTCCAGGGCTCCGTAGAGAACAGCCACAACTGTATCAACGTATAAAAGTCCCCGTCAGCCGATTGGTTATGCCACTATAGCATGCTGAGTGCTACTGTGGGTTCTTGCTGACACAATAAGACTGTTTTGTAATTAAACCGTCTGCATTTTATTGACCACACATTAGTTCACATTGGTGCATAAAGTCTGCTACGCGTAGCTGAGCCTTGCTTTGTCTGCTGCTTGCTATGCGTTTAAATCAAATCAAAGTCCTTTATAACTTTGCACCATTGAGCCAGCTCTCTTCCTCTGCTGGTTCTCTCTGGTGGTGTGCTCAACAAAAAAAGACAAAAGACAAAGTCGGATGCAAAAGGCATATATACACGCGCGCGCGCGCACGCACGCACACACACATTAAAAAAAGATTTGTTTCATTATTTATCTATTAATGGGTAGTGCAGTTCACATTGGTTGAGTCAGGCCTTTATATTTCAACATTTACATTGTTGTAATGAAATATAAGACGAGTTGTTACTATGATTGGATGCTTTTTCAGCCCTTGGTGATATCACTATTACAACCTAATTTCCCTGGGCACAAACTGGCAAACTTACTCAATCTGACATAATGACAGTCTCATGTTTACTGACCTCAAATGCAGACAAATACTCATATGGTCATTATCAAACAACATTACAGAATGAATCATTCCAGTGGAGATGTGACTGTTCTCTCTCAAGAGCCAAAACGGAAAATACTGTCTAATATATAAATATTGTCTAATTGCAGACTGCGCTACACTGGACCGTTTTAATTGGAATGCACTCTGATCGCTGCATGAGCCACACAGGAAAATCCTCAGAGTGTTCAAATGAAAGCTCAGAATCAGAAACACTCAGAATGTTACTGTGTAGGAACAAAGTTTTAATGGAGTCTAGTTTTAAATTGTATGCATGCCAGGCTAGGTTGCCTACCCAGGGCTTTGTTTTGAGCCGTTACAGTGCCACCATGAGGCCGAGTTGAAACATTTGTGGTGGCAGATCTTATTGGCAAACTTTCACCCCAATATTACACTGTGTACATGATTTGTGGTATTTTGCGGTGCCCGTGATTACCTGTTCACAGACGGACAGACAGACAGACAGACTCACACGAGTGAAAACATAATCCCTTGCCTTTGGCCATTCTGGCCTGCTGGCTGGGGCTGGCGCTGTGTTGTACGATATGAATGCCACTACAGTAAGTGCCTCTATGGAGGTAAAAGCTGAAGATCTGAAGGGTTTTGAAATGTTTGTGCGTACTCGCTGGCACTCTGAATTGTGCTAAATCCTTAATCAGTCCACAGAGAGGCAGATTTACCATGCAATGGTAATGAGCTGCACCATCAACAGTTCAATGCAAACCCCACAGTCCCTTGTGTACTGACTATACCACATGCTGTCAGCTGTAGCCACCATGACCAGAAGCCTCCAGACATGAAAGTAAAGCAAAGTATTGCATCAGATTTCTGTTTAGTTTATTTTATTTTATTAAAGTAGGCCTGGGCCATGGCTCAGTGATCCAGGCACCTTGGCTGGTAATCCAGTCTGGCAGTGTGCCGCGGGTTCGACTCCCGATCCCCTGCATGTCTTCCCCCCATCTCTCTCCCCATTTCCTGTCAGCCTACTGTCTGTCCCTCCATAAAAAAATATATATATAAAATAAAAAGATGAAAGCCAAAAAAAATGGGTTAAAGTAGCACTTTAGAGCTGACATTTTGCAATCTTGAAACAAAGCCTATATCACCACCTACAGTATATAGGCCATGGGCCAAGTCCCTCTATCTGCTTTAGTTTTTGCTCGATCCCCTGCGAGGATTCTTCTTTTGTAATGTGTCATTAATTGTTTATGCACATCCAACCTCAAAAGTTGCAGCAGAACAATATAACACAAAACTGGCAACACGATGCAAGTATAAACCAATCAAAGCTTGCGTACGTTATTGTGGACTTCAGTTGGCCCATCATGTTCTTTGTAATACGGGGAAAGGGAACCAGGAAATGAACAGCATTTGTTTTGTGATTGTGTTTTTTTGTGAGAATTTGATAGAATGGATGCAGACTATTAATTGAATGAGCCGTGTTGATGACTGCACTCACTACAGGCAACAGCAGGATGGTTTACAGATACAAATTATTTAATGTTTTAAGAACAGCTGCAAATGCTTAATATACTATTAAACAGTTGGCCAATCAAAAATGCAACCATTTAGATATAATATTGGCTTTTATTGATTCCCAGTCATATCTGTTCAGATCTCTAGTCACTGTGCATCTGTTGCCACAAGTTTAATTTGATGTTTAGATTGTTTTGTTATGGTTGATGATTTGTTTGTTCTTTCTCTCTTGAAAAGTTTTAAGCTCAAGTCAGCAGTTGTTAATGTATTAAGTTGGGGCGAGTTGGGTTAAATGAGAGTTGAGCCAGAAGGCAAAGCTCTCTGTCTTCCGAGCAATCTTCGTTCCTATACTCTCACCTATGGTCATGAAGTGTTCCTACTCTCACCTATGGTCATGAAGTGTTCCTACTCTCACCTATGATCATGAAGTGTGGGTCATGACCGAAAGAATAAGGTCGCGATTGCGAATACAAGCGGCCGAAATGAGTTTTCTTCGACGGGTGGCTGGCATCTCCCTTAGAGATAGCATTTGAAGTTCAGTCACACGAGAGAGACTCAGAGTAGAGTAACCCACACATAGAGTAACTTGGCCCCTGGGGTGTGAGTATTGTCATGGCAGACCCCAGGACAGTGTTTGTGCCAAGTTTGGTTTGTATTGGAGCAATGGTGTACCTGTAGCACACAGAAGCCCCTAATGTGGCTATTATTTGGTCTACTGGTTACCATACACTATTGAATCAGTGCTTTGAAGTCCTGATTTGTAGTTTTAACCTAAGTGTACTGTATTTGATACAAACATTTTGTTTTTGGGCTACCTGTGAAATGTGCTCTTTGTTGGTGAAGAGAATGCAACTGTAATTCTCAAGTTGCAATATTAACATTGGTGGGCACATCTTGGTCTCAGTTGCATTTGTACAATACACACATCCATTCACTAAAAAACAGGTGCTGGGCTGAGGTCAGTCTGCACACTGGGTCATGCTCCAAATCTTAAAAATGCATTGGTTCCTTTCCTTTACACACATCATTGGATACACGTACGTGTCCTGCAGCAGTAATAAAACTGGGCTTTAAATATCACTATATTAGTGAGCGAGGACTTGGGCCCAACTCTGGTGTGTTACTGTACTCTAACTGAGGGCCTCTATTTCAGGACTTCCTAAAAGATTAATTTGGTGTCTCCCCAGGACCTAAACTTTACAAAAATGAATTATGAATTTAACAGTTTTCTGAAAAACCTATGTTGGTATATCGTTGCTGTCGGGCAGAAACTAATATTTCAAGACCCACAGAAAAATGTATTTTTATAAATCCTAACATTAGACTGGAACGACAGGGTTTTTATAGACCATGTAATTTCCGTATGTACAGTACTATTCTTCAGAAGTCCTAGGATGACTCACAGGTTGCAGAAGAGCGCCCAACAGGCAGGGGTGGCCCAACGGATTGCGGAGCGGTCTTGATACCGGAACGTCGCCAGTTCGAATCAGCGGTCCTACACGTTAAAATTACCACCGCTGAAGTGCCCTTGAGCAAGGCATTGAACCACTACCATGAAATGTTCTATGAGCAGGGCCTGGCTGGAAACAAGTTCTTGAGCTTAGCCCAGATACCCTGGGTAAATATAGTAACTTTGCTTTGCTTTGCTTATTGTAAACACTGAAAAACCAAATGACGAAATATAGGGGTATAACGATATAGTAACTGCATCCAAAAAAGCGATTTTAATTTCAAGAATCGAAGTATATCGTAAATGAAAACTGCAACATTGACTATGTTTCGTATCGTATCGTTTTGCAATGCAAATAATCGGTATTGAATCGTTTTGCTAAGCAGATAATCAATTGTATTAATACTACATTTTTGTGCGTAGTATTTAGCAATTTTTAGAAGAAAAAAGAAAAAGAGGGGTTTAATTACTTAGTTTAAAATAAAGGCAATGTATTTTAAACAGTTACTGTATCGATTTCAAATCATTGAATCGTATCGGATCGCCATAATGAACCAATATCGCCCATGTATCGTATCGTCAACCATGTATCGTGATACGTATCGTATCGCTGTTAAAATGTTGCACCCCTAACGAAATCATGTCAATGGCAGGCTACACCCGATTCAAATGACAAATATATTTGTCAATGGCAGTTAATGATTAATGGATTAACCACTTTTGCCTAATTTAAAACAATATAGTGAAAATAGGCAATCTACAAGCTCACCATGATGTGGTGTGTTAAACTATTTTTTAAAGGTTTCTAAATGTATTGAATTGTTTAGATTTTTTATAGATTTGTGAAAATCTTTTGAAATCATTTTTGTAAAAAAGGGGGATATTACGACCCATACAAATTGTTACGTGTCCCATTGTTTAGGAAACATTGTTCTAACAGTGCGTTTTAACAGAGGGCGAGCATCGGCCGACTTTTCGGGCAACGTTCCTCCGTCCACTTTTCGACTATCGGCCATTCGCCTGCTATCGCCGGTACTCACCGGGTCCCATAGACAAATAATGCACTTCCGCACTATTTTTTACAATACATTTAATTTATAATGCACTTTACATTCCACGGAATCTCAAAGTGCTACAGTAGGCAGAGCATAAAATTAGGAAAACATCACACCGTTAAAACTTCACACAATTTAAAAACAGGGGAAAGCCTTGTGAAAGAGGTAAGTATATACCTCTTTCAAGTATATACCTGGATTCAGGCTTTCCCCTGAATCCATTGATCCACTTGACCTATGCCCCCCTTGTTCCAAATTGTTTTGTCTCCCTTAATGTTTTTAAATTGTGTGATGTTTTAACGGTGTGATGTTTTCTTAATTTTATGCTCTGCCTACTGTAGCACTTTGAGATTCTGTGGAATGTAAAGTGCACTATGTATATGTATTATATATATATATACAGTATAATGAGTATATATATACACAGTATATATATATATATATATATATAATTATATTATACCACAACAACCACAGCATTATCATAGGCACGCACGCACGCACGCACGCACGCACGCACGCACGCACGCACGCACGCACGCACGCACGCACACACACACACACACACACACACACACACACACACACACACACACACACACACACACACACACACACACACACACACACACACCGCAAGCCTGAATATCTGAGGATTTTCCAGAGTTCACTCAACAATACAATGTGTTAATTGAAGCCTATAGCCAAATGACTTCTGCGGTAGTGATAGACACGAGTCATATAACTAGAGGCAGGCTTTCTCTTTATGTCTCAATCTGATCCAACTAGTTTGACCTTGCAGCTGCATCATTTAGATGTGCTTGAGCACAGATGGCAGGAGGCACTCCTGCACATATTTCCTCATCTTAAAGAATGAGCTGATCGGAGTTTTAGATGTGTGCAATTACACAAGGCAAGATAATTGGGGATGAACAGTAATCTTCTTGGGGGATTTTACAGTGAAATGTTCTGGCGTTAGCTCAAATGTTTCCCAATAAAAAATAAGTGAGGCATGAGAAACACTGTGCATGTAATGAATGCTATCGCATATGCATTCTTTTTCTTTGTTACATAGATGTGTTTGATCGTTCTGGACCATTATCTCCACAAACGTAAAAACATGATTGGAGCCTAGCATTGTAATTTGGTAAAATTGCTGACAATACTACTACAGTAGGCCAACATTCTGCGGAATGGGTAAAAGAAAGACGTTGAGGCCTGATTTATATAGTTGCGTGTCAGTGTCGCACACCAAAAATAGCTGATCTACAAGCTCACAATGCGTTGCAACATGATGCATTGTGAGCTAGATTTCCGACACCAACGCACACCTACTCAAGTATAAATCACCCTAGAGACAATGCGCGCTTAACTCATGCAATCAGTCAAGCAGACACAGTTCCTTTCAGAGAATTCTCCAATCCATTATAATTAGCAGTGTGAGGTTCTAATTTGTGGGTCTGACATATGGTATGTCTGCTCTCAAGAGAGATATCAGTATTTTTCCACATTACATTATTAATAAATGTCAGACCAGTCTTAAAGAGCTTATTCATTATGTCCATTTTCTATAATCACACATCTAAATTTAGTTTCAAAGTGTTTCAGTTGAAGAACCTTTTTGCTACTAATGCAATAATTAGGGTTGCCCCATAAGAATCTCACATGAAACAAATTTCAATTAATATAATTATGCATAACAATAACTAGAAATGCACTCTGTCGAGCTGCCAACTTGCATTGCACACAAGTAGGCCATGCATGGCCTACACAAGGCAAGTGTCTTGAATGCAATGCAGTAAGGGCATGTGTCAACCCCGCCCGCTAACCTCCGCCTCACCCCCTCCTGGTGCTGCAGCCATCTTGGACAATATAAACAAATGGGAGAGGGGTGGGGCCGAGATAGACCATTATTGGGAGAAAAGCTGTCACAGTCTTTTTCAAATTGTCCATGTAACGTTTATGTGTACGTTTACAAATAGTGTGTCTGATAAATCAGAAATGACTACTTAGAGCAATGGTAATAATAAATGCATATTATGGTTCTAATGAATGGGCCACAGATTGTGCACCATCAACACAACCTGTAATGGAAAAAGACGCCTGAGGGCGAGAAGCGTGGATGGGGAAGGATCAAGATATGGAATGTCAGAACAGGTCAGCTCCATATATGGAGATCTAAGGGTTTGAGGTCAGATGTAGAGTAGAGGCCAATGTTGATGACATCAGGGATCTCCATATATGGGCTTAATATTGATGATGATGATGTCACGTGATGTCACGTGCTCCATCCCTGATGATAATGGTAAATGGTGCATTACCAAGGCGCTTTACATAGATTGTGCATTACATTCACCCATTCATACACCGATTGCGGCGGAAGCCATGCAAGGTACCAACCAGCACATCGGGAGCAATTTGGGGTTCAGTGTCTTGCCCAAGGACACTTCGACATGTAGACAGGAGGAGCCGGGATTCGAACCGCCGACCCACGGATCATTGGACGACCTGCTCTACCTCCTGAGCCACAGTCGCCATGATGTCACGTGATGTCACGTGCCCGACAAACCAACACACACACTGACGGGAAATGCACAATTCCATAGTTAACTGGTCACTTTCAGTATGCTGATGCAACTTTTTGACTAGCATATTTTACATTGCAGTACTCACTTTTAATAGCAGGCTTTGATGTGTGAAAAATACCTTGTTTTTTGGTCAAAACATGTTCATTATTGTAACCACATCATTTTAACCTCATCACTCTTGCTTTTTGGAGTGCAAAAATGCTAAAGCTGCTTCTGTGATCCAGTGTTTTCCCCACTACATTCCACTGATGAAACCTTGAAAAACATGCCATGATTTCTGTGTTGTCCGTTTATTTCAGTAACTTTGTCCTTTGTCCTTTTGAACACCATTCATAGACCACTGTTATATTCCAAACAAACAATCTAGCCAGTAGCCAGTATCTATGATGATGACCCTACATTGAATATGTTGGAAAAAAATACACTTGAACTAAATGCAATACTACAAAAGAGCTGGTGCTCTGAAGTGTCTGAAAACAAAATAATGATTTTGGGCTTCAAACATGCTTTGAAGCCCAAAATGTGTGCCTCTCACTATGAAAGGGGTAGCAAAACAGAGAAGGTTTACATAAGCCAAGCTGCTAGTCATCACAGTTAATGGACTTCTTTCATGGTCAAGCCACATCAATATTGGTCACCGAGATGGCAGAGGAGCATCCATCATTCGAAGGTGCTGTTTCTTCTTAACATGATATAATAACTAAACAAGTTATGAAATCGTTGATTCTCTCCCACGTTTGACTACTGTCCAATAATGTTGGCTGGTGCAGCAAAACCAGTTAAAAAAAGATCCAACTATTTCCAAATAGAACCAGACTCCTTGCTCTCCATCACTTGATGAAAGACAGCGTGAAGAGGATGTATGATAGTCTCTCACAGATGAGAGGAGAGGAGAGACCAGCATGTTGCCTGGGTCCAATCTTTCAGAGACACCTGTGCTTTGACAAACCCATCATTCTAGTATTTGCAAGAATATTTCAGTTTAGGTCACTGAACAAAGTTCCTTGGTGTGATTAGTAGTTTACATTACTCATTACTGTAGTGTACGCTGTTATTATGCTCTATTGTATGCATGACTGGTTGACTATAATATAACAAGGTCTTCAACAGGGGGTCCTCAGAGTTACTATAGGGGGGGGGGGGGGGGGGGGGGGTGGTTGCCAAATCTTTGTGTTATGATATTTTTGAGGGGCCCCTCCTACATCCAGCTTTTAGTGTTCACAAACTTTGTCCTACACAAACATTAAATTCCCATTGACAATGAATGGAAAATGTTACTTCATAGTGTCGGAGCAAATAGACATACATAGTGTCTATTTTATGTCATGATGATAAGAGCGCCCCTCACTTCACACAAGTGTGATTTTTTTTAACATTAACCACCACAAAAGCATATTTCAATGATTAAATAATTATTCTTTAAAAAATAAATTAATCCAAAAGTGTCATAAATTCTAAACATAAATCAAATACTTTTTTATATTCATCAATTCAAAACCAAACTAAAAATATATTGACTTGTGAGTGAACTAACTCAAAGCTTGTAGATCTGCCATTTTCGGTTAGCTCCTCCATCATTTACAGCAGAGCATGTTCGCAGGTGCATTTCACAACATTTACACAACCAACCAACCAAACCATTGACAACAAACCTAACCTATGACACTTATCTCACCGCTGAGTAGGGATGGAGCTCGATAACCGAAAGATTCCGAAGACAAGGTTATTGAGTACCCGTTATCAATACGATTTGGGCTTATCAAGCCTGTTATCGAGCATAGCGGCCCATGACGTCATGTTTAAACAATCAAGACAAGAGGCGATCAAGATAATCATGTATTGATACCTGCCAACCGAGTAAACAACATTACGTGTTTAAAGTCACTGTCTGTACACATACAGTATTAACCAGTTAACAGTTCCTTTAATATTATTTTATTGGTAAAAAGGTCAATTGCCATCCGTTTGTAAGAAAAGTACTGTAGTTGAAGGCCCTAGTAAAATATACTGGTTCTGTTCAGAATTTATTATCTCCCATCTTTCCACAACATAATAGAAAATGCTCGATAGTGGGCTCGATAAGAACCCGGCTCGATAAGCCTGATCGATAAGGTGATCGTTATCAATAAAAAATAACGAGCTCCATCCCAACCGCTGAGTAGCAATTTAATTGAGGAGGAGTATGATCAGTAGTACAGGAGTAGGAGTTTGATCATCAAGATCAAACACAGCAGAAGAGCACGCTCCCCAAGTGCCAACAAAGATTCAAGCACTGGAGGAGTGGAAGTCTAGGAAGTGACATCATTTTTATACTGATCACATGATTGACAGATTGCCATGTTTGGTAGCCTACCTGGGTTACACATCCCTAATCTGAGAAGAACTTTAGCAAAGAATAGCAGTTCTACAAGTTCACAACGCCTCACAGCTTGTAGATCTGCTATTTATTTTACAAAGAGGTTTGGTGTAGAGTGAAAGGTCAGGTTTAAAGTATTGACATTAAATGTCTGAAAACACACATTAACATCAACACAGACAACACGTCATCGTGAGCGTGATGAAGTGGTAAAACCTGGAAGCGATCGAGTTAGCAATGGGTTCCCTTTCTAATACTTTTTTAGCAATGTTTTAATTTATTTTGAAAATAATATATGTGGTATTACAAACCAAGACTTACAATTTCGTTTTACCACATACATTCATAATATCTCATTCTCAACTGTGAGTTTTGAACCTGTGTGTGGTTTTAACTTACACTAATTGTGTGTTCAAATATAAAGATTATTTTGGTTTGTGAATATTATGAAGATGCATATCAGAATTAACTTCCATATTAGCCTAAGAAAGAGTTCACTAGACTAGAGCACGCTATACCTTAGTTTGACTCAATCTGATTTACCAGGAATCACTATTATGGATGAGAAAATACTGGAGCTTTTGGCAATATTACTTCTCACATCTCACAACTCTGCTTTGGACCAAGGAATCAAAATATGGGGTATAGACAAATTGGCATTCCAAGCACAGAAGCACACCCTGTTGCTACCAAGCTAGACTGTTCATTAATCGGTAGCGCTGTCAGAATTCCTCTTTGTATTCAGAGTCTCACCGTCTTTCACTTGTGGCTTATGGCCAAAGAGAAGTTGTTGCAAAGCACTGTAATATTCACAGTGGTTGCAATACCAAGCTAACTGGCAACTGTTTCATCAAGCTAGCTAGTTTTCAATTCTGACCCCCAATCCACCATAAACATTTAATCTGTATTCAATGAAGACAGTGGTTATTGGTGTAACATTGCACAAAAGTCTGATGTTTTGCCATCCTCGAATATACAGTATATGCCCTTGGCATTAATTCCTAATTATTTTGTTCTAAATCTTCTGTTAAGTGCACTCACGTGCGCACGCACGCACACGCACACGCGCATGCGCACACACACACATCATATGATACATTCTAATCTACTGTACCTACACCTGACAATGAATGTGCTTGTATTCAACAAAACTGTTAATCATGACGCACAGAGCATACTCTTGGGTTACAAGCTTACACACCAGACTACAGCACATGGCACACACTTGCCGTAAAAGAGGCTGTACTGAGCCAACTATAGCCAACTGGGTTTGCAAGATTGGGCATGCAAACTGCCTAAGTGCCATACACACAGAGGAGAGAGGATCTATATAACTATGTGAGCATCCACACCGAAGAACGATAACGTTCTGTAGTGGCACAAACGCGCTGTCTAGTCGAGCTGTGTCTGACTCTGAGCCCGGTCAGCCCACAGCCCACACAGAGAAGATAGATAGATAGATAGATAAATATATACTTTATTAATCCCAGAGGGGAAATGTAAGTGTTACAACAGCAACCAGCGTTACGCAGCGCCAAAAAGGAGAGAGAGCTCTCCATGGTGCTGAAAGACGCATAGAGTACATGGATAAACTGACTCTGATTATGAATTGTAAGGAGGTCAATGGTTTGGTCGGTTGGTTGTGTAAATGTTGTGAAATGCACCTGCAAGTTGTAGACTACCTGAGGCAAACAGCTAGTCTACCAGCTAGTGTTAGCTATTTATAAGTCTCCTTGGGCCCTATTATGCATGTCTTAAGTACCAGGTCTTATTACTTAACTTAAGACCTGGAGGCGTGATCAATGCCATTTGGCTATTCTGAGTGGCCAAACAGCATTGACCACGCCTCCAGGTCTTAAGTTAAGTCATAAGACCTGATACTTAAGACACGCATAATAGGGCCCTATATCTCCTAAAAAAACATTGGATGTTTGGGTCACGTTATTTCCGAATGTACGCTTCTATGGAAATTCTAGGATCACTCACAGGTTGCAGACACTGAAAACACCAGTATGCGTCAAAATGTGTCAATGGCAGTCAATGGGTTATTATACCCATTGACTGCCATTGACACATTTTGACGCATACTGGTGTTTTCAGTGTCTACAACCTGTGAGTGATCCTAGAATGTGTGTGTGTGTGTGTGTGTGTGTGTGTGTGTGTGTGTGTGTGTGTGTGTGTGTGTGTGTGTGTGTGTGTGTGTGTGTGTGTGTGTGTGTGTGTGTGTGTGTGTGTGTGTGTGTGTGAGTACAGTACACATACTATTTACCCAGGGTGTGCGTGTGTCTACGATGTGTAGCCATCCGTTACTACATGTGAAGGGCACAATACTGGGTTTAAAAACCTTGGTCATTGTGATAACACAAAAGCAGTGACACTGACTCATTGTGATAACACAATAACCAAGGACACAATATTGTGTCAGATAAACCTGAATGGAAATATGAATGGAAACCAGACCGCAGGGACTTTTTTGGTGCTATCCTTTTAGACTAAGTAAGTGTAGCCTACTCTGTGCCATTTACATGTCTTCCTAATAACGTAGTATCAATCAATCAGATGTGATTATGCAGTTCCAACCTAGCAATTAACAACAATTATCATCACTTCACTTTATAAAGTATTTCCTGGCACAAATGATGCCTCCAACTGAGACAGAGACGCAATGGGAAGAAGGAAATTGCGGGATTTGACAGCCTCCACTTCATGTTTCAGCTGTGTTTTTAAACCCAGTATTGTGCCCTTCACATGTAGTAACGGATGGCTACACATCGTAGACACACGCACACCCTGGGTAAATAGTATGTGTACTGTACTCACACACACACACACACACACACACACACACACACACACACACACACACACACACACACACACACACACACACACACACACACACACACAGAGTTCAACTCCCCCTCCCCCGTTACGTCCACTCGCTCGATGCGATACAAAGATCCTCCACAGTGTGAACCCATGATTGTGTCTGCAGTGACACTGATGTGAGGTTACTATGAGTCTGTGGTGGAACTGGGAAATAATGCTCAGAAGAACGTGGCATCCGACTATGCGTGTTGTGCCCGTGTTGTGCCGATAAGATGTAGTGTGTGTGTGGCTGGCCAATCACAGCTGTGTTGTGCCGCGGGGAACGGCATTTGAGCGGGCTAGCCAACATGAGGGGGATGTTGCACAGCAATCGGTGACCCCTACATTAAGCTGTGTCCCTCCCAACATGCAGTGCAGGGGATATGGTGGGGCTAGGTGTGTGTTTTGGGGGTAAATGTATTAAATTTGGGTATTACACGCTAGTCTTTGCTGCAGGTAAGCCGCGCGCACTGTGGTGGGAGCGGAGGGTGTTTTTTCGTGAGGTCCCGGGAGGCTGGCCGTGCTCCGTGGCGTGTGGTCGTGTCCGTGAAAGGCAGCAGCAATGTTATGTGTTGTGTTGTGTTGTGTTGTGTTGTGTTGTGTTGTGTTGTGTTGTGTTGTGTTGTGTTGTGTCGGGTCTTGTCGTGTTGTGGTGTGGCGTGTCGTGTTGCTAAACAGCAATCCTGCCCTGAGCTAATGTGACGCGCAGGATTAGGAATGTTATATATAAGGATATATATATATATATATATATATATACACACACACACACACACACACACACACACACACACACACACACACACACACACACACACACACACACACACACATACATACATACACTATATTAATACCATACCAGTGAGTTTCAGAGCTAGATGCTGGGTCAAAAAAGTACTCCCAATCTGGCTGAAGCCTACTATGCATGTTCAGAACAAACACGTTGGATAGAAATGGACACATTTCAGGTTCATTGAGTAAAAACAAAAGAAAACTGTGCTAAAGAATCTGATTAACTCCCAAAAGTATTCATTAGTCTACCTGGCCATGGGGTAAATTGCATATAGGCCCTGCCATCTGGTAGATTCCTTGACCACTATTACCAGGATTTGGAAAGACATTCCAGACAGTTTCTCATGCCAAACAACCTGCCAGATGATTATGAAGTAGGGAGATAATACATATCCCACCTGTGTTGCTGCAATTTGTCGCTGTCGGGCAGAATCCTTGTATGTCCAAAACCGTAACTTTTCAGGAGAACCCATGTGTTCCAAATGGATTATTTAGTATTTGGATTATGTAGTATATTTAGTCACTTAGTCACCCTATTTTTGGGATGTCATATCATTAAAACCTGCAAAACCTGTCAGTCACGCTAAAACCTGTCAGTCAGTCAGTCAGTCCGTCTGTCTGTCTGCCCGCCACGCCTTGTGACACGCTCCATATATGGCTGTCTCCATATATGAAGATCACGACACTGACCTGATCAAACCTGGATAGCCATACGGATATCACAAGATACTATAACTAGGCTATAGTAGTACTGTATATTGCTGCCTGGGTATACTGTAATAAGCTGATTAATTGTTACATTTAAAGTGTTCTTCTGACCCATCTCTTGACTTCAATTACACATACAATGCGAAGATAACGCTGAACAACTCTTACATTTTTTAAGACGTATTGTTTTGCTTTATTTAGTTGTTACTATAGAGACAGGACCAAGGCCAGACAGAGAGGGGGCGATCGAGACATGCAAGACATGACAGGAGTTGAATGCCAACTCAGGTCCCCGTGAGTCATAATGACATAATGGTCAGCACACAAATTGGCTCTGCCATCAGGCGCCCAGTAAATTTCAATCTACAGTGGTTAATAGTATAATTTTGTTCCCTAACACCATGACTAATCACATTCTGGATGTGAGTGCTGTTGTTTTCACACCACACCAGAGCTAGGCTCAATAACTGGCAAGCACTGTGCTGAATGAATCACACTTGGTATCATTTATTGATCTGCCATCAAATCGCTTTACCAGCGTCATTCAGAAGTACAACTGCCTTAGTAAGGACGGCTGCTCTCCCCTTATTCTCCCACCTGGCTGCTGTACAGAGCCAATGTGCATAGAGACTCATTAAGTTCCACTCGATGATGCAGTAGCAGGTCAGTGATCTGGGCTTCTCGATAGAGCTGGATCCCACTGATCTCATTAGCTTTCTGGTTGCGGGGGAGGGAAGGAGGGACAAAGCCAGTACTTGGATGTGCCACACTCCCCCTACCACCCCACTCTCCCTGATGCTAAATGCTTCAGAGCAGCCAATTCCAAAACCATGGACAGGACGGGGCTATTGAGCCAAGGTCCCCTGGAAGTTTGACTCCTTTATCAGTGACGTCTATTGACTCTGGCACAGCATCACTGCTCAGTCTTTATATGGACGTTGGCACTTTATCCAGATGACATTATCTAGAATAGAGGGCAGATATGGGAACAATCACAGTCATTCTGACAATAAAGGCTAGTTAATGAGGCGGAATTTGAATCCTGTATGATGAAACAGAACAGAAAACGTAGGAATGAAAATATGAGCAAAATTGTTCATTGTCTGCGGGCAGTGGAAAGATACATTGAATTGAAACTACAGTTGTGTTATAGAGATTTTGCCTGCCATAATAATTATTTGTAATTATTTGGTTTTATATTTATTTCAGTTCTTTACTGCCGATGTATTCATTTCATGTCTATTGGTTGTGTACGTTTTGTCGGACGGAAGTGCCAATTGTTTCAGTTAATGCGGATCACACCATAATTATGGTCTGGTGGTTACAATTCTGTTGTTTGGCAGCATGACGCAGGAGATCAAGGTTTGTTTTCTTGTTGTTTTGGTTTGATTTAAATATTTAATATCAAGTCTATATTATTACATTTACGTTTATATGTGGTACTTTATGTTTACGTTATGTTATACTGTTGTAACTTGACAGAATATTACTGCCTAAGATATTCTAGCCCTAACCCTTACATTTGCTTTACAAAACATTAAGAGTTGTCAACAACCATTTACAGCCAGTTCAATCACCAATTTATATGTTCAATCACAGCTGTGTGTAATTGGGAGAAATGCATCAAGCTCAAATGATCTCTCCTGCTTTACCATCTGGTCCCCCCCCCCCTCCCCCCTTATTTCCCAAATCACACACTTTCAACAATTTCCACTGGGGATAGAGACCCAAATTGAATATTTCTAAACAAGATATCACAGACAATTCCCACAATCACATCAGACCATATGTTACCACACTTGGAGACTGATAAAAAGATTGTCTAACTTTCAAATAACTTCCAAAGTTGGCAAATGTTTTGACAGTGATGGATGGATGAAGATATTGTTCATTGTGTGAACTGTGGCCAGAAGCAGGGAGATAAGGCTTAAAGTTGTCATGAACCCCCCTTCCCCCACCCCTCACCCAGAAGTCAGAGTGAAACTAGGGTTTCACAACCTCCTTGCTGTACAATTTTAATACAGTTCTTCTATTTTACCAGTAAGACGCCCTGAGGGCGAGAAGCAACCTCGCCCCAAAGGGTGAAGTTCAACATATGGAATTGTCAGAACAGGACATTTCCATATATTGAGATCTAAGGGTTTGAGGTCAGATGTGGAGTTGCTGGCCGGCTCCATATATGCAGATCTAGGTGATGATCCAGTCTTCTCCATGTATGGCTATCCAGGGTTGGATGAGGTCAGTGTTTGTGATCTTAATATATGGAGACGGCCATATATGGAGCGTGTCACGAGGCGAGGGACTGGCAGCAATATATGGTGGCGTGATGTGTCACGACTCACGAGGCGTGAGGGGCAGACAGCCATATATGGTGGCGTGATGTGTCACGAGGCGTGAAGGGCAGACAGCCATATATGGTGGCGTGATGTGTCACGAGGCGTGAAGGGCAGACAGCCATATATGGTGGCGTGATGTGTCACAAGGTGTGAGGGACTGACGGCAATATATGTTGGTGTGATGTGTCACGAGGCGAGGGACTGACAGCCATATATGGTGGCGTGATGTGTCACAAGGTGTGAGGGACTGACGGCAATATGGTGTCATGTGTCGTGAGGGACTGACGGCCACATGGTGGTGTGACGTGTCATGAGTCGTGAGGGACTGACGGCCACATGGTGGCGTGACGTGTCATGAGGCGTGAGGGACTGACGGCCACATGGTGGCGTGACGTGTCATGAGGCGTGAGGGACTGACGGCCACATGGTGGCGTGACGTGTCATGAGGCGTGAGGGACTGACGGCCACATGGTGGCGTGACGTGTCATGAGTCATTAGGGACTGACGGCCACATGGTGGCGTGACGTGTCATGAGTCGTGAGGGACTGACGACACATGGTGGCGTGACGTGTCATGAGGCGTGAGGGACTGACGGCCACATGGTGGCGTGACGTGTCATGAGGCGTGAGGGACTGACGGCCACATGGTGGCGTGACGTGTCATGAGGCGTGAGGGACTGACAGCCACATGGTGGCGTGACGTGTCATGTGTAGTGAGGGACTGACGGCCACATGGTGGCGTGACGTGTCATGAGTCATTAGGGACTGACGGCCACATGGTGGCGTGACGTGTCATGAGTCATTAGGGACTGACGGCCACATGGTGGCTTGACGTGTCATGAGTCATTAGGGACTGACGGCCACATGGTGGCGAGTCATTAGGGACTGACGGCCACATGGTGGCTTGACGTGTCATGAGTCGTGAGGGACTGACGGCCACATGGTGGCGTGACGTGTCATGAGGCGTGAGGGACTGACGGCCACATGGTGGCGTGACGTGTCATGAGGCGTGAGGGACTGACGGCCACATGGTGGCGTGACGTGTCATGAGGCGTGAGGGACTGACGGCCACATGGTGGCGTGACGTGTCATGAGGCGTGAGGGACTGACGGCCACATGGTGGCGTGACGTGTCATGAGGCGTGAGGGACTGACGGCCACATGGTGGCGTGACGTGTCATGAGGCGTGAGGGACTGACGGCCACATGGTGGCGTGACGTGTCATGTGTAGTGAGGGACTGACGGCCACATGGTGGCGTGACGTGTCATGAGGCGTGAGGGACTGACGGCCACATGGTGGCGTGACGTGTCATGAGGCGTGAGGGACTGACGGCCACATGGTGGCGTGACGTGTCATGAGTCATTAGGGACTGACGGCCACATGGTGGCGTGACGTGTCATGAGTCATGAGGGACTGACGGCCACATGGTGGCGTGACGTGTCATGAGTCATGAGGGACTGACGGCCACATAGTGGCGTGACGTGTCATGAGTCGTGAGGGACTGACGGCCACATGGTGGCGTGACGTGTCATGAGTCGTGAGGCCATATATGGTGGTATGTGCATCTATTGTGGTTCCGTCAGGATTTTGGGTTGAAGTTAATAACCAAATATCAATTATACACCTGAATTAAATAGATTTAAGATAATCCTTATAGTATTCTATATGGTACTGTACAAGGTTGTCAATATTACAATGTTGGCGATTGTTGATGATGTACCATCTGTCTCAACATGGTTCCATAATGTTCTGCAACTGCTCCCACATGTATGTATGTATGTATGTATGTATGTATGTATGTATGTATGTATGTATGTATGTATGTATGTATGTATGTATGTATGTATGTATGTATGTATGTATGTATTGTATGTATGTATGTATACAGGGTAAAATGTAAAAGATCAATTTATTTAAAGGAGCACTTTATCTTCACATAACTGGTCCTCACAAATGCTCATTATAAGGCCCAAACCACACCAAGTCGCCATGCAACTCCTTGCAACCAAACGGTTGCGAGTAGTTGCATTGGTGTGGTTTGGGCTTTAGATTGCACAAGTTCTGTCTACTCAATCTGGTTCTCATTGGTGGGCTATGGACCTGCCTACCAGTGACATCATCGATGGGGATTCCAAATCCAAGCTAATATAAACTACAGCCTTTCACTTCCTGGAAAGTAAGTATGATGAAATAGAAGCCATTGTTCTTTAATTAATACTTGTTTGATCTTTGAAATTGTGCCTGCCTACCGATGATGTCATGGGTAGGCAGGTTTCTGAACTGTCTACTGTCTTCCTCTGAGACAAAGACCAAGTAGACATAAATGGTTGAATCTTATATTAAGCATCAGTGAGGACAAATTATCTGAAGATGGGCCTGGACGTGGGCCTTTAACATTAAATAAATATTTATTTGTATTTAAAGAATATTCACTAAATATCTTATAGGCTACCAATATATTGATGTTTTGTGAAAGCCATAATCAATTACAAGAATAATATATGAAAAGGGGAAAGGGATGGCGCAGCCCTCGTCTTCAGCTTTAGAAGACTGCATAAACATGCATGTGGTGAAACACTTACACAAATATTGTAAACACTTATCTACTGCTGCACTAGACTCCTCTTGTTTTACACAGTAGGTTACAATTGTTTCCGCTGTGAATTTCCTGCCAGGCAATCTTACACCCCAGTTACCTGTCTGGACTAATTCTAATGCCATTTCATATGCATTAATGCTTTGATGAGCATTTCTACAGTTCCTTGGCTATATCCCTTGAACAGTAATTTAGAGCCAATATGTGCACTAACGGATTGGAAGTCGTTATGGTAAATGTCAAAGGTATAAGGCATCTTACTAGCTGAGCACTTGAGTTGAGCCCATGGCCACTATCTCCAATGATGCATGCAGTCTATTACGGCAGACCCACAATATATATGGCTTCATTGTTCAAGCCAATACCTGTGAAATATTTTCCAACAGCAGTTTCATTAGCTTACATAAAAATGAAAGGCATGCATTTTATAAACTCAACAGTATCACTTATGCAGAATCTCTCGTCTACTTCAGAATCAGATGGAGGGAATAATAAAATAAATAACAAATAATCCCAACAATACTTTGAAGTCATATTCTGCTTGACTGGAGCAAGCATATTTATTTATATATTTACTATGAATGTGCCAGTCATTATTCCCGTTCTTCTCTACTTTTGATACATTACCAGTAATGTCTGGGTCTGGAATATTTCACTTTAACACATGAAACAGAAAACTTAATAGATGACCAAAGGTCATCTCTATGCTAGGTTTACAATCACCCAAATGTGTGTGTGTGCGTGTGTGTGTGTGTGTGTGTGTGTGTGTGTGTGTGTGTGTGTGTGTGTGTGTGTGTGTGTGTGTGAGAAAGAGTGAGAGATCAAGCAAATGAGAGAAAGGGAGAGTGTGCAATTGGCTTTCAAACAGCATAGCGTTATAATGTGGAAGCTGATAAAAGAGACGAGCAGACAGAATATAGGGAGTCTCTATACTTTACTTCCAAACAAAATCTAACACAGGTAAAGGTACTTCCTTATATCCCTTCCTCTCTCCACCCATTACCACCATAGAGCTACAGTATAAAGGATAGAGACCGAACCGGAGCATTAGCCCAGCCCCCAAGCTATTCATTTCAGTGGAAGTTGCTCAGTGGCGTTTTGAAGCACCCCGAAGACTGCTGGAAGTATAATTATAACTCAATGGCTCGAGCGAGCGGAAGTTTAGCCTAGCCTAGCCTAGCCCCAGACCTCAATTTTGAGGTCAGGGGCTAGGCTCGGACCCCCCCCCCCCCCCCACGGCGCGGAGAGCAGCTTTCATGGAGCGGTGAAAAACACATACCATTGGCTTTCGGGTTGTACGCTGTGGTACGATAGAGTCTCACCCCCAGTCTCTCAGCCACGGTGCTCCACAGCTCAGAAGTGAACTGGGCTCCCCTGTCCGAAGTGAGATCCGATGGCGTGCCAAACCGGGTCACCCAGCTGGAGATGAACGCCCGAGCGACCTCTGACGCTGTAATAGATTTCAGGGGAACCACCTCTGGCCACCTGGTGGTCCTGTCCACCATGGTGAGGAGATAAGTGAATTCCTGGGATGGGGAAAGTGGGCCCACTAGGTCCACATGGACATGGTCGAACCGCCTCTCTGGAATGAGAAACGGCTCCAGGGGAGCCCTAGTGTGCCGATGTACCTTTGCCCGCTGACACGCCACACAGGAGGCTGCCCATGCTCTGACGTCCTTCCGAAGACCTGACCAGACGAACTTTCCCCCACCAGCTTAAACGAAGCCCTTACCCCCGGGTGTGAAAGGGCATGAATGGCGTCAAACACCCGGTGGCGCCAGTCTTTCGGAACCATGGGGTGGGGCTGGCCAGTGGAGATGTCACAGAGGAGCGTGGCGCCTGAAGGTCTGAGTCGTTGAGCACTTGTAACACACTACTTTGCATCCATGCAACTGTCATATTTACAGTACAATACCAATTTCCATGAAAAACACATTCTTGTGCAACACCACCAGCCTGTTTGCTGTGTTTGTCACCACTTTGCAGCCCGCATCCACACCAGAGCTCTCTGCCCCCTCCCCCTTCTGGCTGCTGCCTGTGCCGGACACTCCACCACTTAGACAATAGTCACGCAGTACGCATCGACAAACAACACATAGTGTTGACTACACCAAAAAGTAGAGGCGCGCCAATCACGATCAAAAAAGCAGTTTACATCCAAAATAATGTGTCACTCTCTCGGTTCTGCACTGCTGTACTGGAGAAGTATAGCACTCTCGGTTCTGCACCCTTACTGGAGAAGGGCAGCGCAACTAATCCCCCAGCTCCTTACTCCTCCTCAATGTTTTCACTAACCTTTTTCTCAAATTGACCAGCAAACTATAATCCACATTGTTAGTAGTGTGTCCTTGATTCAACTTGCTTGGAAATGTGCATATTGCCAGTGGCAGCCAGCAGCTATGTAAGATGAGCCTGTGCATTTCACCCTATAACTTGAACGCATAGGCAATCAAGACCATTAATTAATGACAGCTGTGACTGTGCTGTCAGTGTAGGAGTGATGATTGTGTGATGATTCTAAATGTACAGGATTCTATAGGTCACCACTTTTGGTGTGACACACACACGGCACACGCGGCTTCGGTTTACATGCCGTTGTCAACACGTGCTGAGTAATGACAAAGATTGACATATTTTGGAGAAGACTGATAGTTTATCCTTTAGTAATTAGGCTGTGGAAGTATTCACACTACTTTTGGATTTATTGGGGAAAGGAGGAGGAGGTGATCAAGCTCCACAACATTGGTAGGCTGCATTTATTTTTATTTTTTTTCCTCTCATGGGTGCATGGGAGCCCCTCCCCTCCAGCAGGAAGAGTGGTTTCACCGACCAGGCTAGGGAGCCCCGCTCAGGTAAGCGGCAACCCACCTGGCAACCCACGCGGGGCGTGGGTTGCCAGGTTAAGTAAATAATAAATAAAAAAATTAAAATAAAATTAAAATAATAAAAAACATCTGTATCGGTATCGGCCGATTAATTAAAACAAAATCGGTGATCGGTATCGGCCCCCAAAAACGTGATCGGAGCACCTCTACCAATAAGGACCCATGCCGGCCACCACCAGCTACAATACCGGCCACCACCAGCAACAATACCTCACTGTTGATGTTCATACTCAATACCATTTTGTACAGTCATTTCATGTTACTCACTTCTATTACACCTTCTCTTATATCCAAAAATAAAATAGCAAATGACAAAATATAGGAAACCGGTGGATTGTGCAGTCCAAGTAGGGAATGAGGCATTACCCCAGGTGAAGGAGTTTTAAGTATCTCAGGGTCTTGTTCACGAGTGAGGGGAGGACGGAGAAGGAGATCAGCCGGAGAATCGGAGCGGCAGGGGTGGTATTGCAGTCGCTGTACCGCACTGTTGTGACGAAAAGAGGGTGGAGGGCAGACCAAGGTGCAGATGGAGGGATTACATCGACTCACTGGCCTTGGAACGTCTCGGGATCCCCCAGGAGGAAGTCACTAATGTTGCTCTGGAGAGGGAAGTCTGGAGCTCTCTGGTGGAGCTGTTGCCCCCGCGACCCGACTACGGATAAGCGGTTGAAGATGGATGGATGGAAAATATGCAGTGTGTTGTCCCACAGATAGAAATCTGAAATCTCCATATTTGCCCAAATTGTGCTGAGCGCCAGTTGCCTGTCGCCAGTGTGTGAGGCCCGCGCAGCGGCCCGAACTCTAGATGTGAGGACGGAGCTACATATCAGCTGGAGAGTGGAAAGGAACCATTGACGGTGATTCAGGCATCTACTATCTATAATGAAACTATATGTATACACTATTGTAGAGGTTCTCAACCTGGGGGTCCCCAGATTCTTTTTTTTAAAGAAAAAGAAAAGAAAAGAAAACGTTGCGAGACATGGCCAAAGCATTTCCGGGGGTCCCCAGCCAAAAACGTTGAGAACCCCTGCAGTATAGAGTGCTACATATAGCCCGATTCTGACGGGACTAGTATTACCCCAGGACCAGGGGTCCAGGTCCAGTAGGACCCCTCAGGTAATGTCTGTTTGTTTTTTTTTATCCCGTGTGAATCGGCCATGTCTGTGATTTGCTCTGTAATAATTACAGGCCAAATTACCATATTTAAGCAAACACGGACGTCCTATGATAATAGTAATCCCGTGCGAATCTCAGTAATTTGGGGTGGAATTGAGTTTTTATTTTTAAATAAGGACTGAGACACTTTTCGAGCGAGGGAGAGAGAGAGGCTCTCTACGGCGTTTTGAGAGAGAGATAGAGAGAGCTCTCTCTACGGCTTTTTGAGAGAGAGAGAGAGAGAGAGAGAGAGATGGGGGGGGGGGGGAGAAAAGTGTTTTCACTCTTGAAAAAAGTGTGTGCACAGATATGCACGTGCACTGCAGTAGACAGTCGTGGTGTGGCGTGCACTGATGAGAACAGCCAATAAAGTATAGGCTATTACCTGTGATCCTCCAGTCTATGAATTGAAAAAATAATCCAGCGTTTATGAGGTGAGGACATAATGAAGAATGCATCTAGGCATACGTTTTTATTCTGGGCTTAGAGATCTGCTATTTTCGGTGCACGACACCGCCATGCGAAGTACAAAACAGACGCTCGCTGTACCTACAACTTCAGCAACAATAAGCTAGGCTAACGTCTTGAGGCTGGCAGTGGGACTGGGATGAAAAGGCACTAAAACACTGGATGGACTTCATTGAACCTATTAACCCATTTAGGCCTGACGTCAAAAATTTAAAAATGTGAGAACTATACTGGCATTTGTAGAATCGGCCTCAGGTCTTAATGGATTAAAACGGTGTCAGATGTTGTGTGAGCTGTGAGCACTAATGCCGGCCAATTCAAGGCCCACTGCCAGTGTCTAATGGACCTCCTAGGCTGTGTCTATTGTGATGTTCCCTCCTGACTCTCTCTGGTGTGGTGACCGTCACTGGTGCTGCTGTGTGCTACAGTATGCATTGTTGTGCACTGTCTCTCATCACATCCTTCCCTGGCTGTCTTGTGTGTCCTCCAAAGTTTTACAAGGTTTTTTAGACCCTTTCAGCAGTTATAATGTTAACCCCCTCATGGCCACCCTAATTAACAGTGGATTGTGCCTTCTACCTGCACTATTCATATGTTTAATTCGTCATTTTAATGCCAATAGAAAAATCCGTGACATACACACTATATCTCATTCTAACACGGTAATCCTATAGTATTATACCCAGTCCTGATGGTGGCGGTAACTTCACCATTATGCCAATTTTGATCAATCAGAGCGAATCTGACGATGTAATTTCCTGTTAACAGAACATCAACATCCGCAACAAGCCCCAAATATCGCATTTTACGCAGTTATGCACATAAAGACGCGCGAGAGTGTGCACGCGTGGATTTCGGACGGTTTTAGGTAGATCGGCCGTTAGCCAAACAAGTTGCTAACGGCTACATTTGCTACATTTTGCTACATTAAGCCCCCGATTACAGGGAATGAAACGATTACGTCAATTACGGCAACGGTAATGAGGGATTTTTTTATTCATTACGTCAATAGCCATAAGAGGGTTAAGTAGAACACCACTGATGCCATTAAACCTCTGCTGACTAAATAAATATATCAGCAAATATAGATATTTATGTTAGACATTGAGGGAAATTAAGATTCTGATTTTGTTTTTACAAAAACGCCGGTTAATCGATCGATATTAAGCTTATCAAAACGTATCAATTAACTATTAATGCATTCATCGATAATTCACATCCCTACTTCTAATGTAATACTAGCTACTCTGTAGCGATACACACTTACACAGTACTGTGAACAAACAGGGACTGGAGGGACAGAGCGAGAGGAGACTGGGCACTAATTAACTGTCATTTTCTGGGACAGAAAGGGGCTAAAATGGGTCTTCAAATACACCTCTGCAGCTGGCCCACCCCAGTAAAGCTTATGTTTGTTAAACACTTTGTTAGAATGAATTGACTGTAAAATGCCAATAATAGCAGCACCATTTGTCCAGGAGCTTATCTGTATTTTGGTTCTGACCAATCTCAGTACCCATTCCTAGTTGGTACTCATCAATAGTTCACAGGCAGAAGTTGGTTGGCCTTCAATATTTCAGGACAAGAATAACAATGTTCCAGTGAAACGGCATGGTTCATAAGAATTGCTTCTTTATATGGGGAAAAAATGAGACACATCGGGGAGGTATAATTCAGCATGCTAACTGGTGCATGACTCAGTCCTGAACATAGCAGCTGGTGGTCTAAAAGAGCCCCAGGAAGAGCCCCGGGGTGGAATATGACCAGAGCCTTTAAGCCTGATTTATACTCTGCCGTGCGATGTTGTCGCATGCCAAAGATCAGCGATTTACAAGCTGACAGCGCATTGCATCGCAGTGCATTGTGAACTTGTAGATCTGATATTTTTGGCCAGTGACAGCATTGAGGATAAATGAAGGATACTGTTAGCTTACACAGGGAACAGGGAGTGTACTGTAGGAGTCAAGGTTGGGTTTTCTCAGATTCATCACTACAGATACTGCGAGAGGAGGTCAAGAAGGTTCATAATGATGGATGTAAATGTGCATGTAAACCTATGTTTGGGGGGAGGGTTGGGGCAGCAGAGAGACATTTAATAAATAATGATTAAAGCCTAATTTTCTTTTTTTTTAATGAATACTATGTCATTTTGTCCAATCTGTATGATGGAGTATGTCAATACAATATAACTTATTTATACAATGGTTATATTTATCTCCCTGCCCTTCGATCTAGACATTTAAAGGTCATGTCTCACCTATAGACACAGGATCTGATACGAATTTTGACCTGACGGTCATGATTAAATGTATCCCCCGAGCAAACAGGCCGGCTCTATTAGCTGGTAAAAAAAATGCCAGCACTTAAGCAGGAAACCAGGTTAAAATCCGGGGGGAAGAGGAAAGTCACAAGCAATAAAATAATAAAAGCCATGGATATGGAATTATGGCTCCATCGCTGCCTCTTTCTTTTCTAGTAAGTAGAACCTTAACGTGCTGCTGTTTACCGCCTCCTCTCTCACACACACGCATGCACGCGCACAAGCAGCCCGCCTCCTGGTCGCTATGCAGACCCAGCACCCAGAACCAACTTTGAGAATAGATTTAACGGCGATATTTTTTTTATCGCGCGATAAGAGTCTCACGTTAACGCCGATAACGGCCCAGCAGTAATATATATAATATATATATATATATATATATATATATGCAACACTATCTTACTTACTTAAGGACGAAACTTTTAAATAACTGTGCAATAATTTGCGTTATAAGCTATTGGAAGATTTCTTTTGTGGCCGCTGGGACAGGGTTGAATGGAACGGTCGCACAAGGCCTCACACCTACAGTATAAGGATTTTATTTCCTAGAATCATTATCCTGGAAATCACATATTATGTCTATATCTACAAACATCGCTAAGAGTTTTGGTATCTTACGTAAAACCCGTCATTTGATCAGCTCTGCGGTAGCTACTATGTTATATTATTCTATGATTTATCCGTATAATTTTTATTGTAATATAGTCTGGCCTAGTACTCATCAGACCAAACTTGAGCCATTATACTTCAGAAACGAGCTGTAAGAACAACAAGTTGTGTACACCCAAGACATTCATCTCAGGCTTTATTTAGCCGATTAGGTGTCCTCAGTGTTTACCAAATGAACCATCTTCAAATTGGTCTATTTGTTCATGGCTCACTGTGGAAAACCGTTCACCACCTTTTTCCACAATCTATTTGGGTCTAATTCTCAGGTCCATAATTATCCAACACATAGCTCAAATCACCTCAGGCTCAGACCTCCAAAGGCCTGAGCCTGCATCTATGGGAGTTTTCTTCTCATCAATTCAAGGTTATAAAATCACTTCTCTTAACCACCAAATACTTCCCATACGGTCTGCTAAATTAACCTGGTGTCCATTCAATATTTTCCTATAGAGGTTTTACTCTTTGGTGACTTTGGCTTCTGACTATTGTGTTCTGCTCTTTTCTTATATTATTGAGTGGTGTAAACCACTCCTACAACTGGCTTTGTTAGTTTACGTGTCTGTTCGTACCAAAACTGGCTTTGTTAGTTTACGTGTCTGTTCGTACCAAAAAATGAGCATGGTTGCTATGGTCACCCAGTTCACACGGGTGTGATTTCATTACGTCAGACATTACGTCAGACCACAGTTGATCAGTCTATATAAGACCTTACACCACTCAGTTCACACGGGTGTGATTTTATTATATAATATATTATATTGTCCTTTTTTTCCTCTCTCTGTATGATATCCGTCTAAGGTTTTAGATCTGCATGTTCAATGTGATGTAGTCTTTATACTATGAATGTACAAACATTCCTGGAGAATGCCACTTCTCAAGCCCCTGGAGGGTTTTAGGCTTTCTCCTTCACATTTTGTTATTGACTTTTGTCTATCATTTTTAAATATTTTTTCTAAGTGAAAATAAACAAACAAATAAACAAAAAGCTAGCATGCTGGTAAACTATATGACACTATGACATTTAATGAATAGTCCCTTTTATACATGGATTTAAGGAGCGCTCAACATGACAGGCTTCTAAACATGGCCCCAAGCACATGGCTCTCCAGAGGGCACAAATTCAGCAATTTAAATTGTACAAGCGTTCCTTGTGCACGTTGTGCGTGTACATGAATGCGAAAAATGTCTATAGAAAGAGACAGAGATAGTTCATTTTAAACTGTGCTGAAAAATGAAAGACGGAAATCCAGGAGGATGAACATACTTGCATTAACTCTGCTCTTCATATCTGGTGAGTAATAGGCCTGAAACGAATTCATTCAAGCTGCTTTTTATCTGGCTGGCTATAATCTGGGAAATAAAGATACATTATATTTTGGTCCATTCATAATGGCTTTGAAAGATTACCTAAGATACCGTGCACGGTGCGTAATGAGCACATGCCGAATGGAACAAAGGGAGCCTGCACAAGCAACACCAGTGGAGGGCACATGATGAGCACAGAGAGAAGAATGTGCATGCAGAGCGTGCGTGTAGTGCATCACGATAAAGGCCTTGTGCTGCTGACTTCCCACAGGGCATCTCATATATATCCCAGACTACCCTGTGAGTTGGGTTATGGTAAACATGAAGGTGGAATTGTTGATGAGCAAAACCCCTCGTATCACCCATAAAAGGGAATTTAGGCCATTTCGGTCATAGTAGGCTCCAATTAATTGCATTTGCTAAAGTGTCTGTGTTGGTGTTGACAATATTGGAGGGCGCTTGCCCCTCCAATGGCTGGCTTTTGAAATTACGTCATATGGGGTCACGGTGGCACAGTCGGTAGTGCTGTCGCCTCACAGCTAGAAGGTCCTGGGTTCGATTCCCGCTGGGGACGCTGTGGGCGCTGGGGGCTTGTTCCCTCCTCCACGTCATCAGTGCCCATACCCGAGGCGGGGTTGGCGAAAGGGCCTTTCTGTGTGGAGTTTGCATGTTCTCCCCGTGTCCCCTAGGGTAGGTACCCTCACAAAAACATGCCGTAATCCTGGTCTCTAAACTACCTCCCCCTGGCCAGCCGGGGCGCCCGATGGAGGGGAAAGGAACTGGTCGGAATAACGTGTTCCTTCCACGCGCTACGTCCGGCCGGGGAAACTCTCCCCTGTCGGGTGAAAAGAAGCAGCTTGGACTCCTCATGCATAGAAGGAGGCATGAGGTCAATCCGCTGCCCCCCCAGGTTGGCAGAGGAAGTGTAGCGCCCAGGATTACATTAGATAATTGACACTGGGTGAAAAAATGGGTTACAAAATTGTGGGATAAAACATTAAAAAAAAAAGAAAAAAGAAATGACGTCATATGGCAGCCAAGTCTATGGACTCATTCCCTGCCAATGGTGTGTAACACGTCCAAACTGCATTTTCAGTGTTTCCACTATATGGCGCTCTTAGCTAACCTATGATCAACCTTGCAACTCCCTGTGAAAGAATCCACGTGGAATCCACATGGTTGTAAAACTCTGCCTCTGTTTCACTTCCTGGTAGGAACTTTTTTCTCTGCCTCGTAGCTCTGTTCCTTGTGTCGTTCGGATCGTTCCAATTTTGCCTTGAATGGGTTCCTTTCCTACTATATAGATTACATGGACGGTTTTTCAAACTGATGTTTTCACAAACCCACAATGAACAGCTCTCTCATTAAAGTCCAATGGTCCGGTGTGCAATTGTAGGGACGATGAATATTCTGTGACCTCTTAAAATGTAAGAAAATACAAAAAAAGCCTGGCAATGGAAGAATAGGGGGCGGGGGAGGGCCGGCAAAAATGAGTTATTTTGTTTAGAGCACTATTAACAAAAATCTAATGGCAGCCAAGTATATGGACTTGTAATGTTTGTTCAGGGCAGCAATTAAACAAACATTGACGACGTGAGAAGTCCTGTGGCCAATATACAGTAAATACATATTTTGACTGATTTCGTTTCATACAATAACACACTGCATTCATGTGGCAGCCACAGTGGGTGCCCCTCACTTCCACTGTGACTTTTTCAATGTTGCACTTCTGTTGAACCATACTGGCTCACCTGCTGGTGAGGAGCCTCAGCCGGAACGATGTAGCATCCTATTCCCCCCGTTCAACACCATCTGCCGCCCCAGCCACCTATAGAAGTCGCTAACGCAGCGTCAAAGATCAACCCTCCCAGCCCGGCTTCCCGTGGACAGATAATTATGTTTCCCCTGTGCCACCCGATCGCGATAAAGTTTTGTAAAGCAAGAGTTGAACTATTTCAATTTCAACACAATACAACAATTTGAGCATAACGGCACATAAATTATGATGAACTGACAAGGATCATTTCCTCTTAGTTCTTATGCACCTCACATACTGTACCTTGCAGTAAATATTTTGAGCGTGTTGTGACCAATATTTTAACATTGATGTAAGGCAATTATTTCTGTCAGTGCCATATTTTTGTGCGGAACTATTCCTTAGTGCTATGTCTAGCCAAACTGAACGTGTTTTCATAACTTGCCGGCAGACATATGCATCCTCTCACAGAGAATGTGAACCGTCTCTCAAACAATAACACAGATGCCATTCTTATGTATTGGTTTTTATTTTGAGCTTGTGAATCCATCACTAGGTTTGTAAAGGAGCTTATATCTCTCTTTTCCTAATTCCTACCTCTCCTCTGCCTCTATGCACACAGAAATGATGTCCATCAACAGCTCCATTGTGGGCAAGCTGAAAGCTTCCTCTTATTCCTCCAGAGTGCTTGGCACTGCGATTGTTAGTCAACTTAAAATGTAAAGATGGTAGCCCACGTGGGTGCATGAAAAGAGTGGCCAAGACTTTGTGACCTTTTTGCATTTCAGTCGAGTTTTGACATTGGTTGTAAGAGAAGAATTTGTACACTACGGCAGGAATGTATTCCCTGTTAGAAGAGCACATGATTTGTTCTGCCTATAGAAAGGCAAAACATTTTACAGACATTTTTCATATAACCTGTCCTGCAAAACATTATGAATCAACGACCCGCCAAAACAAAAGGTAGCCTACCGACCGTCTTTTCAACACCCTAGCAAGTACTTGAAGTCCAGTCCATTCAATAATTTCTTGAGGGAGAGAGGGGAGGGGGGACTAAGCCATTTCTCCAACAATTTACATCTGTGCAGCATTTCATTCATTGTACATCTTTCTAGCATTCTGTGGTTGTCACATTATACTATAGGTAGAAGACACCTAATTGAGAAATCGGAAGAGCGTATAGCTAATATTCACGCCAACATACTTTAGGACTACAGAGTGTATTTTTATAACTTTATTATTAATTCATCGGTTTCAACAAACAACATTTAGTTAACACATCTATAAATGGCTTATCTGCACAGACTGCCTGGTTTTAGATAAGTATGGTAACAGATTAATTGAGTTATTAAAGACAGTGAAAAGTGTCTATCATAACCAATTATAAGTAGTCTTAATGGACAGATGTTAGTGTCAGGTATGGCTTGTTTATGCGTTGGCATAATGGCATAGTGGCATAGATTTTAAACCTGAAATAGATATAGAAACACAAGAATATACATTTGTTACATTCCCATAATACGTTCTAATCATTTGTATTAAACAGAGATAGCAGGCAGAGTATAAACAGTAATTACCAGTTCCCCATCCGGATCTCTCTCTTCTCCGTTTGGAGAGGTATGGATTCTTGGTTGATGGTTACAGAATCTGACTTACTAGAGTCATCGCAAGGCCTTTTAAGACCTCTGTTTAGTGGGACCTACCCTGCGGGCAGGGCTAAAACCAGCTAACCATCATTGGCTGCTGAGCACATGGTAACAGCCTTTCCTGTGCCAACCTTACTATTGGTTGAAAGACCAGGAAGTATAACCACTGACATGTGCTAGGCTGTCTTTGAGAAGCATGCTGGCTAGTAGAAGCTCTTATCAGAGCACCCCCGCTGTGCCTCTCTGGCCTGCTTCCTTTATGGCAGTTCGTGAAGAAAGAGATTTCAACTCCCTCACAGTCCTCTGTCTGACTACTCCAAGACTATAAGTTCAACCCATGACATTACTGCTACATGACAATAATTCACATTCAATGGATAATTGATAACTTGAGGAGTTTTAGTAGACAATTGTTGGTACATACAATAGTTATAAGCACTGACATTCTCTTTTGCTTGAGAGGGAGACGGAGGTGTCACATTTCACACCTTCCTGTTACCTTAGCCTGCTTTGGGGTGAAAGGCTCTCTGAAAATGCCATCACTCCCATAGTTATAGCACTAAGAATTATTGAAGTTTACACAGTGCATATTTATTAATAGAAACCAAACGCTGATTACTATATCCAGCGGAACATTCATAATGTTCCGACCGTTGTTCCTCACGCTATGGGCCCTTACGGAAGCATCGCAGATCTGAAATCCAAGTTCCATGTTCAATGTCATCTGTTTCCAAGCCATATTGTAGTACAGTCAACAGTAGCCTGCTAATTGGCTGCATATTACCTATAAGTCTAGAATAAATCCAGTGAGTCCTTTAGTCTTTTGAGTTTAATTATGTTCAAAACAATGAAATAACCAAACAAATATAGGCTACATTTCATGTGGCTTCTCCAACAGCCGAAAACTAAAGCCATTGTTCTTGGTCAGTGGGTGTAGTTTCCCTGTCATCCACTCTTATCAACCATTAAGCACATAGTCAGCTCAGCTGTCTGGTGTCATATCTCTCTAACCAGGACTAGTCACTAGCCTACTGACAGCAGATCGAGGACACCTCAAAACAATAAAATAAGAGAGAGAGAGAGAGAGAGAGAGAGAGAGAGAGAGAGAGAGAGAGAGAGAGAGAGAGAGAGAGAGATACTGTACTTCCAGAACAGGATGAATCTTAGGGTTAGAGCCTTGCACGGGCCCAAAATATGGGCCCTGGTCCGGCCCGGGCCCGTGGAGTTAAGGCCCGGCCCGGACCCGTGGAGTTAACCCGTTGTGGTACCGCCGTTTTAAAGCCCGGCCCGGCCCGAAGCCCGACACCTTTTCTAGCGAGTCGCTGGCCGCGCAGCAACAGCTGAACTGTCAATCAGCAGCGCAATGCATGCTCTCGCGCTGCATGATGAAAAAAAAACAAGTAAACAATAATTATAACTGAAGAACACTTTAGCACTGTAGGCTACTCGTTTGGTAGGCGGTAATTATCCTGCAGTATATTCATTGTCTTTGTCTCCACCAGGCCGAAGGCATGGGGAGAGAGTATGTTTTGCACTCCGTCCGTCCGTCCGTGTGTCCGTGTGTCCGTCCGTCCGTGTGTCCGTCCGTCCGTGTGTCCGTCCGTCTGTGAACAGCTAATCTCCGGCACCGTTAACCCGGTCGATGCCACATTTTGCACACACACTCCCTGGATGCCAACAATGAACCTCTGCCCCAAAATTTCCAGAACGGCCTGTTATAGCGCCACCAGGAGGCCGCTTTGTGCAAAACAAGTCTTTGGACAGTACACCTACAGATTTTGTCCAAACATCACGCAAATTGGTACACAGTCTCTCTAGAGCCATTCAACGAAACGGGTCTTTCAGATTTCTCAGACTCCATCCTGATTGGCTAAGATTGGCTTCCAAAGTTCGCAGGAGTGCTCAGTTTAAAAAAAATGCTGCAAATCATGAACACATTGTGTGATTTCCGTGAAATTGCGCACGCACATTCCCACTAGGCCGAGGAAGAAATGCCACGTGAACATTTTCAACTCAGCCTCATGGTGGCGCTATAACTGGCCGAAAAGTGTTTTTACCTCCAACTGCACGCATTTGTGGATAACTTTGTATGCCAACTCCCTAGAGGCCAAGGAAAAACCTTTGCCTGGAATTTTTCACATCTGCTCTTTATAGCGCCACCAGGAGGCCGACATATGTAAAACACATTTTCTAATATTACTCCTTCAGATGTTATCCAAATTTCACGCAAATCGGTACACATGCTCTCCATAGACATGTGATCAAGACGGGTTTGTTTGATTTCTCATAATCCACCTTCATTGCCTACAATTGGCTTCTAAACTTTTCAGGAGTAGCCCGCTTTGTACCCGTTTTGTACAAATCGCCACAACTACTCAACGCAGCGTCCGATAACGGTGAAACTGTGCATGCATATTCCCACTAGGCTGAGGAAGAAATGCCACTTGACAGTTTTCAAATCAGCCTCATGGTGGCGCTACAACAGGCCAAGCCATGTCTCTCTCTCTCACACACACACACACACACACACACACACACACACACACACACACACATACACATACACATACACACACACACACACACACACACACACACACACACACACACAAAACATGATTATATTACTCCTAAACATTTTGCAAAACATCACACACACTCCTATCCTACTGGTGGAGACCTGTGCCCAGAAGGGCACTTTTTCTAGTTGTGACTGCTTTTTGATCAGAACGGCACTGTAGCCGATCTACAAGCTCACAACGTGTCGCTGACGCCGTCTCGGAGTGTGTGTGTGTGTGTGTGTGTGTGTGTGTGTGTGCGCGCACAGCTGCAGTGCATAACTAATTAGAAGAGAGAGAGAGAGAGAGAGGGGGGGGGGGGGGGGGGGGGGGGGGTTGTGTCACTATGGAGCGGGGCATGCTGCTGCGCTGCAGAAGAAAGTCCAGTCTCGAAAATGTTATCTAGCGGCATGTGAGCTCGGCCCGGCTACAAACGGCCCGGGCTTGCAGGGCTCTACTTAGGGTAGAAACAACAACGACATGCAATATGATGCGATGCAATGCGAGAGTGTGTATTAGCTAATGTCACCAACTCGTGACCCCAGAATTACTGCCCTCCACAGGGCTGGCAACTGGCTCTGGTAGGAGGAGACTTTCTTTTTACATTAGGATTAATGTTCTTAATTAATGCCGAACAGCCCCCCCCCTCCCCCCTCATATTAGACTTGACTGCATATCCTGACAAAGGTAACAGCATGGATTGAGTCCGGTTCCAGATAAGGCTATTATAACTAGAGAGAAATTAGCGACATTTGGTCAATGGACCAGAATGGACTCTACTTCTATCTTGCTGCTCTTTATAGTCTTTGAGCCTCTAAAGACATTTCCCCAGCTAGGACACGTCACATAGCCAATTCTGATGAACAAAGACATAATAAGCATTGGGTTGCACATTAACAGGCACGTGCAAAGACAAATGCAGGTGACTGCCTTCACTGAATTTTCACTGAATCACTGAATGCTCTTTCACCAGGACTGATGATGAATGTCTCTAGAGAGAGAGAGAGAGAGAGAGAGAGAGAGAGAGAGAGAGAGAGAGAGAGAGAAACACCATGCCATTGGGACTAGAGAGTGTCAATAATCTTGGAAGATGTCCAAGCAGGATACATACAGTAGATCTGGACAGTGGACACTGGACACTTTCAAAGAGCATGTTACTGTTACCTCAAGTGAGGATGAGTATGCATCACCTGAAGTGTGTGAGATGTCTCATATTAAGGTCTAAAAAGGCTATTTTACGCAGTCCCTCTACAAAGCAGCAACACTGAAAAGACAGCATGGTTTCAAGATAACTGCACTCTTGCAACAGGGAACCTGAGGAGCTCTCATTTCAGAGAAAAGTATTGACTCAGGCAGAGGAAGATACCATGTCCCCAGAACAGAACTTTCGAACCTGTGGCTCTGGCACCTGGAAATGGGTTTATCCATATGAAACAATGTTGGTGTGAGCAAAACTCTATGGTCTCTCACCAGGTATATGGTCTTAGTAGATGCAATCATATTCATAGTCATACAGGTACTGTAGAAGAAAACCACCATGTCTTTGTGGCTTTAACGAAAAGACCGGCCATATAGGAGAGTTGAGCCCATATAAAACAGGAGGTAAAGCCAAACACTATTCTCTTTGACCTGATATCAATAATTCTATCCAGAATACAATTTTACCAAATGCTTTTTCTTTCAATGGTTGTTTCCATTATTGTCTCCAACAGGCCGAAGGCATGGGGAGAGAGTATGTTTTGCACTCCGTCCGTGTGTGTGTCCGTGTGTGTGTGTGTGTGTGTGTGTGTGTGTCCGTCCGTCCTTCCGTCCGTCTGTTACCAGCTAATCTCCGGCACCGTTAACCCGGTCGATGCCAAACTTTGCACACACACTCCCTGGAAGCCAACGATGAACCTCTGCCCCACATTTTCCAGAACGGCCTGTTATAGCGCCACCATGAGGCAGCTTTTCACATGTTTTACCTAAAACTGCACCGATCTGCGTGAAACGTTGCATGCACACTCCCTAGAGGCCAAGGACAAACCTTTGACCTGCATTTTCCGCATCTGCCTTTTATAGCGCCACCAGGAGGCCGACTTTTGTAAAACACATTTTTTTATATTACTCCTCCAGATTCTGTCCAAAAATCTCACAAATCGTTACACAGTATCTCTATGGTCATGTGCGCAAGTCGGATCTGTCCGATATTTCATATTCCATCCTAATTGGCTATAATTGGCTTTCACAGTTTGCAAGATTGCCCCATTTTGAACAAAAGCCTCAAATCATGAACGCAGCATGCAATTTACGTGAAATCTTTCACACATTTTCTTACTAGGCTGAGGAATATATCCCACCCTTTTCACATTGGCCTGTTATAGCGCCACCAACAGGTTGATTTTTGCAAAACACATTTTTGGAACAAAATGCCTCAAATCATCCAATTGCCATCAAAGGCGTATGAAGAAATGGCACCCTTTTTACATTGGCCTATTATAGCGCCACCAGGAGGCCACAACCTGACCTGCCCTGGTGGAGACCTGTGCCCCGAGGGGCACTTTTTGAGTGGTGTAAACCACTCCTACAACTGGCTTTTGTGTGCAGAAGAAAATGAGCATGGTTGCTATGTTCAAAATAATTTCTGACGTAATTAAATCACACCCGGGTGAACTGGATGACCGTAGCAACCGTGCTCATTTTTTCTGCACAAAAAAAGCCAGTTGTGAAATCACATCCGGGTGTGATTTCATTACGTCAGATCAGAGCTGATCAGGCTATATAATACCTTACCTTATATAATACCTCCTTTCCCTACGTCAGACATTACGTCAGACCACAGCTGATCATGCTATATAAAACCTTACACCACTCAGTTCACACGGGTGTGATTTTTCTAGTTATTATTGAGTCATAATGTGTAACTTTTTCAATTGCTAATACCGACCCAGCAATATTCTAACATCCGTAGCACCTTGGGTGAGAACTATTTGTATTTGAAATCTAAACGTTTATGTACACGTTAACACGTTAACTGGCCGTGGCGGTGGCTCAGGGGTAGAGTTGTCGGATGGTAACCGCAAGGTTGCCAGTTCGAACCCGGGCTCCCCCAGAGTCAGTGTCGAAGTGTCCTTGAGCAAGACACTGAACCCCTAATTGCTCTTGATGTGCTGGTTGGTACCTTGCATGGTTTCCGCCGACATCGGTGTATGAATGTGTGTGTGAATGGGTGAATGTAATGCACAATCTATGTAAAGTGCCTTGGATAAAAGCGCTATATAAATGCACCATTTACCATTTAACTTTGTAAATGTAGCCAGCCGCTCAAAGCAGGGTGAAGTCGTGCCATGACGTATATGAGTGTGAACTGTGAATGTCATGTGAACCATGGCTAAATCTTTACAGTGACATCAACAAGCTGCTGATTAGACTCTGAGTGATTTTAAATCAATTAATTAAGTATGAAACATGTTCTGGGCAAAACAACAGGGTATCCCCCCCCACCCCCAAAGAAAACCCTTTGTCTAGCCCCGCAGCCTCCAACCCTCTTCCTGACACACACAAGCCACACACACACACACACACACACACACACACACACACACACACACACGCACACACACACACACACACACACACACACACACACACACACACACACACACACACACACACACACACACACAATAATGGGAAATAGTACTACTGTATAAGCCTATATCAGGAAAGACTGCAGATGAGAGTAAAATGAGGTTGAGGGCAGACTGAATATAAAATTGAGCAATGAGGTAACTTTAGAGTGAGATAAAGATACTCCCAAGCCACTGGCATACTGAGCTGAGACCCCTGGCCACTGCCCAGCTCCTTTAGAAACAAAACGTTCCCTTCCTACTGTAAGTCCATGACTCACTTTATTACCAGTATGTCCCATACATGTGCACGCACGCACACACACACACACACACACACACACACACACACACACACACACACACACACACACACACACACACACACACACACACACACACACACACACACACACACACACACACACACCGGATCGGCCAAGCAAAATTCAAAACATCTGCGATTAAAAAGAAAGATATGCATACGAAGATGTGATCAATACAACTATAAATAAATAAAACCTCATATTGCATACCTTTAACACATTGTTGCTGTTGGGTGAAAACCTTGTATTTCATGTCTAAAGCCCCAGGAAACGGAAAATGTATATTTAGTCACAAGCTCTTGTTAATACTTTCTGTCGGTTAATCTTATTTACAACACTGTTAATACCAGGTAACACATTTAATAATGATATAGGCATAAAAGGATTAAATAATGTATGGAGATACAAGGAATTGTGCCTAAAATTATTATTATTATTTTTCTCTCTCCATTGCTCTGTAAAGCACTTTGAGCTGCATTTCATGTCATGAAAGATGCTATACAAATAAAGTTTTATTATTATTATTATTAAAATAGAGTATGAAGTCAAGGGTCAACACTAGATCAGCCATAAGCATTTTTACAAAAAGAATCACACCCGTGTGAACTGAGTGGTGCAACTCCCCCCCTTACACCCCCCCCCCACCTCTCTCTCTCTCTTGCTCTCATTAGCAGGCAACAGTGCAGCACTATTTCTCTCTCTCTGTTTCTGGCACGACAGCGCCCCTACTGGTACTCATGAGTCACACATGAGTCACACACAAACATAGGTTAACACGAGTCACATAGGTGTCACACGGACACGGACATTGTTGTTCCTTGGAGTGGTTGCACCACTCAAAAATACCAAAAGGTCTCTTCAGCTTGCGAGCTGCAATGGAGATCACACTCAACGTCATGAGTTAATCTAATTGGGAACATCATTTCAACAACTTGCACAACACACATTTTTTTGTTTTATCTTGGCTTGTACAGTATACCCTTTCACACATTCTAGTGTGAAAGAGAGCTTCTAGTAGCCTACGTGGCAATTATTTTTTTAAACTTGTTTATGGAATGTTGCAAAAATGGCAGGAGGCTACTCCTCAGTTGTCTCTTACTGAGCAATTATCACCTACTCACTTGACAGATGCAACCAGGCAGTTTGCACTCCCTTGTTAAACCTTAAACCAGTTATGCTATATGCTACCCGACACAGTGAATACCTCTGTGTTCATTAATCCATGTGTAACTGCACAAATGTACATTCTCAGAGTGACAGTGTGCAACCACTCAATATGTTACAGTGTAGTAGGCTATATACTTTTTCCTTTTGCAAATCCTGAAATAGTCCAAACATGTGTCCCCATGTGCACCTCATTTGCTAAATGTAGCGCAAGACTAATTGGAGCAACGTATGACTAAATATAGTGCTAACTGTCACATTCACTGTCTGTCTGAGCACTTCCAACAATATTGATGCCTGATTTTGCAAACATGGAACTCTGGGTACCATAACTAGGAATGTTTAGTCTGCATTTCTTTGCATTTTTCCATATTCAGAGATTGTTTGTATGAAAAAGGTTGGAGAAGCTCACCACCTCACTAGCTTGCCAGTGCCATCACAAAGACTGTTACTGTACGTGACTTACCCTGCCCGAGTGCCCGTCAGTCACGGTCTCACTCTCACACACTCTAGCAGTTCAACGTCTACAGTATGTGTGCCGGAAAATCATTACACACAGCTTTCGATGGCCTGTTTTCCATTGCAGCTTTCGGTTTTCCACTGTTGCGTGGAGACAATGTTTGACTGATCAGTGTCTTTAATCACATGAACCCTAGCATCCCAAATGATGAGGCAAACATTGCATATCTACAAACTCGCAGAGATGCAATGTCTTGTTGAACCCCAGCATCACTATTCTGGGTGGAACAGTAGCCAAAAATAACAAGCTCAGAATGCATTGTTTATAGGCGAAGAGATTTAGGTGGTCTTTACTTAAATAAAGTATTGTTTGCTGGTGTCCCTTTAGACGAGAACGGTGTTTTCAGGAGGTGAAAACACAACAAAGTGAAAACACCTTCCAGAGTGGAAATCTTTGGGAACGCCGTTTCCTCCCGTATCCATGTAAACAGGCCAAACGGTGAATCCGCAAAACGTATGACATCATGGCTCACAACGCATATGTTTATTACATTGATGCAGAGCCATATATGACATAATGGAGTTCCTACAATGAACAAGCCTCCCTCCTCGCCTTCAAAGCACCGCTCATCAGCGATGGTGAAAATGCTTTGTGATAGGCGGAAGCAGCGTTTATGTAGCCCAATGTATTATAAAATATATAACCATCCCGTGGCGCGCTCTGCCTGCATGCTCTGGGCTGCCTGTCAGCCTGTGTGTCACCTCGATGCGTTAGTAGAAAGCAGACAGCGAGCGACGGCCACAACCCCGTGTAGTGCAGGGTTCCCCAATAGGCGGCCCGCGGGCCATTTGCGGCCTGCAGAGCGCCCCCTTGTGGCCCCTGGAAGAATTTCAAAATTTCTGGGGTGTCCCAGATATAAATGGCATTAAATGGGGGTCAGTAGCCTATGCATGTCAAACTGGGCACCCCCTCAAGGACCACTGGTGGTCCCCGGACCACTGGTTGAGAACAATTTTTAATTAATTAATGCAAAAATAAAAAACCCAATTTTTCGCGTGTGCGGACTCGGCCCCCAGCCTGGTTCCCTAATCAAAATATGGCCCTTGGTGAAAATGAATTGGGGAACCCTGGTGTAGTGTGTGTGTGTGTGTGTTGGGCGGGGGTCCGTTTTTACTAAGAATAGATGGTGTTAAGTGTTTTTAAATGACTTGCATTGTAAGTCTATGTCACCAATACATTAGCTGAAATAACTCACTATTACATTGATGTTTACTGCTTTCTATCATTATATATGTAAATATTAACCTGTAAAGAAACACGTTTTATGGAGACTACAGTATGGAGAACTCTGCACCGCTGTTCACGTACCGGTACTGCTGCTGTTGCTTGTTCAGTATTGTTGACTGAATGAAAGCCAAAGCTGCAGAACTTTGTTTTGATGCATGACCCTTCACTACTCATACATACATGACCCTTCACTACTCATGTACATACATGACCCTTCACTACTCATACATGACCCTTCACTACTCATACATGACCCTTCACTACTCGTACATACATGACCCTTCACTACTCGTACATACATGACCCTTCACTACTCATACATACATGACCCTTCACTACTCATACATACATGACCCTTCACTACTCATACATACATGACCCTTCACTATTCATACATGACCCTTCACTACTCATACATGCATGCCCCTTCACTACTCATACATACATGACCCTTCACTACTCATACATACATGACCCTTCACTACTCATACATACATGACCCTTCACTACTCATACATACATGACCCTTCACTACTCATACATACATGACCCTTCACTACTCATACATACATACATGACCCTTCACTACTCATACATACATACATGACCCTTCACTACTCATACATACATACATGACCCTTCACTACTCATACATACATGACCCTTCACTACTCATACATACATGACCCTTCACTACTCATACATACATGACCCTTCACTACTCATACATACATGACCCTTCACTACTCATACATACATACATGACCCTTCACTACTCGTAGACAAGCATGGGTGCCTTTTTGTTTTTGGAGAAATAAATGGATTGCAGTAGGGCTTTAAGCAACTATTCAACTAGTCGACTAGTAAATCCACTAGTCGACCTCGTTGGTACTAGTTGACTAGTTGATAAGAATTTTTTTTCTCCCATTTTTGTAGGCCTCAAGATCAGCTAGAAAGCTAGATTATAGTCACCAATGTACACAGTTTTTAATGTACAAATGTACAAACATTAAACGCCATTAACAATAAAGAGACAATATGACGTAAATGACACATTATGACGTAAATTTAGCCCTTCATTGTCAATGTGTTTACAAAACAAACATTGAACTAAAGACAAACATTAATAGGAGGGGATAGCGCCCCTCAAAAATCACTAGAAGTGAAAGCCCTAGATTGCACTCACACTGTCAACTTTGTGATATTCCTTGGCTCCCATTTGTTGTGTGCTGTTGCTATGACAATTTTGGCATGCCATGTTTATTGTTGCTTGATGCCTGTTTACTTGTGACTCTCTGTGGAATGGATTTCTTAGCAAATCACCTCAACCATGTGTTGCCTGCGTGTGGAAAAACAAAAATAAAAAGTCCCAAGTGTGGGAGGTATTTGCATCCCTGCCACCTCAACATGATATTCCATGTGGGATCTCCCAAAGGCAGCACTACGATGTTCTCATGTCTCTGAGTCTGTTGCTGATGTGAGGTTTGGGACTGCTATATAGAGATTACCCTAAGGAACCAAAGGCTCAGAAGGAACCGAAGGCTCAGAAGGCGAAACGAAAGGCCATAGTAATAAACAACAGAGAACTCCCTGAAGCTGCAACAAACATGATAATTGGAGGTGTATTAATGCAAACTTGGGGCTAGAGAAAGTTTAATTAATTTTTTTGAGTACAATAAAATACATTTTTAGGGCTTTGGGTACAGTTTTGGAGGTGGACACTCGCTGTATAGCTTACTTTCTGATCTCATTCAGCTCAACCGCATTCATGGTGACTGTTTTGTTTCCTCATCTTCTATACAAATAAAACGAATGCAGCAAGGTGCATAACAAGTGACCACCTCAACACAAACAGCAGGGCTAATCCCTCAAAGGTCATCCCGTGACGCCTGTGTTCATCGTTCTTATTGCAGAGCCATGATGCACTGACCTCTGGTGCTCTCAGTTACCTACAGTACACATAGCTACTTTCCTGTGTTCTTTGCACTGGCTGTCTTTCTCTCTCATCGTCTCACTCGCTCCATCTCTCTCTCCTTGCTAATCCCTAAACTTACAATCACATCCCTGTTCCTACTTCATCCTGTTATTTGCTGGTTTCTGGAGCTTGAGAGGGTGGAATCTTAATCCCCATTGCATTACTGATTTGGGTCAACAGCTGATTGAAAAGTGAAAAGTGCTGTGACAGTCTTCTAAGCCAGCCAAGGGCTTTTTCACACTGCTTGCGTAAATGCTGTAGATGGTGCTGAGGAGGATGGCTTTAGAAGTTTGCAGGCCATATGCATTTCAAGCATGAATGCTTACTGTGGTTTGACAGATTCTTTAGGGCAACCATCAGATATTCTCATCCATCATATTTGACAACAGTGAATGAGCAGAGTTTGGAGGAAGGGCACCAAAGAAATTCCTCTTTGGATGTTCTAAGGAAAAACTTTTAACACATACGCATCATTTATTTGTCCTGGATCAGGGGAGTGGAGAGGGGGGGAAAGTACAGAGAGGGTGATAACCTTGTGCTGATTGGTTTATACAGTTGAGTGGCTGATCAATGAGCTACAAGTTTCATTGTGCCACAACCAGTAAGGCCTCACTCACACTGTTGCAACATGCATACAACATTTGTCTTGTGTCCTGTCCGTGTTTAGATCTAAGGGTTCGAGGTTTGAGGTCAGATGTAGAGTTGCTGGCCAATATTGATGACATCAGGGATCTCCATATATGGGATTTCATAGTAAATATATAAATAATAATTAATATGTTACTACTGCACCACCAGGGCAGTTCCTATTTGACAGTAATGTAATCTATTTACTTGAATATATTATCAAAATTTTACCTTATTTTATATATGTTAATGTTAGAATGTTGGATATTCAAAAAGCAAAACAACTTGACTGACATTACATCAGCTCTAGGGCTGGCCCGAATGCCATTTTCTTTAGGCTTCAGGCATTTGTTGGTCGTTCAGAATGAACCACAGTTCTTATGAAACGCCAATAACAAGCTTCACTGGGGGTGCCCGGATGAGAGCTGACTTTTGACATTGCGGACAATACTCTCCTCGGTCCCATGTTCATTTACTCGTTGCCGGAGAAAATTAAATGGAGGGAAGCATGCCAGGGCGATGAGCACAACTGCCCAGGAGTCTAGCAAATGTTCAGTCCCTTGGAAATAAACTAGACGAGCTGCGTGGCTGCGTGCACAGATTAAACACCAATGGGACAATATAGGAACTGCTGTTTTCTGGCATTCACTGAGACATGGCTGGAGCCCAGTATGCCCAACTAAACTGTGCCCTCACTCGGGTTTCTACAGTATATGTCTTCCAACAAGACAGATCGAAGGACTCAGGCAAGTTGAGGGGAGGGGGGAGTTGTGCTTTATGGTTAACTCGTCATGGCCTACGGATGTCTGTGTTCAAATAATGCACTGTTCCCCGGGTCTGAAGCTGCTAACCATCAAAGTTAAACCTCTAGCCCTAGGCGAGGTGTGTAAGATTGTAAATGGACTTTCTGAAATATCCAAAGCTTGGAGGCCAGTGAACTTGTAAAGCATTTCTGTATGGCCACTTCTGCCCACAATGCCTCTACTTGTCATTCATAAAGAAAAGGATGTTGGCCATCTTGGCCAATCAAAAGAACGTTCCCTACCCTTTTAACCCATTTAGACCTGAGGACGATTCTACAAATGTCTTCTAAATCCTGACAGTTTTCTGAAAACCCATGTTTCTATGGCAGTGGTTCTCAACCTTTTTCATGTCAAGGACCCCCAAAAAAATATGTAATTGGCTGCCGACCCCCATCTGAAAATATGTAGTTCTAAGGATATGTAGTTCAAAGATTTGTGCCGCATTGTCACACTTTTTCAAAAAATAGCAGATCTACAAGCTCATAGCGCGGCACTCGGTGCCGTGCTATGAGCTTGTAGATCTGCTATTTTTCAATAGCTAAAGTATAACATAATGCTATAAACACCAAAAGGGGTTCTCGTCTAAAATGGGATAAGGAGTGATCGATGCCTTATCATACACGGTCAACTGGCGTCCGGGGGGCAACATGCAGTCCCCACCTTCACTTAATGCGGCCTGCAGGTTAATATGCAAATATTATTGATTTCAGATGTTACAATTCTAAACATGCAAACATAACCCGCTTTAATTGCTTCAGTCTATATTAGTAGTCGTTTTCATGTCCAATGTATCCGTATTTAAAACTTCACCACTTTTCAACCTACAGTATACCTTCATATAATAAGGTCCTCACTAATGTTCATGATAAAAGGCCACAATTCTTTTCTACTGTGACTCATAGCAGGGCTGTGGGCAGTTCAGAAACCTGTCCACCAGTGACATCATCAATGGGGAATCCAAGCCAATAGAAACTGCAGGCTTTCTATTCCTGAAATGTTGCAATGCGATAATGTAAGCCATCTTTCTCACGATAATACAAATCTAAATATATATAATAATAATAGAAATAGCAGATCTACTTACATTTTGAGCTTGTAGATCGGCTATTTTTGCTACTTTTGTGACATACGTAGAATGACGATAGGGCATTAAATTACAAAATAAGTTTAAATAGGGAGATAAGAGGTGTGTAAATATAGTGTCCCTCTTCATCATCAAGGTTGCCCGCCCCCGCCTTAAATAGACAGGAGCTAATACTGCTCGTTTCAGACAGAGGCTAATAGGAAATTAGCTTAATAGGGCCTTTAATGTTGATCAAATGCAATTTTCTCATCATCTTTGTGAATAAATAAGCCTATGGCTTTGTGATTAACAATCATATGGCATTTGTTGACCTTGGGTGGATAAGCTGGGGCAATGACAAATGTCTGGGTATAGTAGTATTTAACCTTTAAAATATTATTATGAATTATCTGTATACTATAAAGCCCTAAACATCATACAGTAGGAGATTGCCTTATGGTATTTTGGCAGACAGGCTTTCATAACGTGCCGCTGTCCACCGGGTGCACAAGTATTGCGTCTAGCAGTTGTGTCAGCATATCATGCTCTTCAGAATCAGTTTGAACGGCAAGAAGCAGGTGGAAAAGATAACGGGTTATTTTAAAAACATGTCTAAATAGTTAATAATGTTAGTTTATTATTCTTGCTACTGTAGTCTCTCTCATAAATGTTGACATCCATTACCGTGCGTTCAGTTTCAACAATGCACTAAAACGATTTTGACATGAAAACAACTGAAATAGTTTGATAATGTACAGTATGTTTTGCCATGAACCATATTTTCCGTATTTTCAATGCGTGCGGCAGGAAGACCGCAACGACTGGATTTGGCAGTTTCACCACAACGGTACCAGATTCTCTGTCTTGACTTCTTCCTGATTGACAGGCCCGGTTGCATTTCCTAGATTGGGCCTTAACATAACTTGAAAAGTGAACAGTGGCACACAAACACATTGTATAACTAATTTTGGGCGGGAACCCCTTTTGGTGTTTTAAGCATTATGTTATGCTTTAGCTGTTGAAAAACCTACAACTTGTAGGTCTGCTATTTTTGAAAAATCGTGAAAATGTGGCGCAAATCTTTGAATATATATTATTTCGGAGCGAACGTTTTTAACTCAAATCTTTGCTTCTGGGAGGTCCCTGGAACTACATATTTTCAGATGGGGGTCTGCGGCCAAATACGGATACTTCTGGGGGTCCTTGACATGGAAAAGGTTGAGTACCACTGACATACAGTAGAAACATAGGTTTTTCAGAAAACCTTCAGGATTTAGAAGACATTTTTTAAGAATCATCCTCAGGTCTAAATGGGATAAGCACGTACGTGCAAGGCTGCACGCATTACACACACACACACACACACACACACACACACACACACACACACACACACACACACACACACACACACACACACACACACACACACAAAGCCTGGGTCCTTCACACTACATGAAAAAATATTCTTTATTCGCTCTCTGAAGATGAATAAAGGCTGGCAAATAACTTGCTTCCAATTTGGCAAAGCCAAGAGCATGTTAATGTGCCTGGGAATAGAAGAACATCCAAATAATCTTTTTTAAAGATGTCTACTTGGCTAGGCTCGGTTTCAACATATCCAGTGAATGTTTGATGATACTTAATTATTTTATGATTTGGACAGCATCTAAGGATGTCTGATGGGCAAAGATAATTTAGAGCTTGACTGTATGAGGGGGTGAAGGGCACAGACATCCTTCTATGACTAGATATGAGATACGGGAGTTGAAACCTTAAAGTAGGCTGCCAATCACAGATGGACGGAATGAGGTAATCGGAAAGCCCATCTCTCAGCTGATTCATTGAACATCATAGCCTGAATTTCTGTTACTATGCTCCTATCACAGGGGTTTTAAGTAATTGAATATGAACCCTCCCTCTATCTGGTGTGATGAAAGCTGTACTGAATTGCAGTAGGATAGAGGGCATGCGTGTGTCATCATCAGCATCATACCCGGACGTTATGCAGGAACGCTGATGTATGGGCTTGACAGCCCATACATCCAAACAGAAAAGTCCTATCTGATTGCATTAAACGACGTTAAACAATGTTAAACTCACTTTGCCACTCAGTTTATGCATAGTCTCTATATTTGCTTTAAGTTTAAAGCACAAAGACAGTTATTCTTCAGTCAGGAGGAATAGAGCATGTTCTAGTGCAGGAGCTCCATTACAAAGTATTAGCAGAGATACAAATGGCCATCTGAGTAGACTGCTGTCTGTCTGCTGTAAAACTGTACAAAAGTGTTGATGCAGAGCCAGTTTTGACTGGTGCAGAAGACTGTCAAACTGCATTGAAGGACTGATGAATGATGACTGGCCTGGAATGACACACACGCACGCACGGATGCACGCACACGCACACGCACACACACACACACACACACACACACACACACACACACACACACACACACACACACACACACACACACACACACACACACACACACACACACACACACAAGCCCATGATATGCACACACATAAGCACACAGGTTCTTCAAGGATGAACCTCGCTGTTGGCTAGCCGACATGTAGGCTAATTTAGTGGTCAACAGTTTCATGAGCAGAAGAACCAGAGGGATGAGACTAGTTCGACGAAGGTGTGTCACCAGTCTATTTCAAGAATTAACATTTAAAGCTCTTTTTAACCCTCCCAACCCACTTTCTCTATCTCTATCTCTCCCTCATACACATGCACGGATTGCACGCACACGCAGCCACACCCACACCCATGCCCCCCACCCACCCAATGGATGCTAAAACTACTAACTTGCCAGGGGCCTCATACTGTATAGTGCAGGCGTGCCCAGAAGGTAGATCGCGATCTACCAGTAGATCACAAAGGCATCTTTGCCCTAAAGAATATTACATTTACATATAATATATATATATATATTATATGTAATATTTAATTTAAATATAAAAACAATTTTTGGCATCTGCCACTTGAATTAAGTTGACTTGATTGATTGACTGACATAAAAAAGTGCCTGTCAGCTCAAACCCATAATGCAATACTTTGTTTTCAAGAGTGTTGCTGCTGCGCACAAATGTCGGTAGATTACGAATGAAATACAAAAAAAACGACCTATTCCATTTCTCCCCTTTCCCATTCCAGGTGCATTTGTCTTAAATGTAATGCCAGCGCCGCGCTATTCCAAAGCCATTTTCAGCAATGGTATTATAATGTTTTCAGTGAGTAGATCTTGTTGAGCTGGTCATTTTGAAAGTAGCTCTCATGTCAAAAAAGAGTGGGCACCCCTGGTATAGTGTATACTAGTGGAATAATTTTCCACTTCTGTCTCCCACCAGCCATATGATAATAATAATAATGAATTGCATTTTATAGCGCTTTTTCCAAGTGCTCAAAGCGCTTTACAATGGTTCATTCATTCATACATTGGGAGGTGAAGTGGCGAACAGTCGACGCCAGCGTCCTCACTTCCCACATTCACACACCAATGCTGGCGAGCTCACACCGACCGACTCATTGGAGGCAATGTAGGGTTCAGTGTCTTGCCCAAAGACACTTCGACATGTGGACAGGAGGAGCCGGGATTCTAACCACCGACCCAGGAATCATTGGACGACCTGCTATACTTCCTGAGCCACAGCCGCCCCGACTAAACACTAAAGCACTCAAGACTCCTTTAGGCAAAAAGAGAAAGTAACACGTTTTATCAATAAAGTGGGCACAATGACTGACCTCTATCTGAGTCAGCTAACGGAGCCAATTACCTCACGTCTGACTGACTGCCAAAAGAGTTATGTCAATCCCTGAGGATAAATAAATACACATGATGACAATATGCCAAGCGCAGCAGTGACTATGACAGAGATGTGTTATACTGCTAAGTGTGCACGACATCTCATGATGGCCCGACCACACACGTTACAGTACATTTCACAGTTTAAGAGGCACTAGAGATGATGAAATACGGAAGGCTAATGATGTGATGTGCACATACATGCCTTGGGTTGGGAAAGCCTAAACATTAACAACTACCAGCATGTCTGTCAATTACATTTTTGGGGCATCTACAGTATATATGTATTTGTACAACAGTGCCTGACCATGGATAAACAAATATATCCACTAAAAATACCCGCGCATAACAAACATCATAATAACATTATACAACAACACTAAAAATACCTGCCCGCAAAACAAATCTTACTCCATAATCACATTATACAATAACAAAAAAGTTCATGATGGAATGGCCTACCGACTGTGAAGCGAAAGCTGCATATTTGCGACTTTGTGACTATTTGTTTTATATGTAAGAGTGCTGCTTTCATGACCCTGGAGCCCATGACACAAATTCCAACAATCCTGTATAATTGAATGTGTATAATTGAATATTATGGTTGTTCATCTAAAAATAAGGTTGACAAAGCCATCTTCATGCTAAATATTTGTGGAACTTTTGACAAATTTGAAGTAAAAAATACAATGAAAAGTATTAAATAACAATAAGGCATACTGTATAGCAACACCTGTCATTTTTCACAAACTAAAAAAAGACAGACACCAGGAAACCATGAGGTCCCACCAAGACAAAAAGGCCAGTGAGAAATCACAGCAGTTAAAATGTAGATCCTAGTTCATATATATAATATATATATTTATATAAAATGTTGAATTCTTACAAATCTCTTTGACTGTAACTCCCACCCCCCCAAAAAAAGAAGAAAAATATGCATTTGAATCTCACCTCCTACATAATCCTGTTCCGCTAGTCAGTGCCGAGAACTGTCACAATGATTAGCTCATGCAAATTAGAGATTTACAACAAAAAGTTAGACTGCAAAATCCTCAGCGTTAATTTAATTCTGAAAGTACAAATGGAAACAAATGGACCCATAATTAACACTCAGGATTTTACACAGGTAGATCTGTTAAACTAACTATAGCCAAAGGCACAGTGGCATCATGATGTGGCGACGGACTGATGTATGGATGGATGAACAGCCTCTGACTGACACTATACATGCAGATTACAACTGGGTTGTTAGCATTGCTAATTAGGCATAATTGAGTGCATTCTCTTTCCCATCTCCCAAGGGCCATATCTAACCTCTGTCGTATTTATGCAAAGGTTATTTGAAGACATTAAAAATCCAATTAGACATAGCACAAGCACACGTTTTTCTTTTTTGTGGATCGTCAATGACCTAAAACAAATAACTTGATGCATTACCGTATATATAAGCCCAGCCAACTGACCTGCATTCAAATAATTTGCAAACTTCTAATTTTTAGACAGCTAAAATGTATTATGTGTATGCTTCACTACAAGAGAGTGCAATTTAATTTAAACAATACAAATAATGTATTTCAATGTTAATTTAGATTAGCTGTGTGATTGTCTGTCTCCTTTGTGATTGTCTGTTCGATGTTCCCCTTTTCAGGGAAATCCGCAGCAAAACGATAATTGTTACAGAAACAAGTCAAATGGTAAAGGATACAGAATAATAGGGGGGGTTCAACCATATGTTTCAACCCATCAAAGAAATATGTTCGTGCACACGTGACTAAAGTAACGACCTTGCAATACTGCTGTACCGTATGCAGATAATAACATAACATAATAATAAGTTAACACACACACAAAAATGTCCCTGCATACACGGATGATGATCAATAAAGAATAGCTCTAAAGTACCAGAGAAGGTACAGTATGCCTTATACATTTAGAGATTCACTGCCTGCAGTGTCACTCTGGGCATACGAGACGGACGGCGCTACTTTGAGCATCAATACTTTGAGGAGTGAGTGGTAATTCCAAGTCTGCAAAGAAAGAGTTCGAAGGAGGAGAGACAGCCTGTAGAGTGGGCAGCATAGAAACCCCCACAAACAGAAAGAGAAGCTGGAGGAGAGTACAGCCTGTAGAGTGGACAGCATAGAAACCCCACAGACAGGAACACTGGAAATCTGGCAATCTCTGGGGAGAACATTGTTAGTGGACTCTCTTCTTGACTGACTTGCCTTTTCTTAATGTGTCACTCTGTCAGTGTGCAAACGTCTTTCTGTTATAATTTTTTAGTCTTTCCTTTTGGTGTGTCTCGCCATGCTGTGACTTTAGTGCTTGGCAAGGCTTGGGATATGAATATGTTCTGGTGTTGGAAACTAGCTCCCATAAGTGATTTTTGTACATTACTTATACATATTTTCACAACTAACTTATTCCCTGGCCTATATACTTCATTGTGTAACAAATAGTACAAAAATATCCGTTGCTAAGCAAAACATTGTGAGCTTGTAGCTATTTACGGTATTTTGAAATATACAGTATTATTGCAATATTATGCCTATAATGCCATGCCCTATACAGAGGTGGGCAACTTTGACGATGGAGAGGGCCACTATAATTCCACACTCACTCCAGAGGGCCACATTGCATATACTATCGTAGCAAAAATATATCTACAAACGTGTCGCAGTGCGACACGTTTTGAGCTTGTTGATCAGCTATTTTTTGCTATCATTTGATGAAATCATGAATAATTGTTCTATGTTTGAATTGGAATACTGAAAAGTACATGTTTTATTTAATTTCAAATGGCGTTCAAATGCCTTTAATTATAGTTATGTTAAACTTTATGAACTAAATACAAATACATTGGACATAAAGAAGGCAATAACATTGTAATACTACTCATTAACCTACTAATTTAGACTTAAGTAATTAAAGCTGGGTCATGTTTGGAATTGTAACATGTGAAATCAATAATATATCAGTATTCTGATATTAACCTGAGGGCCACATTAGGTGAAGGTGGAGGCCCCATGTGGCCCCAAAGTGGAACCTTATTGTACATTTTCTCTTTCGCACACTCTTCTTTAGAACTCTAGCATTCCTGTTTCAGATTTGAGTCATTATAGCCTACAAATTTCTATTCAATATTCTCTCCTCGTGCAAACTGTTTTGTACCTTCAAAGTAATTTATTTGATACATTCTGAATGGTAAATTAATGTTGTCGGTCAGGTTAACCACTTAACCCCAATAATACTTGGATGAGCGGGGTGCCCTGAGCGGGGTGCCCCAGGGGTATATCATTAGACCCCTCATTTTCTCCCTCTGTACCAAATATCTTCACCAAAAACAGCTGATCACACAACGCATCACAACATGTCGCATTGTACAAATGTAGATATGTTATTTTCAACAAATGCCTATTTAATTTGCATATTATGACGCAAGGGTTCATGTGATAAATAGGTGAGGGAATTGTCTATCTTACAACATCCTTATCGGCTTGCGCGCACGCACGCACACGCACACACACACACACACACACACACACACACACACACACACACACACACACACACACACACACACACACACACACACACACACACACACACACACACACACAAAATACAAGCCCAATAGCCTACAAGAGATTTTAATTGTCACTTAAGATATAGAAGGTATATGATCATTGTGACATTCCTTGCAAAAAGAGAGTGATTTTGCTTCCAACACTGATCAGATTGTTGTCTGTGAGAGGCAATAGAGGGATCCATTCATTCTAGGCAACTGTTTCTGACTAACTTAACTTCTCATGAAACAGACCGTTTACTGGACTGGCTAATCTCCTTTCCTGCTTTGACCATAAATGTGATTACCACCACACAGCAGATAATAAAAACCTCTGTCTGTGCTATGCCAAAGAGCATGAATTAAAATCTGTAGCCTTGAGGAATTGTGACAAATCCATACCAAATGGCACATTCCGTGCTGCGAGCATACAGCCCCCTGCTGGTAAACACCATTATACATTTGATCCACTTTAACCAGCTTCATGCCACTGTTGAATATGAGCAACAGGTAGAACCTATCCTGGAGTTTCATGTGAGAAATACTGGAGTAAACTGCAAGGCGTTCAAACATCCCTCTACACTGTTCCAAACCCTGCATTTAACTAGTTACATTTGCATAGTGCAAATGCTAAAACACACATTAATAGGTCCCCCTTTTCCCCTCACTGTATATGTGTCTTTTCCCTTTTTACCTCCTTAATGATGAATTCCTGTTCTGTTCTTTGGCTATATAGAAGTGTCTATTTGTACGTCTCTAAATGTTTTGATGAATTGAACAAGGTGGACCCTCTTGTAAACAAGTGTAATGCTTTATTGGGTCGTCCACTCACAGTTAGTTAGTCTTTGTATTGAGTTGTGCTTGAAATGTACTGTAATTCTGCAAACTGTTAATAAATATTTCAATCAATCAATCAATCAATCAATCAGGTAATGTTTCATGCTATGAAAATAGTATGGCCTACTTAATTAATGATAATAATAATCAATGACCACAATCACCAATGCACACTGATCCCAAACGTGTGAAAATAATTAGATGGCATGCTGCATAAAGTATAGTTTGCTAGACTGTAAAAACAATAACCATTAAAAATGGAACACCCAGTGGGTAGTCAATGCATGACTTTGCCATAGACAGAGGCATCAATGTTGAGTGCAACAGCAACATTAAACTGTTCATTTATAGTTCCTTCAGGTATTTATTGACTGTGTTTGTAGTTGTAGACCTGCTTCTCAGAAGTTATAGTGAAATTCATTTGGTAGAGTTCCTTCAGGCATTAACCATTAATAGACTGGACATTATCCATGTTTGTAGAACTTGTCTGCTTCTCAAAAGTTAGGCTATACCTACCTAGTGAAATAGAACTGCAGCATGACTTTGCCACTATAGATAGAGGCATCAATATTGAGCAACATATTAAACTGTTCATTTGGTAGAGTTCCTTCAGGCATTAATAGACTGGACAATATCCATGTTTGTATGCTTCTCAGAAGTTATAGTGAAATAGCCTATGTGTTGAAGGTAGACAGCTTCATTATGGGCAGCTACCCCACCTTCCTTTAGCGCAGGTTATAGCCTATACAGCGCAGGCAATTCACTATACAGTCCATATTTCGGGGACACCAAATTCAACATACTGTAGTCCCTATACCTATTATAGGCTATGTGTAGATAGCCTACAGATTTTGTTTTATGCAATCGCAAGGTGTAAAGATATCTCTTTAATTTAGTTTATTATAATAACTTATAAATAATGTATTGTTTGGAATAGCTTGATTGGCTATAAAAACGGGAAGCTGAAGGTACTAATTAAGCGTGAGGGGAGTAGGATAGTTTATTGCCTCTATATCATGTTCATGTTGTATGGCTAGAAAGAAGTGTAGTTTTTATGTATTTATTTGTTTGTTTGTTTAATCTGCTACAAACAAGATCATGTCTAAACACGTACGGGACGAACACTTGGCGATAATCACTGATTTAAATGCATACCTGATATTTCTTGATGAGGTACATTGACGAGGCTGAATCCTTTGGCCGTGTATGCCTGTCTAACCTCGCTACAGCTCCGCGCTTTACTGTCACCACCGAACGACACGGACAGCACTGAGAAAGTGCATAAGGCGACTTGTAGTCTCCACATCGCATACATCAGTGATAAATCCTTGAGAATGTTTGAGAGAAATATAAAATGCAAAATAAATCCGTCTGCAAAATCCAAAAAGGTTGAACGGTATGGGGTGCTGATGATCCGTCACTCCGTGATTGTAATGTCAGGGGGTTGATGAACCACAAAAATCACATCTCACTTTAGATGCGTCCACCACATTGCAAAAGCCCCCGTATCGCTGCTTCTCCTCGAAAAGAACGCATCGAGTCCAGTCAGTGACCCAGCTTGAACAGAATCCGTGTTCCGTTCTGCCAACAACTTCTCTCGTACACACACACAGGACCACTGTCTGTGTTTCTGTCAACGGGAGGAAACCAAAAATCCAGCGAAGACACACACGCTGCACTACGAGTTGAGCGCACCACCAGGGCAGGGCAAAACATGGAATGGATCAGCAGCATGCAATGCATCCACACAGACGCGTAAAGCCGACGACGTGCATGCATTATTTGGCATTTTGGCAGTTGCCCACCACAGCATTTGTAAATATACAATAACAATAAATAGATAAATATAAATAGATATCTATAAATAGGACTAAGTAAATTAATACATAAACAAAATAAAAAAAGTATCCCTAGACAAGTGTAATGCTTTATTGGGTCGTCCACTCAAAGTTAACAGTCTTTGTATTGAGTTGTGCTTGAAATGTACTGTAATTCTGCAAACTGTTAATAAATATTTCAATCAATCAATCAATCAATCAATCAATCAATCAATCAATCAATCAAAATTACCAGTGAGTCATAGTGGCCCATTCAGAGCCTCTGTTCAATGACAATTTGCTTCAGAAACAGAAAGCCTACTGTAGGCCTACTTATGTTCGTTCACATGAGCTCGTCTATAGAGCTATAATAGGCCTACTCTGTGCATGGTCCCAGTCCCACGCACAGGAGAAAAGAGGACAGGACATCTCATCTCTTCCAATTTTGTCAACAAGGGGCTTTTAGATATAGCTGGCTGCCACATGTACAGTAAGTAAGTAGCCAAGTAGCCATATAGCTTGCACTGCAAGCCTCTTTCGTTTTAGTTTTAGAGTTCTTAAAGTTATCTTTCACTATTAAAGTTTACCATTGCCTTTTCTAACTTAAAGGAATATTTCACTTTCAAAATAACTTTTGGTCATTTTATCATCTACTCAGGCTTATATGAACACCCCAGACCCCAGTTTTTAAGTTGCTTGATTCAGTATTCAGATATTTATTCCTTTTTGCTGCCCCGCCCCTTTCCTATACAAACCCATTATAATGTAAAACTCGAAAACACCCATCCTTTCTTCTGTTGACTGATATTGTCCTTCTAATACGTGTTTTTTCATTTACTGTTTTAATTTATTCTTATTCATTCTTTTTGACGTTTTAGTCTCCTCCGGCCTCCTCCTGGAGGAGGTTATTTTCCAAAATAATTATTAAAAATAAATGAAAACAGTAAATGAAAAAACACGTATTAGAAATATCCCACATATGAAAAGATGAAAATATGAAACACCCACAGAAAAGATGTGGGTGTTTTTGATGAATCTATCATGGTTAAAACAGAGTTTGAAGTTATATTGGGTTTGTAATTGTATATGAAGGGGGCGGGGCAGCAAAAAGAATATCAAATATCCAAATACTGAATCAAGTAACTTAAAAACTGTCTGGGGTGTTCACATAAGCCTGAGTAGACGGTAAAATGACCAAAAGTATTTTTGAAAGTGAAATATCCCTTTAAATCGGGTGTTGTTAAAACATGTGATAACTAGCCTATAGGATTCAGGGAGGGGGAGGGTGAAATACGCGATTAACAAAAACAAAATGACCCCAGAAAATGTCAAAATTACAACGGCAACACTATTCAAAATGAAGATTTGTCGAGTTCTCTCAATTGATTGGACATAATTGCATCCTGACGAAGTATGTATTTTCAGCTTACTAAAGAGCTGGAGAGATGGTTACACCCAACTATCACTATAGCATCGGAATATCGAGCTTTAAGTGATTCCATCCATCCATCCATCCATCCATCTTCAACCGCTTATCCGTAGTCGGGTCGCTGGGTCAACAGCTCCACCAGAGTTCTCCAGACTTCCCTCTCCAGAGCAACATTAGTGACTTCCTCCTGGGGGATCCAGAGACGTTCCAAGGCCAGTGAGTTGATGTATTTCCGCCTTGGTCTGCCCCGGGGTCTCCTCCCAGTGGGACGTGATTCCATGATTGGCATAATGTTTTGACCATAATGAATGTAAACCTATAGGCCTAAGAGTCAACAACTCACAACAGTGTCGTTTATTTAGAGTGCGCCTATAGGCGCACTCTAAAACTCCATAACTTCATTGCCTGCCAACTCCTGCCTGCATGGGAACAAAATGTCACCCAGCTATTAAGCTCTGCTAAATACATTGTTTGCCACTTTTCCTGTTGCGGATGCTGTTGTGTTTTTTCACCATTGTTTAGAGCCTGAGCCTAAAAGAGCACCTGTCGCAAATTGCAACAGGACCTAGCCTATTCACATTTTTCTTACAGCCCATAGTGCATTGCGTTTGTGTGTGCATAAGTTCCTCTTTCTCTTGCTGTGTTGCCAGTTTTGCAAGATAAACAAGTGGTCAGGTATATTATGAAAACAAGCACAAATGAAAATAGCTGATCTACAAGCTCACAGCGACACATTGTGAGGTTGTACATCCGTTATTTAAAAACACATCGAGAATAAATCAAAATATTTTGAATATTTTTCCTTGATGTGAAGAAATGTGGAAGCAAACATCAACCAGCAACTAGGCTACCAATAATTTATTTGCAAGTGACTATAGAAAAAACAAGTCAAAGGTTGCTTATAATAAGCAGACATGGCAACACGGCCTGAAGGAAGCAAAGCACACACACAAGGAGCCCCAGTACCTTGACGGGGAACAACGTGGATATGTCTTCTAGCTTTCCACCAGAGAGTCAGCAAGTTGAGCCCCCCTGCTATAGAAATACCCTTTATTTCTCATGGAATTGATGATTTGTGTTGAATAGCGTACATTAGCCCCCTTGAAATCCCATTGCACTGAATGAATTTCAAGGGGGAGTGGTTATCCAGGCTATACATGAGGCCTTTTTTGTTTTATCCTTTTAGCATTGCTTGCATAATTGTAGGCCTATTGCAATTTGTTAATAAAGAAATTCAATCAATCAATAATCATAACCTGTATATTCTATGTTGACATATATCATGTATAAGGCAAATGTCCAAGTATCAATAGATGTGAAGTGATGCAAGTCTGGGACGGATTAACCCCCACGAGTGCCCCTGGGCCGGTAATATTTGCAGGGCCCCCATAGCACGCGTGTGCGCGACATTTTCATGTTTTTCCGTGTTTTTATCATCTTTTTAACCTAAATTTAACAAAATCAATAGCCAATGAAGGGCCCCAGGAGCCCTTTTCAGGGCGTCAAACCTAGTACAGTACCTCACGGTCCAATTTCCCCGAAGGGCCCCTGAGAGCCAAGGGCCCCTGGGCCACGGCCCCATTGGCCCAATGGCTAATTTGTCCCTGATGCAAGTACTGTAGGCATAGTAGGTGTTCTTAAAATAGGTTTCAATGCAGACAATACATTTTTCTGGTTTAATATAGTTGGATCTTCTTTTTCCTTCTTTTTGTTGTTGTTGCCTATAATAGTATTAAGCAAAACAATTCAATAATGTGTGAGCTATTGAGCTTCTGCAGCTCTAAAATAAAATGTAAAAAAGATACAGAGAGGGATGCTATTCTTCACACACATTGTGGAATGCCCTCCTAGGGATACAGAAACATCGAAAAGAAGTCACCTTACCAGGCAACATTTTAAGGTCACTTCTGATTAGGAGTGGGACGTGCCTGCCTGCCTTTATTTTTCCATTTGAGGCATGCAGGGCCAATATGTTCTCGTCTGTCTGTTCTACACTGCCTAATAATATCAGGCATTTAACTGGGTTATTCAGGACACATTCCCATACCATGTGGGATAGGCTATAGGCCTACTTATGGCATGGTATGACAAATACCGGGAATACAGTCAAACAAAACAGAAGGAACAAAGAGAAAATGCATCCAGTACTTGTGCTTGAGCATTGAGAGCAGTGGCGTGCACAGATAGACACTAGGGGTGCTAGAGCACCACCTGCCCTTGCCCTCTGGACAGCAATGTGCCCTTTTGAAGAAAAAAATAAAATAATAATGTGCCCTTGAAAAAAAAGAAAACCCCCTTTTTTTCTTTTTTTTTTACTCTTTTTTTGTATGTAGACCATGATCAATTCTTGATAAAAAAGAGCTTCTAATATATTATTTATGCCCCAAAATCTATAAATCTCACACTATTAAGGCAACCGGCCGGTTCTACGCGCGGCAGAAGGTGCCCTTTTTCACTCAGCACCTGCCCCTCTAAATGTCTGTGCACGCCACTGATTGAGAGCACTTTGGTAGACTTGCATTGACCTGTGTTGATTTGAGTAGAAGTCTAAATGTTTCAAAACAAGACGTAGTGTCTAATAATAACAGTGTGGCCTCCCTCCCCGTCCAGCATTTATAGCTATCGATAGTAAGTTACTATGGTACTATGTGTGCAGGCTGTGTACAATACAGTACAAAGCTGCACAATCAGGTGACTGCATGCGTGCATGTCCTAGTGTGGTGAAGTGCTGGCGCACGCACGCACGCACGCACGCACGCACGCACGCACGCACGCACGCACGCACGCACGCACGCACTAATAGCAGCAGATCTACAAGCTCACAACACCCCGCGCTGCTGTTATAATTGTGCAACACCAGAATGCAACCAAGCATAAAATGACTTGTCTTTTAGTTCTACTGGATCTCTTCTAGTAGAACTAGTCCATCCCTAACATTTTAGTCTAGTTTAGTACCTCAAGAAACCTATACAAAGTATACAACAAATCTCCAACAATGGTACACTATCAGTGACCGGTCACCGGGCGCAAGAAATTGTGCACAGAGCACATACACAATGTACATTTTAAACAGGAAAAAAATAAATATATGGGCCTATGCCAAGGCTAGTATTCACATCCGAACAGGTGTTGGACTGTATATTTAAGATGATCCTTTTGAAATTTCTCAAAAGCACTTTCAAGGCCAATTTTAGTCTGAACTGCAGGTCATTCCACGACCAGGGGCCAAAGAAAGCAAGACACTTTTTTCCCTAGTTAATTGAGTACCACAGACGAATAACAGTCTAAGTCCACACTATTGATCCATAATATGTAAATGATAGATAAGGGTTCAGGACAACAAGGCCTTTTCGTGGAGGGGTCAGTCTGAAATTTGGACTTAGACTGTTTTTCGTCTGTGGTACTCAATTATCTAGATATATCACAAGATTTTAGTCGACTAAAACTACAGTTACAACCAAGTATAAAATGACTTATACTGGATCTCTTGTCCACTATAGTCCCTTCCTAGTTTTTGTTGACAAAATTGTCAATATATTCAGTCTTAGTTTTAGTCATCATAGCTTCATTTTCATTTACCAGTAGTTTCCATCAGTGTGTAGTTTTCGTCACTGAAAATAGGTAGTCGACGAACATTTATTTGTCATAGTGTTAGTCGACGAAATCAACACTGAGCAGAGGTGTAGCAGAGATGCTCAACTGTGGCTAAGGTGCGATTCATACTCCTATTTTAGAGCCGAATAAAAGTCGGTTCGGCTCTGTAGAGCCTAAAATGTGAGTGACGTCATTTGAGGTTCGTGGGGGGGCGGGTATACCGTCCTAAAGTCGGCTCTTCGGTGCTACTGAACATTTCTGACGAGCCGAAATTATTTCGGCACTACAGCGCCGAAACAGCGGTAAAATAGGAGTATGAATCGGCCCTAATGCTCCTACTAAGCTAATAAGCTTTTGCTAATGAGGCCGAGAGATGTTGGCCAGAAGGTGATCCCAGTAGTTGATCGATAGCACACAATGAGGAGTCAGCATGGGGTTCATCATGACTCACCCTTCCTGCACCACTGGGAGAATGGAGCTTTCAGTATTCAGGCCTGCTGTTCTGTTCCCTCCTCAGAAATTGTACTGGGATATCAAAGTTAAATTATTTCATAACCTCCATCTGCTACAGTATACCCTTGGGTGATTATATTGATTTGCTTAGGATCATTTCTGTCAGTAGCCTAATGGTGAAATCTCTTTAAGTTCAATTGATAAAATTGATTCTGGGTTGGACAGACAGACAGAAAGAAGGATAGAATCACAACCTAATTGTACATACAGTACAGTACAGTACAGTACAGTACAGTACAGTACAGTACAGTACAGTACAGTACAGTACAGTACAGTACAGTACAGTACAGTACAGTACTGAATTGTCAGCCCACTCCTTTTTAAATGCTTTGAAGACATGGATAACTCTTGCATACAGATGCAAGGAGAATGAGTCCCACTGGATAAGAACCATTCAAGTGATGTAATCATCACTTTGAAAGGCTCTGGGACGAGAGATGAAAGGAAGTAGAATCACGGGACACAAACTCAGAGGTGTTTGCAATTTTAGCTCTTTGAAGATCATTTATTACAAATTTTCCCCTAAACTATTTACTTGCTTATGCTTTATTACCCATTTGTCTCCAATCCGCTTAATGTGTTTCCTGAAACACATTATGAAAAAAAGTGTACAGAAAGGAAAATAACACACATTCATCAAAATAAAATGTACAAATGTATATCTTTGGTTTTGTGTGCATGGTTACATTACGGTGATGGATTGGTTTTGTTACAGTTATTTCTATGCATGTCTGAAGTGGTACTGTAGTAGTGGAGTAACATTCAGTGTCACAGATTGTGTGCAAGGTGTTGGCAGATTGAAAATAAGGTCACTTTGCTCACATTAGCAGAGTGAGCTACATGATGAATAATTAATCATGTATTTATAATTCATAGATGTTTAAGACAAATATGTACAATCCCAGTTATGAGACCATGGCTTATTGCAACTTGTGCTACAGTATCTCTGGGAGAGTATAAAATAGTAATGTTTTCGAGAGGTAGGGATTAGGGGAGACAAAATATAAAACAATACAAGTGTGCAAGACAAAAGGCATGCATGTTATGTTCTCTATAAATACAAAACAATCTGAATTTTGCAATTCATGGAGGATGTTTGTTACATTTTATGCCTATGAAAGGTTCTTTTTGGTCAGTATGTCAGGCTAATCAGTCCATTAATTTTGTCCAACATTTTTGTCCCAATTAAGATAATATAACCAAAGAAAATTAAGATAATATATCTAAAAAACTACTAGCGATGCCATGAAATCTGCTGTATGTCTTCATGCACTTCAAATGATGAATTCTACTGATGTTTGTGACCCTAAGACCTTTCCTCTAAAGGTTCTCAAACTTTTTAGCTAGAGACCGGAGAAATTTGACGTCTGCCCAAGATCCAAACTCATGAAAATAGCTATACAAGCTCAAATGTGCTGCAATGCAATGTGTTGCGAGCTTATATATCTGCCATTTTCAGTACACACTAAAATCTATTTCTTTGATTTTATGTATTTCTTTTGAACAATAGAATTTTTACTTGTTTATTTTATTCCCCAAAAGATTGTTTGGGGGGTTCTTTTGAAATGATACAAAAAACGTTGTAGGAATTAAAAACATGCTGCTTAGGTGCACTGCACCACTGTTCGCAGAGGTTGTGGGTGCATCCACAATAGAGCGTCGCAGTCCCGCCCCCTACCAGGGCCCAGGAAATGATTCTCCGTTCATTTTCCTCATAGACTTAGATAGCATTTGAAACAGACTTATAGCATGTCATGTAGACAGCACAATAATTGCATTGTATGTAGTCATAGCACATCATAGTACATATATAGCATAGTATAGTATATATGTATAGTTAATATGTATAGTGTCATTATATAGATATGTTCTAGTTACGTTCTTAGCTTACGCATGTTTCTTGATAAATGCATTTTATATATGTGATGTATTCCCATACTTTTGTTCTTGCCTAATGTAAGTCGCTCTGGATTAAGAGCGTCTGCTAAATGCCTAAATTGTAAATTGTAATTGTAAAGACCTTTTAAGCGCCGTACAAAGCCAACTCTTGTCGTGACAAATCATGACAACAAACACAATTTTTTGGGCCAAAAAAAGAATTAGAAAGAAGAAAGAAACGGCAGGCACTTTGTTTGTTGTTTTTCTTCTTTGTAATTATTTGTTTGGTCCAAAATATTGTGTTTGTTGTCATGATTTGTCACAACTCGAGTTGGCTTTGGCGGCGTAAATAAATAAATAAATAAATAAATAAATAAATAAATAAATAAATAAATAAATAAATAAATAAATAAATAAATAAATAAATAAATAAATAAATAAATAAATAAATAAATACTTTTTGAAATGTCTATGGGAAAAATGCATTGGGAATCATTTCCTGGGCCTGGCGTCGTCATGAAAGGGGGCGGGACTGCGACGCTCTATTGGCCCGTGTTCTGAGAAGGGGAAGGTGATTATTGTCACTGCGTGTATAATCTTCCTGATGGGGGCTCCTCACTGGCAGGTGAGTCAACGTTACAACAGCAGTGACTGACAACACGTGTGTGGATAGGACTACTCACAACCTACAATTGGTCCCAAACCAGTGTTTGGGAAACACTGGTCTAGCACCACCCTTTAGGCAAAAAATAATAATAATAATCCAGTTGGACACAAGACATTTCATGGCAGATTGTCATGAAACTTGTTGAACACATTCATTCTCATGTGAAAGTGAAACTAAACCATTAATTCTCATTGGTTGGTTAAACATCTTTATGATGACATTTTGAATAGAAAGCACTTCTGCTGTTTTGGGCTATAATATGAATAAAGACTTGACTTGACTTGACAGATTTCAAAATGTAATGGCCATTTATGCAACCTGAAGCCCAACTATTTGAATGACCCCCAGGCCCAGGATTTGTTTTTGCGTTGGGTACAGAAGAATAGCACGTGCTCTAGGCGCTGCTAGTTTAGACACTGCCCTGTTTCGGGGCTGTCACACTGGTGTGAGGCGTGCAGTGGATGGATGGAAGTAACAATTGTCTGAGGTGCATTGGATTTGGTGATTGTGGGATTTACCAAGCGTCAAGAGGAGCAGTAGAGCATGTCATGTGCAAATCTAGACTGTAGCACACTGCAAATGTGGAGTCAACGAGGACCACATTTATGCTGTCGACTGCGAGAGACATCCAAAAATTGAGGGTGGCCTTAAAGGGACTATAGCCCAAACCCGGCCACAGCCTCCCGAGCTGGAAAAATGGGCGACTTGTGCTGGTACTGGTTATAATATTTTCGCATGCACGCACGCACGCACGCACGCACGCACGCACGCACGCACGCACGCACGCACGCACATTATATATGAATACAAATAAAATAACAGAGGCAAACAGATCTACAAGAGTAGGCCTATAAGGGGTTAATTATACTAATCGATTTAGTGTATTATTAAATACATCTATTTGAATATTTTGCATCAATTAATTTAGGCTAAGTATAAAACATAATAATCTTAAATAAAAACACCCTTCAATTCATTCCTCAATTATTCAGTTAATCATAGTGCTACAGTCATACAACTGTATTCATTTCTGCTATTTACCTTTTGAAAGTCTGTGTGTGTGCCATCCCTGTGCACATTAATTAAATTAAGGTGTTTTATAGGCTAATCTATGCAAAAATGTATACTGTGTCATTTTGTTTTCAGTTTTGTACTTATATGGCCCATGTACTGTAAGAGTGATAAACCACTATTTCAATTTAGCAATCGACATGGACAAAAGCGGCTAATCAATTAATGCTTTTGTGGCATTGACTTGCTGATCACCACATTGTGATTCATAATCGTAAACAAAATACCCTAGTAACATGTTGTCAATAGCTAACGATTGGACAGGGAGGCCACGCTATTGTTACACTTGCCTATTCAATTTTCAGGCATCATGTAGGTTACAGTCAGTGGGGTAGCGATGCTGCATAGTCTCCATCTACAGGGGCCTCCCAAGGGTCACGGACAAGGTGAGAGAGAGAAATATGAGGCTGGCTGGGCACTGTGTCAGGCATCCACAACTGATAGAGAGCCCACTGACACTGTGGACACTGTAGGAGGAGGGGAAGGGGGTGCACCACCTACGAAGACACAAAGCTCTGGACATTGATGCTATAGTTGGAGGGAGTAGAGGGCAGTGATCCAGTTGTTCCGAATTTGTTGGCGAGTCTGCACCCTTGCATCACATCCCAGTCAGTGAGACATGTGACATGTCCATTTGGCAATAGACAGAGCCTCTGAATGCCATCATGCGTGCGTGCGTGCGTGCGTGCGTGCGTGCGTGCGTGCGTGCGTCCGTGCGTGCGTGCGTGCGTGCGTGCGTGCTTGTGCACATGTGTAGCCTACATGTGTAGCCTACATGTTTTTTGTTTGCAAATGAAAGTGATTGTCATGAGCCTATTTGAAGTGTGCAGTAAATACGAATGGCAATTCATGTTTTGTTTTAGATGAAATAGGTGTGAATGATTGATTTAATAAAATACCCAGTATGTTTTACTAGGGTTTAAACTGGCACAGTGGTGGCATATTAAATCTTGCTAAATTCACCCTGATCCGTTGTAAATAATAATGGCCTCTCTCTAATATAAGTCTCATTCCAATGAAGGCCTGGCTACTTGAGGCAAAGACCCACTATTTGAGGGAAAAACGGTATAAGCACATCATTTAGGAGAGGATAACTGAACTAGGCTATATGAGCCCCAAGGAACATCTTTGGAGGTGTGCCACATTCTTATCCATGATGAACAACCTGAAAATGGCCACACCCTCTTTAAAATGGCCACACACCTTTTAATCTTCTAAACCGTTGGAGCTACAGATTTTCAGAGGTGCACAACATGTTCAGAATGCCATGTTTAGGGGATCATAGAAGAGTAACATTTCTAAATTGATATTTTACAAGAAAACACCTGTTTTCCTAGATATATAACCGCACCATCGCACAAATGTCCAGTAAAGCTGTGTACGGATACTGCCCCATTGAGCAGAGAGAGACATCCTGTGCATGTCCTCTAGCTTTGTGAATGTCTGAATCCAATGCACATTGTAAAAGAGAACGCTATGCAACATTTGCCCTGTTGAAGAACATTCAAGAACAACACAAACAAGCTGTGAACTCTGATTCAATGAATGTTCCATAACTGACAACCACCAACTTCTCTGGACATGTTACGCATGCTCTCGCAGAAACCACAGGAGCATATAGTGTAGTTAGAAGAGGAAGGTCACATGCCAAGGAAGGTGTGAGAACAGAAGTGACATGAAAGGTGATGCTAGAGGAGGAAGGTGACATGACAAGGTGATGACAATGCAACGGTGCAATTATACCACTAGTGTGACAGACTGCTGGTAATACTGTACATACACGTGCATACACACACATATACACACAACACAAATGGCATTCTGAACAATTTGAGCACCTCCAATTAACGTTACAGAACAGGGGTCTTCAACATTTAGATCCGATCCCGATACCTCAATTTCTGTGTTAGTCGATACCGATACCGAATACAGATACCAGTGTTGTGATCTCATATTGTGTTTATAGCTATCTAGCTATATATCTCATGTTGTGTTTATAGCAGACTCCTCACTCAAATGTGCACTTGCAGTTTGGGCAACTCCAAAGCAAACTCCACATGTCCCAACATTTTATTTACCTGCCATAGTGTCAACCCTTTACCCCTGTGTCGGATCTGTGGTTAGACTGGCATATTCACCGATACCGATATGACAAATAAGGGCCAATCCGATACTTTTACCGTTACCGATACAGTATCGGGACATCTCTAATTTAGACCAAGGACCCCTAGCTGAGGGACCCCCACTACATATTTTATAAAACGTTTGTCCGAAACGGTCGAGAAATGACAGAGTTACCATGTGGGGTATACCCGGGGGTCGCTGGGGGGGGGTCCCTGGAACATCCAGACCACCAGGAACATGCTCAGGGGGCCGGTTCCGGCGAGCCGCCCCGCGTCCAAAGCAGGGGATCTGCACTGTACTGTACTGTCACTGTACACTGTACACTGTACACTGTACACTGTACACTGTCACACCCAAAATCATATACAGTTAATGTGTCTGTGTGTGTGTGTGCGTGCGTGCGTGCGTGCGTGCGTGCGTGCGTGCGTGCGTGCGTGCGTGCGTGCGTGCGTGCGTGCGTTAGGCTGCACAACAGTGACACCAACCAAACACTATTTTCGTGGTCGAACACAGTTGTTAAAATATGAAACTATTAGTTATTACTAGTAATTGGGTTTTTAGCCTTTTTTGTAGTTTACTCCCCAGTAGAATCACTATTGGCATTACGTTGATTAGAAAGATTTGATTTAGACAAGCTATATTTACTTAAACCAGATTTGACAAACATGAGGCATCAACTATATCTGTCCTTACACTGAGTGCTCTCCATTTAGCATGAATTAGATCTACTGTATTGTTTCAAGCACCTGGCAAATACCTAATAAAACTTAATAGATTATTTTTCATAATGCTATGAATAGCTTACAAGGGACATGAAAATTTGCACTTGCTAGGAAGTTGATTTGTTAAACAATGTGATAGGAATAAGTATTAATAAAGAGATAAGAAATGAGGATTTTGCAAGTTAATTGATGATATATGGAGCTTTTGTGCATGGGCGTATGCACTATGCACCTGTCAAAACAATAACATAAAGATATTTGTGTTAATTGCACCATACATGCATTTGATTATTTTTATTTGATCACTTTGTCACATAACACAAGAGTTAGAAGTTTATCCAAGCTGTGAAAATAAAGATATGACCACAATTAACATTCTTAAAGCTCAACTATGAAAGATTTCTGGTCTGTGTGTGTACAAACTGACAATCAATCAACAGACAATCAATCAACTAGTGACTATAATCCATACCCGTTCGGGGATATGACATACTGTACAATCCCTACCTCTCTTCCCCCTTCTCTCTCTCTGCCCCTCTCTCCTCTCCTCCGTCTCACTCCTCCTCTCCCCTCCCCGTACCTCTATCCCTCCTCCTCTCCCCTCCCCGTACCTCTATCCCTCCTCCTCTCCCCTCCCCGTACCTCTATCCCTCCTCCTCTCCCCTCCCTGTACCTCTATCCCTCCTCCTCTCCCCTCCCCGTACCTCTATCCCTCCTCCTCTCCCCTCCCCGTACCTCTATCCCTCCTCCTCTCCCCTCCCCGTACCTCTATCCCTCCTCCTCTCCCCTCCCCGTACCTCTATCCCTCCTCCTCTCCCCTCCCCGTACCTCTATCCCTCCTCCTCTCCCCTCCCCGTACCTCTATCCCTCCTCCTCTCCCCTCCCCGTACCTCTATCCCTCCTCCTCTCCCCTCCCCGTACCTCTATCCCTCCTCCTCTCCCCTCCCCGTACCTCTATCCCTCCTCCTCTCCCCTCCCCGTACCTCTATCCCTCCTCCTCTCCCCTCCCTGTACCTCTATCCCTCCTCCTCTCCCCTCCCCGTACCTCTATCCCTCCTCCTCTCCCCTCCCCGTACCCCTATCCCTCCTCCTCTCCCTCCCCCCTCTCTGCCACTTACTGTATTGGCTCATGTGGCACACACGTTTTGCGATGCTCTGCTAATCACAGCACAGAATGACACACCTTCCAGCCAATCACAGCGTGCAATATCTGAGGATGCATTCCATCCACACATTTCGTCCTCATATTTTGAGGACACAATCTCTAGAATTATAGAGTCCTGCCCCCGACGAGAGGCCCGGAAGACTATTTCCCAAATCATGACACTAAACACAATTTTTTGGGGCTGAACAAATAATTAGAAAGAAGAAAAAAGGGCAGGGTACAACAATTTTTTTTTGTTTTTCTTCTTTCTAATAATTTTTTGGGCCCAAAAGATTGTGATTATTGTCATGATTTGTCAGGAGCCGAGTTGACTTTGTCCGAGGCTTAAAGGTCTATAAAGAAATACTTTTTGAAACGTCTATGGGAAAAATGAATGGGAAATTCACTTTCAGGCAGCTCGTCATTCTGAAAGGGGGCGGCACTGTGACGCTTAGTTATAATAGATAAATGGCCGGGCGTTTCCTTCCGGCGGCTTTTGGGTCAAAGTGGAGGAGTGTGCATGTGTAGGGTGTTCAGGGTCGAGTCTTTTGAGGGCATCCGGCACTGTGCTCACACTCAGATAGGGACTGTATGTGCATGCGTTCCCGCAGAGACCCTGTCTTGTCATTTTATATGCTCTATTGTATGGAGCGTTCTGGTGTCAAAGCCATCAATTCTGTCAGCCAGGGTCTTGGTGAGAGGCCAAGTTTCTGCTCCATAGAGAAGGATGGAGAGAACTGGTGTTGTAAATCCTTCATTCGAATAAAATCAAATTAAGAAACAAAAGAAAACGAGACATGGCCAAAGCATTTCCGGGGGTTCCCACCCTATCAGATTATATCACTTGTAATTCAGATTTATTTTAATAATTATATAATTTGTATTTGTTAGGAATGCTCGTTGACAAAAAAAATGGAAAAAAAAAATCGATTCAATTATTAACCCAAAGGAATACAACACAAAGGAAAACATGCCCATAATTTAATTTGTATAGGCTACTAAAAACAGTAGCCTATAACACAACAGCACCTGTAAAATTCCCCGAACGGCCAAGGCTCCAAGAGCAGTACAGAGATGCAGTTTAAGGGTTTCTATTTCTCCCCAAGCTGCACCGAACTCCAGTGTAACTTTTTACAGTGCAATCAAAGATGTATACCAAAAGCAAAAATAATACTAGCCAAAAATAACAAAATGAGGAAATTAAATAAACACTTAATGAACTGCATAAGAACTCTCTTCAGGCGATACCTTGATCACACAAGGCTCTGTAGCTCTCCCTCAAGGATGTTACCGCGAACTACCGGTACCTCATCTGTCCCTGCAGACTCCTAGGAGTGGATCGTACCACCGAACACAGAACCAATGAACCAGAATACTTCTATATAAATTCTTCCATAAGGTCCCTCTTGCATAAAAGTAAACTAAACGGCCAAAATTAGTTTTCTTCGACGGGTGGCTGGCATCTCCCTTAGAGATAGGGTGAGAAGTTCAGTCACACGAGAGAGACTCGGAGTAGAACCGCTGCTCCTTCGCCTGGAAAGGAGCCAGCTTAGGTGGTTCGGGCATCTGGTTAGGATGCCTCTCGGGCGTCTTCCTAGGGAGGTCCTCGACGCACGTCCCACTGGGAGGAGACCCTGGGGCAGACCAAGGTGCAGTTGGAGGAAACACATCGACTCACTGGCCTTGGAACGTCTCGGGATCCTCCAGGAGGAAGTCACTAATGTTGCTCTGGACTCTGGAGAGGGAAGTCTGGAGCACTCTGGTGGAGCTGTTACCCCCGCGACCCGACTTCGGATAAGCAGTTGAAGATGGATGGATGGATGGATAAACCTTCCTAAAGATGTGATATGATTAAAACAAGTTGAGGGCCCAGGACGGAGATGTCTGTCCGGGTACTTAGTACGGTCTGATGCCCAGACGGAGATTGATTAAAACAACGGAGATTTTATTGATATCAAAACCGGTCACATCGCTCCACAGCCTAGGAGCGCTTGTTGCGCAATCCTCGATGTTGTGCAACAGTGAGACATCATCGAAAATGTCCCCCCCCTGTTTAGCCGACGACAACGAAAATCTTAAAACGTTAATAACTCGCAATCTAAATCATCCCGCTTAATTATAAAAAAATGGTTATGTGTTAGACAGGCCCCCACTGTCCAGTCGCTAGTGGTGTTAGATTTAATCTTACCTCCCGTTGTTGTCGATCGCATTGATAGTGTTTTGGCTACACTTACAGTAGCTGCTACAGCCACATCCGGAACAACATCCGGTCCGTCTGTAAAAGTGGTCCAGGTGCTATAAACGCTGGGCACATTTTATTAATGGATTAAATAACCCCGGGCAAAAATTTTACAAGTACAATTGGGGTGAAAACTCAATGACAAATAAACACATTACTCAAAGCATAGGAAACGCTGCTCTCCTGCACAGCACTTAATTGGCTCCTTCCTAATCTAGGGAATTGCCACCAGCAGTGAAGGAGAGACAACTAGCAAACAATCTGTGATCAATTACAATTTGAATTCAAATGTAAAACATTAGTCCTTGCATGTTATAGACAGCAGTCCGACGTGTACTAAATAACAAAAGCTGAAATAAGGATAATGAAATACATCTATTGCAAGAATGTGGTCCTGATCTCTCAGGGGTGAAGACATAATCAATAAGCAGCCTGCTGACTTAAATGTTAAGCCACAGCATGTCGTTTCCTTAATCATATTCATATGACAATGAAAAGGTCATGTCAGGGCTGCATCAATGTTGTTGTTGTTGTCTCCACCGGGCTGAAGGCATGGGGAGAGTATTCCACAATTGCACTCCGTCCGTCCAGCCATGTGAACGCCCGCCAATGGTGCCATCTCTGGCACCGTTGGCCCGGTCGATGCCTAAACCTAACCTCACAAAAACGACTTTGTTAGCCAAAAACGTAGACCGCGATTGTTGGAAAAATAGTGGTATAGCAGCAGGATTCAATACCAGTAGGTGTGGGTTGGGAGTCTAATGACTAGCGAGGCACGCTACTGAGCTGGCTGCCAGAATAGGGTTTTCTGGCTGTATTTGGATGTGAGAAAGCCCCGCCCGTGCCCCACTACTTCCTACTACTAGTAGCTTGCGGTGTAAAACAAGCGCTCCCTAAAAATAATCGTCTCCTATGAACATAATATTAGCATCCCGCATATAGGGAACGTTGATTCCGCACTCGCAGCAGAAACGTATCTGTGACATAGAATTTACCTCAATCGTCATTATGCAGTAAATCTTATCCATCTGGCACCCTGTGCTTGTGTAAACAAAAGGTGGCAGGCTGACAGCTACACAGTATACAAGTAAATAACTTTCACTCTCACACACCACATTTGAGGTTCTTTTTTTTCTACGTACGGTTGAATTCTGCATGCATTAACATTCATAATGCAGCTGAAGTATACTGTAGGAGTTCTAAATGATGAGCCAATTTGTTTGTTTGTCAGTCTGATTCTTAACAGCACTCTTACTCTGTGATCCCGACTATCCCGATAATTTATTCAAATTATTGCAGTGTGAGCGACTTTATTTGAATGTATCTTATAAATAATTCAAAAATAGTTTCAGGTGGTTGTTTTCCTTGGATGAAAAATGTTTTAAACTAAATTAATTATGTCTTCAGGCTTACTAATTAGATTTATGAATCATACTGTAAACAGGCTTTAGTGTTTAATGACTAACAAGGTGAGCTCAGAATTATTATTATTTTATCATGCCTAAATGTCTTTTACTATAGTAGATCCTGAGTTGATAACGTTAATATTGCATGTCTCAAGATATAGCATTCAAAATGAAATAATCATGCAAAGCTCAGAGTTATTTGTTTAGCTTTCTAAAGTTGATTACAGTACTTACACGAAGACAATGATTTACAATCGCTAAAGCGAGTTAGGATGTGACTATAATTAATGTGACTATGAACAAAGATGTTCACAGATACTGTATAAGACACCTTAAGACGAATGGGCAAAGCTGCACACTTGTATCAATGCACACTTATTTAATGTGTTTTTTTAAGCTTTTGGTCAAAAGACATGCATCAGGACAAAACCTTGCCTGATGAAGGTTAAAAAGCCTGGCTTTCTTTTTAGATTGTAGGCCTATATTGCCATTTATTGAAAAACTATTGAAAAGTGTGCTGTTTTTGCCCTGGCGCTGTTTGGACAAACTGGCGTGGATAATGGGTTGTATGGATGAGCAACCTTGTTGCTGGCGAATAGGTTACAAAACAAACATATTCCCATGGGCTGCAGACTGAAAACTGAGTTACCTACCCAGGGCTGTGTCAGTCCAGAAACCACTAGAAATGCCCCCCTCCACAATTGTTTTCTGCATTATACGTAACGTTTATTGCTACTGCTAGTGTATGCTATTGTATGTCTTGATGATTTGGCAACCTAGAGATTGTGATTTGTGAGTCTGTGAGTGCATTTTGGGTTATATATATATAACCCAAAAAAAAAAAATATATATATATATATGTGGGAATCAAGGTAAATGGTGCACCTACTGCACCATTCATGTGACCTAGTCACATGACCAGCAGGAAGTACAAAAGGCTGGTTCCTCCTAGTAGAGAGCCATTTTGACTCTGCTGCAGAAACTGGTGTTCATTCTCATGGAGGAAGCATGGTAGGCCAAAGCTGTTTGTTGCGGCACATGCTACGTTTGGCCATTGTTTTAGTATTTTAGTCTTTATCGATGTTTTATTTGACCTTATTTAAATGTATTTATTTGTATTTCAGTCTAACTGACATTCATCATACAATTTACAATTTACAATTTAGGCATTTAGCAGACGCTCTTAATCCAGAGCGACTTACATTAAGCAATAACAAAAGCATGGCATACATCACATATATAAAACGTAGTTATCATGAATCATGCGTAGACTAAGAACGTAACAGTGGAGTATCTATGTAAACTATACATACTATACTATACTATATAATATATTATACATGTGTACTATAAAGTGCTATGACTACATGAAGTGCAATTCTAGAGCTGTCTACGTAACAAGCTATAAGTCTGTTTAAAATACTATCTAAGTCTACATAATGTGCTATCTAAGGGGCTAGGCTAGGGCAAGTGCTACGGGCCATGGTGGAGTCTGAAGAGGTGGGTTTTCAGACTACGGCGGAAGATTGGGAGTGAGGCTGCAGTTCTGACAAGTGAAGTGACCTGCTGCTGTGCTCAGACCGAGAGACTGGTAAAACAGTACACATTTCTATGCACTGCATGTGTTTGTATTTGTGTATTTAAATGCAGCTTTCTAATCACTTCACTGTCTTCTCTTGTAGCTGTGATGATGTTGATGTCCCCCTTGCCCTCACATTGATTGCACTGTTAATTCACTGCAAATCAAAGTAGGTTTTATTGTTTGTTCTTTTAATGATTTGAATACAGTTTGTGTACTACTAGGGCTGGCACTAATGTGTTTTTATGTTTCCTTAAAGGGACCAGTCCAGCCACTGTTTTCCACTGTTATTTTACCCTTTTGTTTTGTTTATTTGAAGTTTGTATTTAGTTTATAGTTAGGGCACTGTATGTTTGGTTCGCTTTCCTATTGGCATGTGTTAATTGTTTTCTCTATTGTCTGTTACAGTGTAACCCTGTTAAAGGCCGGGTCCGCCCTGCTGCACACGACACTTTCTCCTCCTTTGGGACTGCACTGTGGGACCTTTGGGTTTTTATTGGTGTGTATTTGTTAACCCCCTGCACTGCATGTTTTGTATTGATTTTATTGTTTGATTGATTTGAATTAGTTTGGTGCTAGGCCTGTCCCCTTTCTTTCCCCATTTTATTGAGTTAGTTTTACTGTGTGCACGGGCCGACCCGCCCTTTATGAGAGCTAAACACTTGTCACTTTATCATTATCTTGCCTTACTTACAGATTGCCCTAACGTTTTAATATATACTGTGATACTGTGAATAAAGTGTTTATATGTTTTCCACAAATGCCTCTTGTACTTAAATTGTTCCTGTTAAAGGGGAATTTGGTCAGTTATACTAGATAAGGTGTACATCTTTTAGGGGTTCCTCCTGTCCCCCTCATCCAAGCGGGAGGTGGCGTAGTCAGGCTATTTGTTCCAGTTACTACATATATATATATATATATATATAACCCAATATATATATTTTGGGTGGTGGCGTGTGTATGTATATTCACAAAGACACTGAATATGTTACTCGTACTGACTTACAGCATGATGAAATTGAAACTGTGTTGAATTAATTTTCAAAAAGGCTAAATCAGTATTAGTGGGCACCGTCTACAGACCGCCTGACCAACATGGGTTCTACTTGAGGGGTGCTTAGCTGAGGAGGAATGTGTAGAGAAAATCCTGATTGGCGACTACAATACAGACATGCAACGTAAGGAAGCACCTGTGTTTAAGTCATTCAGTAAGTTCTGTGATCTACATAGTGTCAGTCAGCTAATTACCCAACCCACTAGAGTGTGTGATTCTACTCAAACTGTCATTGATCTCATTCTGTCCTCGGACAAATCCAGAATCTCCAAGAAAGGGGTTATTGTATGTGGGCTTAGTGATCATTTTATGATATTCTGTACCCGCAAAATACAAAAACTTAAGACCGGCTGCCACAAAACAGTCATATCAAGGGACCTCAAAACCTACTCTAGTGAGGTCTTTAACCAAGTATTGGAGAGTCTGGATTGGTCCGATGAGCTTAAAAGCACACTTGTCGAAGAAGCTTGGCTTGGCTTCAAAACCAAATTTACATCAGTACTGAACAACATGGCTCCTTTGAGAACCACCAGGGGCAAAACCCGCTCGGAACCATAGATGAATTCGGACATACTGGCTGCAATGAAAGCCAGAGACAAAAAATGCTCTGAAGTTCTAAAATGCAAGTCAAAGCTAGCCAAGCGCTTCGACAGTGTTCGCCAAGCTCGTTTGAACAACCTAAATACACAACGAATCAAACTACGAAACAGTGTAACTGCCATGACCAAATCAGCTAAAAGTAACTTCATTAATGATAAAGCTCAGGAAAACAAAAACAATCCTCATGAGCTCTGGAAGCTACTAAACAATCAACTAAGCTATGGTCAGAAACTAAAAACCAGATTTTCGAACATAAACATCAAATCTGACAACACTCTCATCACTGACAACCTTGATGTGGCCAACTACTTGAATATCTTCTTTACAAACATAGCAACAACTCTGGTTAACAAACTGCCCTCCCACTCTGGGCTCTTTGGTGTAGAGCACATTACAACCTTCTACAAAAACCTAGGTGTTTGTAAAGACGATTTTAAACTAGTTATGGTAACAACTGATGAGGTAATTAAGAAACTGAGTGCCCTCCAACCCCACAAGGCCACAGGCCATGACAACATTCCCTCCAAATTTCTCAGAGACTCAGCCATCTCTATAGCTCTAATCATCACCCACATAGTAAACCTCTCCATCAAACAGGGACAGGTCCCCCAAGATTTCAAACTGGCCAAAGTAACCCCCTTGCACAAGAAAGGGAGTAAATTAGACCCCGGCAACTACCGCCCTATTTCTATTCTTAGTTCCATCTCGAAAGTGATGGAAAAAATAGTCTATGAACAGGTTGAAAAGTATCTTGCCACTAATAAATTATTGTACGAGTTCCAATCTGGCTTCAGAACATCCCACTCCACTGACACATGCCTTCTCTATTTGAGCGACCACATCAAACAAGAGGTGGACGCTGGCAAATACTGCGGCATGGTCATGCTGGACCTCCAAAAGGCTTTTGACACCGTGAACCACTCCATACTGGTTAACAAGCTAAAAGCAATTGGTTTCGATAGCACATCAGTGAGCTGGATGCAATCCTACCTGGAGGGGAGAGAACAGATGGTGGAAGTGAACGGAACACTGTCCCCCCCCCTCCCAGTGAGCTGTGGCGTTCCACAAGGAAGCATACTAGGGCCTCTACTGTTCCTAATATATGTAAACGACATGACTTCAGCCTGTGACTGCAACTTGTTCCTGTTCGCAGATGACTCAGCACTGCTGGTCTCGGACAGGGACAAACTGCAGGTTGAAAATGCCCTCAGCTCTGAACTCGGTAGAATCTGCACCTGGCTCGCTGATAACAAACTATCTTTACACCTGGGAAAAACTGAATCCATTCTCTTTGGCTCTATTAGTAATCTCAGCAAGGCAAATGGCTTCTTGGTTAGAGTGGGTGACAATGTTATCACACGTAAAGATGAAATTACCTACCTAGGTTCCATCCTGGAGGCTAATCTTTCCGGTGATAAAATGGCCACCAACGTAATCAAAAAAGTCAACCATAGAACAAGATTCCTCTACAGGATCTCCTCACTGGTCAACAAAAACACCTTGAAGACCTTAACAGGAGCCCTTGTACAGGGTTTCTTTGACTATGCATGCACCTCCTGGTACCACAGCACCTCAAAGGCCCTTAAAACCAGGCTCCAGACTTCCCAAAACAAACTGGTCAGGCTCCTACTTGATCTAGCCCCCCGAACCCACCTCACCCCTGCCCACTTCGACAGGCTGGAATGGCTTAGGGTCGACGACAGAGTACAGCATCTTGCAATGGGTCTGGTCCACAAGATTCGATACACCACCAAGATACCCATGTACCTGTCTAGATACTTCCTTAATGTTAACGAAGTCCACACCCACAACACCAGAGGGAGTGCAACGAACCATGTACAACCCAGATTCGGCACAAACAAGGGACTAAATTATTTTCGCTCCTATGCCACCAAAATGTGGAACGCCCTACCAACTGTCATTAAGACATGCGAATCCCTTGACTCCTTCAAAACCGCTCTCAAAGGGCACCTACGGATGGCTGCAATTCGAAACTTGCCCCCGTAAAATCTGAATCCCCCCCCCCCGCCCCCCCCCTTTTTTTCCCCTCACTGTATATATTTATTTTCCCTTTTTACCTCCTTTTTGATGAATTCCTGTTCTGTCTATAGAAGTGTCTATTTGTACGTCTCTAAATGTTTTGATGATTTGAACATGGTGGACCCTATTGGAAACAAGTGTAATGCTTAATTGGGTCGTCCACTCACAGTTAACAGCCTTTGTATTGAGTTTGTGCTTGAAATGTACTGTAATTCTGCAAACTGTTAATAAATTCTTCAATCAATCAATCAATCAATAGGTGCATCATAGGAAGCCATGTTTTTTGTGTAAAACCATAATACCATAAAACTGTAATAACATTTTTGTTTTTGTTTTTTTGTGTGTTAGACCCAGTACAGAGATCAAGTCAAAAATGCACTTCACTCCAAAGTTACATCACTCACTTCACATTATGGTGCCTTTTTTGTTTTAGTAGACTAGGAAAAGGCCATTCCATTGGTTGATTCTCAAGTCAAGTCACTTTTATTCATGGAAAACATTTCATACAAGTTAAACTTATATTAGCTTCACAGAAACATATAATATCTATGTAACCTTATGTACAGATAACAGATAATTATACAAAGTAAGCCCTCTCTCTTTCAATCACCCACGCACGCACACATGCACAGAGAGAGATAGAGAGAGAGAGAGAGAGAGATATATATATATATATATATATATATATATATATATATATATAGAGAGAGAGAGAGAGAGAGAGAGAGAGAGAGAGAGAGAGAGATGCCTGAGAGAAGAGGTAGGTATTTGCTTTTAAAAGATGACAATGACATGAATGCAATTAATGTCTGTCTGGCATTGATCCTACGAGAAGTGTTTCTCACTGTAAGAACTTCAGTGAAGTTTGGATCTGAGCCAAACATAATCTGGCAGTATGTTTAATCATCTATCTGGTTGACAAATCCGTAAGCCTTTTATGAAGGAATGTATCCAGGGGATGAGAGAACCTACTGTACTCGCAAGTCGCAACATATAAATGTGATATACTGTATGTGCTAGAACAGTGATTCTCAACCTGTGGGCCATGGGATTATTGCAAGTGGGATTTATTTATTTCCTAATTGTTTCCACACAGTTTTAGGCCTATTCATTTAATTTAGATGCCGCCAGAAGCATCAGCAGGCAGAGATCTGTGTGTGTGTGTGTGTGTGTGTGTGTGTGTGAGTGCGTGCGTGCGTGCGTGAACGTGTGCAGGTTTTACATTCTCTAAGTGTTTTTTATTTTATTATTAGGGACAGAGACAGTAGGCTTACAGGAAAGGGGGAGAGAGATAGGGGGGGTGACATGCAGTAAGGGCCGTCGGGATCGGGAGTCGAACCCGTGGCACACTGCCAGGCTGGATTACCAGCCAAGGTGCCTGGAGCACTGAGCCACGGCCCAGGCCCGGGTTTTACATTTTAATCATAATTTATTACATTCTCCTATTGTAAATATAAGTGTCGCCTATACACCAGATAAAAATAAGAAACTAATTATTGAAGGAAAGTAAAGAATTTATTCATGCCTGGACAGGTTTGCTTTCACCGCCAACACTGCTGCGTGGCGTACTGGTATACTTGATGTTTCGAGAAATTAGCAAAAAATAAAAAGTAATGTTGAAAGACCAGAACAAGAAAACGTAATTTGCGGCTCCAAACATATTTTTAATACATTTTTGGGCCAAAAATGGCTTTTTGATAATAAAGGTTGTCTACCGCTGACTTAAACCCTCAATGCTTGACTATTGGCTTTGAGCCTGCTCTTTTCCCTTCTACAACCTATGATGAATTCCTGTTCTGTCCTTTGTCTATATAGAAGTGTCTAATACTGTCTATTTGTACGTCTCTAAATGTTTTTGATGATTTGAACATGGTGGACCCTATTGGAAACAAGTGTAATGCTTAATTGGGTCGTCCACTCACAGTTAACAGCCTTTGTATTGAGTTTGTGCTTGAAATGTACTGTAATTCTGCAAACTGTTAATACATTTTTCAATCAATCAATCAAACCTCACAACGTGTCGCGCATCGATGCATTCTGACTTATGTGAGCTTTAGCCTACTTACAGATCTGCTATGCAGATCTGCTATGGGGCAAATGTTCCCCCAGAATAGCATAGGTTGTATGAAAAAAAATCACACCCGTGAAGGGGTAATGTAATATATTAAAGTCTAACTCATGTTGATTAGGTGATGTAATGGTGATGTAAAACAAACAGTGCCAGCACAAATGTTTGGCATTTAATGTTTGTGTTAGGGTCAGGGACAAGATGTCAATGGTGTTTTTAAAACAAACATTGAACTAGCATTAAATCTGTATATAGGAGGGGCTTGTGCCCCTCAAAAAGAAGTAAGAAAGAACAAGAAAGAACCACACGCCCCTACGGGTTCCAGACCCATGGGTGAAGACACATATAGTTAAAACGGTTCGTTCTTTATGTTTGTTTTGTTAAAAAATGATATCTCTATTCTAATAGCCTATGTTTGTTCAGTAACAGGGGTCTCCCTGTTTCTCCAGCTCTTTAGTACACTGGATATATATTTTCAGGCAATTCACCAATTCCATTCTATCAGGAAAGAGAACCTGTTTATCAGTTTACAGTTCCAATTTCGTCTGCTCATTAGTATGTTTAAACTTCAGATTCCACTTCCAATTCCAAATGTATGTCTCCTGTACGACTGAGTTCTCTCTTCTGACTGGAAAGACATCCTGACCTGAAATTTTATTTTGTGTTTACTAAGGGTCTGGACTGGAGAGGTAGGGAGACAACTGTTACTGAGCAAACACTCTATTGTAATGTCTACTATGGTTATATAGAGCTATTTAACACTTAAATAAAATCACACACGTGTGAAGTGAGGGGCGCTCTTATCATCGTACATCATTCATCATACATTATCTCATTCCGGCCAATCACAATTTGCGTCCTCACCTTCGTCATCAATGTTTGTGTTACGCAATGTTTGTGTTTACACAAACATTCAAAATTGTCCATTCTTTGTCAATGGCATTTAATGTTTGTGTTATAGGACAAAATCTGGCCTTTATGTAAATAAAAATAATAATAATGTACACCCCCTTTGGATTTTACAGTGTAGAGTATTTGGGTATACTTGCAACATTACAGCAAAATGCCAAAGATAGTGTTGCCAAGCAGCAATATTTCACAAGTATGCCAGTTGACATGGTCCAAGCAGGCCGGTGCAGCTGGGCGCAAATCGTTATGTGTTGCTGAATTGCATAATACCAATACACCTCCTCTCCCACATTCATACATACTGTATGGCTTGTACGACAAAAATACCACACACGCGCACACGCAACCACGCACGCACGCACGCACGCACGCACGCACGCACGCACGCACGCACACACGCAAAACACACACACACACACACACACACACACACACACACACACACACACACACACACACACACACACACACACACACACACACACACACACACACACACACACAATGGACACAACCTGTTGGATTTAAATTTCTAACATTCACTATTTCTGGAATTCAGGTTACAGTAATAAAGGAAAGCCTTCACCTCTGATTGTCCACTAGATGAGGCCTTATTGCTCCTGTTTGCCTAGAGAACAAATCTACACTCTTTTCTTAGTAAAACAGATGTCAGTAGCAATTAAACTCTTACAGCTCAAACATGATTAGTAGGCCTATGGGTGACACATGTGGATATAAATTGGAAAGAATAACTGAAATGAAATTAAAGTTTTTCAATTTGCTTTCTCACTGGAGTTGACTCACTTAATGGGGTCACACAGTCCCATTCATTGGCTAATTAAAGACCTGTTGGAAGAGGATGAACAAACGGAGCTCCCAGTGAAAGATGAGATCCTGATGAACTGCATGCAAATGAGATCACCAGAAAGGTAATATTAGATGTGTGCTACTTTACACATTAGTATTGTATACTTGTTTCTTATTCTCTCTCTCTCCGCACGCACGCGCACGCACGCACGCACGCGCACGCACGCACGCACGCACGCACGCACGCACGCACGCACGCACGCACGCACGCACGCACGCACGCACGCACGCACGCACGCACTCCAAAAAACGTTTTGGAGCAATATTTTGTTAAATTCTTTATGTATACATTTATTTGGGAGGGACAGTGCATATTATACCTGTAAATACACAGAACACAGATAGCACAGGGAGCACCAACCACTGGAAGTTGTAAGGAGCAAGATATTCTGTGTTAGGGATTTTCACTTCTTTCGGCTCCAGAAATAATTAAAACCACCCAATATGAAAGGCTTTCTGGAAATGGGCCATATACACATACATTGGGGGGCCGCTTTCCCAGATAGGACTTAGATATAGGCCTCATTGCTGAGAACCACCAGTAATGTCCCCCAACACCATTTCAGCTCCATCACCACCAAATACTGTGTACTTATTTTTATGTCACTCCATGGCACTTGGCTGTCTAGTGAGCTATTCCAAACAAGCGAGTACTTGTACTGTTGCCATTCTATTGTGAAAACCCTATAAACACAACATAACACACTAACCACACAATTCACAACACATGCCAAAGTATCTAAGTAGAAAGCGACTGAACTGCATATTTTAAGGGATGTGATGGTCGTGTTTTAGGCAAGCAATGGGAAATGCATGTCCTGCCAAGAATTTGTTCACATTTAGTATAGCTGTTCAAATCTGCATCATTGATCATGTGAGGATTGCAGGCTTGCACCAGTTCATCAACTCTAACCTCAAAACTATTCATCACCCGTGACAGCAAGGAGGAAAAGAATATACAATACAATCACATACATAGAAACATGAAAGCAAGAGCAATGTCCACAGCTCAGTCATGGCCAAAATCCTGATTAAAGGAGCATTCAGTGATTTGGGTGATTTGGAAACCCCCCCGGTCCGCCCCGGTGACCAGATGTGCACATGCACGCACGACAGACCAACAGCACACACACCAAGGACCGCCCCCCTCGATCATGATTGGCGGAAGGCCCCTCTCTATCCTGATTGGATGAAGGCTCGGGCTACCTACCCAAAAACAAAATTTAAGGTTTTTTGACCCCAGGTGTTAACTGGGGACAGGGAGGAACTCCTTATATGGTCAGCACACTCTATAGTAGGGAGGATTATCACAACAAAACAAAAAAATAAGTGATATTTGAATTAAATTAAATCACTGAATATATACCTTTAAGCCTCAAAGTCGACTGATGGACAAAAGACCTCTTCAGTCTGACCTTATATTGTATGCAGCAACACCATATCTTCTTCCTGAAGGCACTAAGGCAGCAACCCTTAGGGCCGATTCATACTCCTATTTTACCGCTGTAGTGCCGAAATGATTTCGGCTCGTCAGAAATTTTCAGTAGCACCGAAGAGCCGACTTTAGGACGGTACCCACCCCCCCGAACCTCAAATGACGTTACATTGTAGGCTCTACAGAGCCGAACCGACTTTTATTTGGCTCTAAAATAGGAGTATTAATCGCGCCATACTCTCCATACAAAACATGGCTAGTATTATAGATGCTATTCTTTGCTAACCTTAGGATGCTGTTATCATACGTGGATGTTTTATTATTATTTGTGTTTTCCTCCCTCCTCCCATGTTCTACTTATTACTGAGTATAATGTGCATTTTGGACTTGGTCGTCAGTACACAAATTGAACTTTACCCTTTTTTGTGGGTTTTGGAGCCAAAGTTGAACACATTTCAGGTTGAACAGAAACTATCGAGTGAGGCAGCTAGATAAAGAGCAGCAAGATATACTTCTTCCACCCAATGTTCTCTTCCACGTCACCTATCCTATACTGTCTGATAAATGGCTCTATTCACTCTATTAGCACCTATCCTATACTGTCTGATAAATCGCTCTAATTAGCTGAACAAGTATTTCAAACTTTTAGACAAGAAGCCATTCACTTTTCATCATTACCATCCATCTATAACTATAAATGCACCAAGTCTCTCTCTCTCTGTGCGTGCGTGCGTGCGTGCGTGCGTGCGTGCGTGCGTGCGTGCGTGCGTGCGTGCGTGATTTTCAACTTGTGGGCAGTTTTTGCAAGTGAGCCCACGGCAAAACACAAATATTTCAATGACAATATAACATAAACATATAAATATAATGTAATTTTGTTTCCTTTAAAACCTTTCAAAAGGGGATCTTTGGTAAGAAAATCAAAGAAAGGGACACTGTCTGGAACTTGCACTTGAATTAGCTCTTTATTAGGCCAACATTTCTCGGTCATTTTCAAGTGACCGAGAAAATGTTTAGAACCACTGAATTACATCATGTTCTGGTACAATGCATTCATGCCACATACTGTATACTGTAGCATGTTTGTTATTATACTGTACACAGAAACCCAAGCTTGGCTGTACAGTATGTTCTGGTATTTCCCACAAAATGCCATGCATGAAACAAACTGCATTGTATTTGGTTACATACTGACTGCACTGCAGATAAACAGAACATTGTTGCTACAAGGAATGTTTTATTTTACGCACGCACGCACGCACGCACGCACGCACGCACGCACGCACGCACACAAACATAGAGGTCTACCAAACCCACCCTAGCCAAAGCACACCACTAGGGAATAGATGAGATTTGACATCTGAATAATCGTTGCAGTCGGGTGGAAAGCTATCCTGTGTTCCAGTGGATGAAACCCAAAGACACACACAACATTTGGGGGGGGAAAAAACAAAAAACAAATGTGGAGATACAAGGTTTCTGTCTGACATAAATATCCTGAACTACTTGGCTATACAGTTAATACTGAATGCCCTGTGATGACCCTTCCTCACTGAATGATGAGTGGATAAGCCATATGGCTGTCATAAATAAAACCTGTGGGACTTAACCTGGCTCTCTTGGATGACTTCCAACCTGGCTTCACATTAACACCAGGTCCAGACACCTCCTGCCATGGCAAAACAGCTGGCCTAGATTTGTCACTTTTCTGTCCTACCCTCTCCCTGCTCTCCCTTCACTCCCTGCACTCCTCTTCTCCTGCATGAGACCTTTCACCCAATGTTTAGCTCCAGGATTATCAATCACTACATCGCTGTGTAATAAAGAGTCATTTTGTGTGTGTGTATGCGTGTGTGTGTGTGTGTGTGTGTGTTTGTGTGTGTGTGTGCGTGTGCTCGTGCGCGTGCGCGTGCGGGTGCGCGGGCGTGTGCGTGTGCGTGTGTGTGTGTGTGTGTGTGTGTGTGTGTGCGTGCGTGCCAATTAAAGGGGAAAATTAAAGGAAAACCCTGAACAAATCAGTACATACAGATGGACTGCATGATGTAATTAAGCAATGAACATCCCTTCATGCTCACTGGCATGTATACAAATTCCGAGCAGGCCCATTTGACCTCGATTCTGGATAAAGATTGCAAGAGAAAAAGATCTGAAGTGATTTTGAAAGAGAGTTCATTATTGGGGCACAGATGGTGACTACTCGACTGGCTTGTGTTTCAAACGGAACACTGACTAATATGGGACTATATGGGAAATACATCCGTAAATAAGGTCAGAAATGGTGGTTGAATGAAAGCACTGTGTGCGTGTGTTTTTGTGTGATATGCAAGGAAAACCAGAAGAGCAACTCTTCATCAGGTGACTGAGAATGTCAATGCAGAATGTGAGCAGCAAGAACAATCTGTCAACAACAACCAATAGAGGGATGCTATAGTAGGGTTGCAGTGCATATACCCTCATTGCACAGAAGAAGGCAGTAGAGATGTTGAGGTCAGGTGAGTCATCATCATGCTCTCCACACAGTGTGTGGCATATACCAAGTAACACAACAGCACAGTGACCCCTACAGCATGGGTTCCCAAAGTGGGGTCCGGGGACCCCTAGGGGTACTTGAGGGAGTTCCAGGGGGTACCTAGCTCAATTAGAGATAGTTAGGAACCAAATGGACCCTTATGGGTTTGTAACTCAGAGAGTTAAATTAACAGTGGTTTTACAGGATAAATTGGGGTACCAGAGTTAGAAATGTCATTAAATCAGGGGTCCGTAGCATAATGCGTGTGAAACTGGGGGGGGTCCATGAAATTAATGTTTCGGAATCACTGCTAGAGCCGTAAACATCCTCCCTTATCAGGGTCACTGGCATACTGTTTTCAAATGGGGGGGTCCATGGCCAAATAAATGTTGATTTGGGGGTCCTTGAAACAAACAAGTTTGGGAACCACTGCCCTACAGTGAGGGTGGCTGGCGGCTCTGTTATGGGGAGAAGTTATTCTGAAGTTATTATCCTATGATGGAGCACTTATGTCCTGACTGATGGAAGTGGTCTCAGGTCACAGGATGACAATGCAGCCACCTCCAGGACACGAAGAGCCACTGAGTGTTTTTTGATGTGGTTTTCAACATTTTTCATATCAAGGGCCCATTTTTTTATTCTGCATTTGAGCCACGGACCACTATTTGATGAGATTTAGCCTCTCAGACCCAAAACTTAGAATATTTTTGTGATCGTTGATCAAAATAACAATTGTTCTACATTCTCTATTTTGTGTAGACGTCTCGTAATTGAAGTAATACATGCAGTTGTTTAACAATAATGTCACTCTTGAGAGTGTAACATTAAACCAAATGGACCCTAGTGTAAAATGAAACAAAATGGTACCGTAAGGGTCCATTTGGTTTAATTTTACATATAAATACCCATGTGTGTGTGTGTGTGTGTGTGTGTGTGTGCGTGTGTGTTTATACATTAACAATAAGCAAAATATTACATCCTATAGACTTTCTATAGTGCTGTCCAAATGAATGCGTTATTGACGCATTAACGCATGGACAAATTAACCGCGATAATGCAAAATCGCCTTTTTTGACCCTTTGAACTTGAAGCACCCGTAGGTCTCCCTCTGCAATTGGGGGGCGGGATATTTCCCTATTGTGTCATTTTATCATCTATTCAGGCTGATGTGAACACCCCAGGCAGTAGTATTACTGCCCAGCCCTCTAGGCCAGATCGTGGCGTATAGTGCCAGAGAATTCCATGAAATAAGCAGAGAGGAAGGGTGACTTCCGTCCGAGCCGGAAGTGATGTAGTCTGGATCTGTAGTGTATAGAGCGTCGCAGTCCCGCCCCTTACCAGGGCCCAGGAAATGATTCTTAATCATTAATTTTCCTTAAGATATCTCGAGGATAGCATGGAATGGATTGCTCGATTAGTATACTAATTGATATATTGATACTCATTTTACCGCCACTTTCCAAACGCAAACTTCAAACTACATTATAACCATGATAGATTCATCGAAAACATGTCCTTCTGGTGACTGATATTGTCCTTCTAATGCGTGAGGGGCCGTGTTTTGTTTGAATTGATTTTTTAATATTTTTCTGGAAAGGCTCCCCCTCCAGGAGGAGCCAGCAGGAGACTAAAAAAATAAAAATAAATGTAAAAAACTAGAATTTCGCGGGCCTTCGGCCCGCTCATCCCAGAGTTGCTTTGCCCCGCGTTGCGATACAGAAGTCCACAGATACAGAAGTGCACAGTGACACGCGTTGTATGCAGCTGTTTTGTGTTGCAGCGCGCGTGTAGTGTTGTTGTTGTTATCCATATATGCGCCTCGGTTCGTCCCGTTTGTTCCACGCCAGGTGTCGACGCAGTCGTTGGCGCAAATTTCTTATTATTTTAACTGTGTATGTAATCGCGGCTAGTAGCACACATTTTTTTTTAGGAGCACGATGAAAAGTGATCAAATAATGTGTTTGAGGGCCCTCCTATATACAGCTTTAGTCCCCACACGTCTCAATAGTTCCCATGGACAAAGAACAGAGAAATTAGGTCGAAATGCCGCTAAATATGACGTAAATTAAAATGTATTATATATATATATTTTTTTAATTGAATGTAAATACTTTACTTATAAAAAAACCTGGCAACCCGCACCCCGCGGTCATTTTCCGCTAACCGGAGCGGTGCTCCCTAGCCTGCTGGAGGGGTTCACATCATCCCATGCACCCTCGAGAGGAAAAAGAAGGAAAATAAATGCAGCCTTGAGCCTACCTACCAATGTGGTGTTGTGGAGCTTGATCACCTCCTCCTCCTCCTTTTCTCCCCAAATTGGCAATCCCAATAAATGCAAAAGTTGCCTAGTGTGAATACTTCCACAGCCTAATTACTAAAGGATAAACTATCAGTCTTCTCCGAAATCGGTCAATGTTTGTCAACTCAGCACGTGTTGACAACGCATAGTAAACAGAAGCCGTGTGTGTGTCACACCAAAAGTGGTGACCTATAGAATCCTGTACATAGAAGCATCACGCAATCGTCTCCCTCCCTGTGTGGGTCACGTGGTGGGCTTTGAGCAAATGGGAGAGGGAATGTAGTGTTGCCAGGTCCGCGTATTGTAAGCGAGTGGTAGTGTGTGTAAGTAGCGTGTTGAATGGCATTTTTTCTGTGCTTGTTTTCATAGACGTGGCAACAAATTAGGTGGGGGTGTCGGTGCTTGTGGCGTGTTTGTGTTTATTATTGATATTGATATTGTTTGCGAGTGTGGACGGGAGCCGGCTTTAGTGGCAGTCCGATGACAATTTTTACGCGGGTGGTGTTGAGTGTGGCCGTGCGGCGCGACATGAGGAGATAGGGAACGAACGACGCGGAGGGTAAGTGTGTGACGTGTTAGTGTGTTGTTGCAGTGTGTGTTGCAGCGTGTCAGTGACGTAGTAGCTGGTGACTTTCTTTTCGTGGTTTGGGCACAGCTTTTGGGCACACCTTTTCAAATGTATAATAGATAAATGAAAACAGTAAATAAAAAAAACACGGCCCCTCACGTATTAGAAAGACAATATCAGTCACCAGAAAAAAGGACGGGTGTTGCGCTTGATGGAACTTGAAGTTACAATGGGTTTGTATAGGAAGGGCGCAGGGCAGCTAAAATGAATATCAAATATCTAAATACCGACTAGAGAAACTTAAAAACTGTCTGGGGTGTTTACAAAAGCCTGGGTAGATGATAAGATGCAGTGGCGTAGCTACGCAGCACCAGGCCCTGACGCAGGATGGTCTAGAGTGCCCCCGACAGCCCCCCCCCCCCCCCCCCCGCGCGATCGAAATATCCCATACAGACTGTTTTGGCTTATAAACAGCGCAACGGGGCACTGTACGGTACCTGTCGCAATTGTGAACAGAGCAGCAGCAGCAGCCTGCTGTAAAAACAAGCCCAAACTGCGTGTTGGTTTATAAACAGCGGGGCACTGTACAATTATTGTAGTTGTGATTTGGGCACGCACCTGGCTGTCGGGACTCGAGACTGGGAAAGCCCACTGCATGCACACTTGCGGTGCGCCACAGACACTACTGACTTCCTTCACGTTATTAGCCTACAGCCTGGGACCGACGCTACACTCTAGACAGGAGAGCTGTTGGGGGAGGCGGGGCACATGTTGCCTATGCATATTATGGTATGGTGTGGGGCTGTGTGTGCTAGCAGCAGCCACTACCATGCAGGCTCCGCCAAACTTTGTTCAACTCAACTGTCATTGCATGATCTCTGTATTATAATTTCATTTTACAGACGGCGCGGGTGGGCGGCCGTGTGCCCCCCTTGCCTCTGGGCCCCCACGCAGTCGCGTGGTCTGCGTCACGGTAGTTACGCGCCTGATAAGATGACCAAAAGTTTTTTTGAAAGCGAAATATCCCTTTAAGGACAATCTTGTTTGGGATTTGCTTACATGGCCATGTCAACCAATCACAGTGACTTGTTTGGAAGGTGTCTAGTGTCTGTGCCCTCCGCTCCAGTTGTTGCCATGACAGCCCTTGCACTTTCATCTCCTGTTCTGTGGTTCTTCTCCAGGTGCGGTTCTAGGCCTTCCTCTCTTCCTCCTGCCTTGCGGGTTCCATGTTAGTGAATGTTTTGTTATTGATTTGTTATGTCTTCGCAGTGTGTGTCCTATCCATGTCCATTTCCTCCTCCTGATCTGTGTTTCTATGGTGTCTTGGCTAGTGAGGTCCCACAGGTTGGCATTGGATATGGTGTTGGGCCAGTAGATTCCTAGTAGACGTCGGAGACAGCGGTTGAATTTTTTTTGTATTTTGTTGAGTATGTTAGTAGTTATTTTCCAGGTTTCTGAACTGTATAGAGTAGGGTGGATTTGACATTTGAGACATTTTATAGAATGTTGTACTGCCACTCTCTTTATTGCCAGCCCCCCAGCTGAATACCACTTGCAGAACACCTCTGTGATTGTAGACTCGTAGTGTGTAGACAAATGCTGCGTGCGTGCGTGCGTGCGTGCGTGCGTGCGTGCGTGCGTGCGTGCGTGCGTGCGTGCGTGCGTGCGTGCGTGCGTGCGTGCGTGCGTGCGTGCGTGCGTGCGTGCGTGCGTGCGTGCGTGCGCGCACTAAAAGGGAGGCCACCCGACCCTCTAGTTCTCTACAAGTGAACGACTGAAGAGAATAGCACATGCCTGATTGCTTGATCTGTACAGACGTTATTCTGAGTGGTCACATTTTATATCCAATGATGAAACATTTCTATCGTGATGGGAGACGTCTCTTCCAAGATTTGAGAGAACAGGCCACAAAGAGTCACAGAATGGTTTAATTCACATGAACAATATGAGAATCGTACATGCTATGGCCCAATTGGCTCTATGGACATGCAGCAGCCTCATTGGAAAGAAATTGGGTCTAGCTTTTCCTTCCTTCACAGGTGGCCGTGTAACCAATGATTCGAATGAAGGCTATGTTCCGTTTAGTGTAGCACAGTGGTTCCCAAACTTTTTAATTCCAAGGACCCCTAGAGATACACACTCATGAGAGGCCATTTGGAACCCCCTCAAGGAACCATGAGGAACCCCACGTTTAGATCCACAGGTGTAGCAGTCTTTCAGTGAACCAACATGCACGATATGAGCACTCTGACTCTGTTTTACTAGAATGGAACACAAGCTATTTACTGTCATTGGTAATTCTGTGAATTCTGTGAATTATTTCCAATATGGCTGCTGTGCATGGAGCCTATTGTACACCTATGGGGAGACTTTGCACTGATGTGTTAGACAGACATGGCCTATAGGGGTGCATATAAGTGTTCATTAATTGGGGTTATTTATCTTTGAACAACAGTTCAAACTACATGGAAGACAGGCACACACTGAAAGAAATGCATGAATAGCCTAAATATGGAAACTAATTAGTACCTTGTGGCTGTGAATAAGGCCAAGACAGAAGTAATGCATTTTAGTGATTCATTATGGCGAAAGGAATTAATTGCCTGAATGCTTTCTTTCAAACTAGACCATTAAAGTGACTGTTGCTGATTAGTATGGACAAATGAAAGGTCTTACATATCACAGTTGAATATGTAAGGTTAATGCACTTCGTTATGAAGGGGAAAAAAAGAAAGAAAATAAAATATTGCTATGGCCCAATGTGAAGGTGAGGGCTGTTAATCTGCCTGAAGTGTGGTTAATTTCTAATAACTGGCTTGTTCACAGTGCATTGTCCTCCTGCTTATACCACGGCTAACTTGTCTCCATAATTATTAAACATATTAAATATTACATTAGAAATGTCTTCTTCTCTCTACATCTGAATGTTATACAATCAAATTCTAGGTGAGTAATGAATTATGCCGTCTCAGCCTGTCTGTAGATCACAGGTGGAGGGCTAAACCCAAGGTCCCACCCACCTCAGACATCAGTAACATTATGAAAATCACATAAACATAATTGTCTGGGTGAAAATCAGTTCATAGAAAGGAATACCAGCACTCACGTTATATCCAATAGGATTCTTATTGTCTCCATGCACCAGGCCGAAGGCATTGGGAGAGAGTCTGTTTTGCACTCCGTCCGCGTTTGTGTGTGTGGCACCGTTAACCCGGTCGATGCCAAACTTTGCACAAACACTACCTAGATGCCAACGATGAACCTCTGCCCTAAAATTTCCAGAACGGCCTGTTATAGCGCCACCAGGAGGCCGACCATGTTGTCCTCCAGATTTTGTCAAAAAATCCCGCAAATCATTTACACAGTATCTCTATAGCAATGTGCTCAAGACGGGTCTGTCCGATATTTCATATTCGATCCTAATTGGCATTGTATTTCAAAGTTTGCAGGATTGGCCCGTTTTTTTATTTTTCATTTCTCCCCCAGCAGCAAAACAACAAACGGACAATTCGGCCCGGAGGCCTTCCTCAGCGCAAATCTCAGATTTACGCTGAGGAAGGAACCGTGCAGGCGTGCACCCGTCAACTTGACTATTTTGGACTACTCAAGTGAGTGCTTGCTACAGGATTAGTGTTCTAGGGTTAGGTGTGTGTATGTGTGTGTGTGTGTGTGTGTGTGTGTGTGTGTGTGTGTGTGTGTGTGTACATGTATATAGGCCTACGCCTACATACATACAATACTCATACGCACGCACGCACGCACACACACACACACACACACACACACACACACACACACACACACACACACACACACACACACACACACACACACACACACACACACACACACACACACACACACGCACGCACGCACGCACGCACACACACACAGATTGGGTTGAGATCTGATGACTGTGATGGCCCAACCAGACACCTCACTGTAGGGACTGTGCTGTTGTCTTGGTGTATGCAACACACTCGCCCAATTGTGGAGATTTATTTTATTTTTTTAATTGTGGAGAATATGGCGTCTCATCTGACTATATCCCTTTTCCCCACATGTATACCAGTGCCTATGCTTTTTGTACCACACTGCTGTCAAATGTGCCTTCTTTTCTTCTTTTGTGTAATGAGGGGTTTATGCAGTGCAACCCTACGATAACATCCCTCAGTCGTTGACAGATTGTTCTGGCTGACACAGTCTGATCACGTCCTCCGTTGACATTCTCAGTCACCTGACAAAGAGTTGCTCTTCTGTTTTCCCTTATATATGGCACTAAGCCTTACGGTCATCAAATATGTACTTTAGACCACAATTTCCAAACTGATGTCTTTCAACAGAGACTTAGTTGTACAGGTGTGATCTGTTCTGTCAGTAATACAGGGTTGTGTTGTTGTATATTGTATACATTATGCAGGCTACATATGTTTGTTGTATGTTCTGTAATTACCGTTGCTGTTGTCAGAAACCACACAAAAGTAGCGAAAATAGCCGATCGTAGACCGGATATTTTCGAAATATGTTGAAAGTGAATAGTGTGCCTGTGGGTTTTGTAATTATAGAATCACTGAAAAGTATTAATAAGAGCTTGTGACTAAAAAATGTAGACATTTCACACAGGAACAGGTTATTTTTTTCCATTCCCTGAAAAGTAAAACTTTTGGACATAGAAGGTTTCAACAGCAACATATGCTATTATAGGTGTACCATTTATTGTTGTCCCATGTGATAGCTTTATTTTAACCTTGTAAATCTGACAGTATATGAATTAGTCAATAATCATTAATCAAGAATCAATAACCGAAGAGGAAACTTCTTGTTATAATATTATTTGGGTTTATTTCAGAGAAGAGATCTTACAAGCGTCGGAAAGGCGTAGTTCCAGATATGTTCTTCTGACGTGTTAAACATTGATATAGAGTAATATACAATACATATTCTGGGGTGTTACGTCTGGTTGCGTCAAGCGTCATCCCGTGAGCCATCATGACTTGCGTCGTACCCTGGGCAACCAGGGTTGTGACATTTGAAGCAGAAAGCTCCAGAAGCATACTGTAAACTTCTCCAAGGTTAACCTGCTATCTACTATTGTTGACATACCAGAAGGAGCCCAACAGATGAAAACATGACCAACTAGATAAAGTGCCCCTCGGGGCACAGGTCTCCACCAGGGCAGGTCAGGTTATGGCCTCCTGGTGGCGCTATAATAGGCCAATGTGAAAAGGGTGCCATTTCTTCTTACCTTGGATGGCAATTGGATGATTTGAGTTTTGCAAAAATCCACCTGTTGGTGGCGCTTTAACAGGCCAATGTGAAAAGGAAAGTCTGTAAAAGATTTCACGTAAATTGGAAACTGCGTTCATGATTTGAGGCTTTTTGTTCAAAACGGGCCAATCCTGCAAACTTTGAAAGCCAATGTTCTCTCCCCAAACCTTCGGCCTGGTGGAGACAACAATGTATGTGAGGTGCAAACACTTTGACCAAATAAATGGAAAAGGGGTAGTCAGTCCAAGATGATAAGCTAAAATAGCCTAGGATGTCATAACTAAATTATCCATAACTAATCAATATCGATTCAATCACCGATCTATCACCATGCATGAGCTATGGCTGAATAATAAGACTTCTGACCAATGACACCAAAGGTTACACTCTGAGTCTGAGGGTTAACATTTATATCTGCTCAAAGTCAAATGAACACGCACAGGATTTGAGAGTGTAATATGTATATAGAATCTGTCCATAGAAGGTTGTAATTGGGCAGTTGCAGAGAAAGCTATCATGGCGCTGGGCTGTGCAGTGACAGCAGCCATTAGCTTGTGTACAGAAAGAAGCAGGCTGGCTGCAGGCCTCTGGGGAGATATGTCAGGGCCTTTTAGGGGAAGAGAAGAGGAGTGATGGAACTCCCCACCTCCCCTATATATCTCCAACTCAATGAGTGGGCAGACCACTTAAAGAAAGCCAATGATTGGCAGCCCTAAATCTGTAAACCGCTTATTGCACCACTAAAATGCATGAATAATAGATGCCAGGCAAGGAGGGGGCTGCAGTGTCTTCATGTGAACCCATGTGTCAATATAGCTACTATAATATGCTTTTAGGTCCATACATATTTTGGCGAAATTGCTTTCTACACCACGGTTCTTTATGGATCTTTGTGTCTGTGTATATTGTCTTTGTGTAGCGTGTCACTTTTATTTATGGCAGTTGTTGTATGACTGCGAGACTGTGCTGGAGAACTTCTACCTGAACTAATGTAACAACTGCAATGCAATGCCCAGAGCAAAAATGAAAACATGTATATACAGAGAGCCAATCACTCTGACAGGAAACATATTAAAAAAGACTCATCAGAGAGACAGTTTTTACATGAGTCATTATTATGTGGTTTTCTAACACGCAGGGACATATCAGGTCAGGCCGAGGTTGACAAGCTTCACTTTTTTTGTGTTTTTTGTTTGTTTTAGCTATAGCAAAATGTCCCAATAAGCTATTGTTACATAGTGAAGAAGTCAGAGCTAACAGAAATACTGTTTAAATATTTAGTCTAATTAGCCAAGCAGAAACAAGGCCAGCTCTAAAATGTTTAGTTGCTGAGGGACAATTATAACTGGGTATAAATATTTATGCAAAAAAATGACTTTACCTGTCCCCCTGTTGTTTCCTTACATCTATAAGTCTATTTCAGGTGTGTGTCACAGTGTGTGCATGTGTGTGTGTGTGTGTGTGTATGTGTGTGTATGTGTGTTCTGTTACCATGATAATGTTGAGAGCGTGTCCCTTCCCACTGTCTAAGGTGGTTGCCTGGTTTCAGCTACACTCGGCCCCAACAATGATCATAACATATTTATGTTTCTACCCATTATGCAAATAACACCAAGCTAGCTTCTATTGTTGGTCATTATGTCACACTGAAACAAACAACAAAGCACACGCATCCACTCACTAAAATCCTGGGCTGAGGTCAGAATCCAGAAAGCAAATGGTGCAAGGATAAGGAACCAATACATTTTTAAGCCTTAATTGGAGCATGACCCAGTGTGCAGACTTAAGTTTTTTGCATTATGTCACACTGCAATAATTTTTATTTCACCTGCAGTATGTGATTACAAAATAAATGACCCGGTTCAGTGGGCATTGTTATTATCATTCATTATTGCAACTTGCAAAATTATGATATGAATCACGTTGAAACAGCAAGGTTTCAGACGTAAGTACAGAAACAAAAGGCCTTATCTTTATAGTTGTAGAGCTTATCTACTGTGCCATTTGAATTCAAAAATACGAACAAAGCACTATGGGGTGATTAGTATGCTGGTGATATCCATACTCTTAAGGTCATTAGAAGAGATAAATACATGCAGCACTTTGGCAGAATACCTAATGCCAAATTGTCAGCTTTTTCTCAAAGCAGAGATAACTGTGAAATGTTCCTCAACACGCCTGATTCACATAACATTCCCATTTAAATGCCATAACAAAGTATGCCAAACCATAATGTTATTCAGAAAGAGGAGGCTTTAGGCAAACAAGATTAAATTCTTTATCTTCTACCTCCTACTTCACACTCACTGTCGTCGTGGTGCCTAAGTAAGCCATCCTCCAGCTTTTAAAGAGACACATTCACTAAACTGTGGATTCTGTTCAGCACCCCAAGGCTACATCACTGCCAATCTCGTTGAAAACTGTTTGACACAAAACAAGTTGAACCAGTAAGAATGCATGCAGTACTTAGGCCTATACAGTCTGAAATGTCAGCATCCATGTTAAGACCTGTGGATTGTCCTTTGTATCATTGATGGTTTTGCTTAATCAGTTGAGCTGCTTTGCAATAAAGGTTTACTGACAAGACACTTGACAATCTGTCAACTTTCCACATCACTCTAAATTAAATAATATGTCAGGTTACGGGAAGCATGTTATGGAATGTCTATGTCTATAATTTGCCCAATTACGGGAAGCATGTTATGGAATGTCTATGTCTATAATTTGCCCAAGAGTCATGTGAATTGTTATATACTGTGTGTGTATATATATATATATATATATATATATATATATATATATATATATATATATATATATATGATTTGTGCCTTGAATGTATTATATTACGTTGGTGTGCACTTTGCATTTACAATCAATTGGCATGAGAGAAAACAATTAAAGGCTATTAAAATTGGCTGGTGGACCACGTAGTCACGCTACACAAGGGAGTGAGACACAAATGTTGTGTGGCAGTCAAACATTTCATTTTAAGCACCGACTATAACAGGGTGAGTGTGTTTGATATGAATGGTTTTTGCCTCTGGAAGAGCCAGTAGCAGCAATGTGCAGATGGTAAGCCAAGCAAAGAGGAACCACCTGAGACCTCTTTAGAAAGCAGACTGACTGTGCTCATTCCCAGACACAACAATTGAATATACCCCTGAGTTTGAGGCTCCATAACAACTGAATTACATTTCAGGGACATATGGAAAGAGATCTACAGTATAAGACTATTGAGACAGGATAGGGAAATGTCAAGGTTTACTCTTGGACAAAAAACAAAAACAAAAAAACAACTGGGATTGTGGCGTCGCATTATGTTTAAAATGTATAAAAATCACACAACTATTATTATTTTATTTTTTGTTTTTGTTTTTGGAGGGGTTGTTTTTTCATGTGATTTATTTTTGTAGTTGCTTTTTTATATGGTGTTTCCCTTTGGCATGTATTGTCTGTACGGTCTGTATGTTATAAAAACAACTTGGGAAATCTAAATAAAAATAATTACAAAAAGAAGTCTGAAGCACGGTGGAACGGTGGCACAGTCGGTAGTCGCCTCACTGCTAGAAGGTCCTGGGTTCGATTCCCGCTGGGGACGCTGTGGGCGCTGGAGGCGTGTTCTCTCCCCTGCGGCATCAGTGCCCATACCCAAGGCGGGGTTGGTGAAAGGGACTTTCTGTGTGGAGTTTGCATGTTCTCCCCGTGTCCCCTAGGGTAGGTACCCTCACAAAAAACATGCAGTAATCCTGGTCTCTAAACTACCTCCCCCTGGCCAGCTGGGGCGCCTGATGGAGGGGAAAGGAACTGGTTGGAATAACGTGTTCCTTCCACGCGCTACGCCCGGCCGGGGAAACTCTCCCCTGTCAGGTGAAAAGAAGTGGTTTGATCTCCTCATGCATAGAAGGTTGGCAGAGGAAGAGTAGCGCCCAGGATTACATTAGATAATTGACACTGGGTGAAAAAATGGGTTGCAAAATCGTGGGATAAAAATTATAGAGAAAACTAGAAAAAGTGCCCTTCCGGGCACATATCTCCACCAGGAGGATAGGAGTGTGTGTGATGTTTGGCAAAATGTTTAGGAGGATGTTTTTTTGTATTTGTTTTTGCAACAATTTTCTTCATTTTGTTGAGGAAATGCAGAGCCAGATCACTCATAGCATCTCTGAGGATAGAATTCTGGATGAGCAGGACATGTGCAGCATTTTGTCCAAAACGGGCCACTCCTGAAAACTTTGGAAGGCAATCTTAGCCAATCAGTGTACAATCTGAGAAATCCAACAGACTCGTCTTGATCACATGACTACAGAGATGTGTAATGATTGCCATTTCTTCATACGCCTTTGATGGCAATTGGATGATTTGAGGCATTTTGTTCCAAAAGAATTGCAAAAATCAACCTGTTGGTGGCGCTATAATAACAGGCCAATGTGAAAAGGGTGGGATATATTCCTCAGCCTAGTAAGAAAATGTGTGAAAGATTTCACGTAAATTGCATGCTGCGTTCATGATTTGAGGCTTTTGTTCAAAACGGGGCAATCTTGCAAACTGTGAAAGCCAATTATAGCCAATTAGGATGGAATATGAAATATCGGACAGATCCAACTTGAGCACATGACCATAGAGATACTGTGTAACGATTTGTGAGATTTTTGGACAGAATCTGGAGGAGTAATATAAAAAAATATGTTTTACAAAAGTCGGCCTCCTGGTGGCGCTATAAAAGGCAGATGCGGAAAATGCAGGTCAAAGGTTTGTCCTTGGCCTCTAGGGAGTGTGCATGCAACGTTTCACGCAGATCGGTGCAGTTTTAGGTAAAAAATGTGAAAAGCTGCCTCATGGTGGCGCTATAACAGGCCGTTCTGGAAAATGTGGGGCAGAGGTTCATCGTTGGCATCCAGGGAGTGTGTGTGCAAAGTTTGGCATCGACCGGGTTAACGGTGCCGGAGATTAGCTGGTAACGGACGGATGGAAGGACGGACAGAAGGACGGACGGACACACGGACACACGGACGGAGTGCAAAACATACTCTCTCCCCATGCCTTCGGCCTGGTGGAGACAAAAAGAAGTCTGAAAATCCACCCAACTTTCTTGTATTAGCCGAAAGAATCCTGTGCTTTTCTGGGCATAGGGGTGGATCAAACTAGCTATGGAAACATCAACGCAGGCTCCCTATTGATTAATCAACCTATATGAGCGCGCTTCCCCTCCCCTGCTCCCCCCTCCCTCCCCGGTAGAACCATAGAGTTATAAAGGATAGAGGGCGGTACCACAGAAGTTGCTCATGTGGCGTTTTGAAACACCGATTTGGACACCAACAGTCGGTGTCCAACGAGCACTCAATGTTAAACCCTGCTGCACAGGGTTTACATGTGCTAAATGCGCGGGCCCGCCTACAGTTACAACTTTGACCAGTAGGGCTGATCACTTCAACGCTGGCCAGCCATTCTGGGGGCTTGGGTAGAACACAGTGGAGAACACTAACGTCACCAAATTTGGAGCGACACCCCTCTGCACTGTTATTGGTCAGCGAAATACACTGCCAGTCCTATGCCACTTTTCCTACCTCGTTCGCCCAGGCTTTTTTTCTCCTTTTAAAACGAAACGCCTGCGTTCCCCGAGGCTATATAGCCTTAAGTTATATTTATTGACATTTCTTTGCTTATTTATTTTTATAAGTAGGCATACAGTATGTAGGCCTATTTTAATATTTTATTATTTGCCACACACGCGAAGTCTCGGGATTCATGCTTGCAACCGCCTTTGCCAACACAAGATCTCTCGGGTTTATCCAGAATGAATAGTATTTTATTTACTGTTTTTAGCAGCTCCCATGGTGTGTATAGTCATCGAATATCCAAAATCTCCTTGTGCACGTGCACGCACGTGAACTAAAGCATTTTATGGCTCAGATTGAGATAGAGGTGTTTGTATGTTTAGAGCTTGATAAAACATTAATTTGAGGTCACGCTATATGAAAAATAATAGTCTGGGCGGCAGATCATGGCCGTGAGCGAGCCTGGAGCCCAAATGGAGGGCATCAGGGCAATCACTTCTGGGTCGGCCGGATGAGGGCTCTTTTTCTTTGTTTATGTCACGCATTTCACTGGTAGTGGCATGGAATCGCTGCAAAAAGCAATAATAATTCAAGCTGCCTGAGGCTACATGCAGACCAACAGCATTAATGAACGACCCCAACAGTGTTTGTGTCATGTGTCAAATGCTACATCATGTACGTCTCGAATCGATGCAGAATTTAAAACACATGCTATATTAACTTGGTGGTTCAAATTCTTCTCAGCAGTATTCATAGCCTTGATCACATATATATCACCTTATGCTCTATTACATCGTCAGAGCAGTCAATACAGTGCTCTGAGTGCCAGTCAGTCTCCACTCAAGCTTCTCACACGCTCAGCATACTGATCAGCAGGGGAGGCCACTCTTCACCACGCCGTTAGAAGACTCAAACCTCTGTAGGCCCCATCCTCTCTGTCGACATGCACACTGTGACTATAGCTTGCGGATGTGCTCAAACTAGTTTAGAGTAGCCTGTGGGGGGATGAAAGCCACGTTCCCAATTGTATATTATTTACAGTGCCCTCAATTCATCTGCTTCCAAACCTAGCCGCAGACAATAATGATACTGTAGTGTACACAGTGGCATAGACCACAAGATAACTTTTTAAAGAGAAACAACAATTGTGATTACGTGATGGATGGGTCAAATGAGTGACTGTTTGTTTCAACATACTGTACAGCATTTGATGAGGAAACCAGATAGGGTAGACATTGGCTATTATTTTTCGACTTATGAGGTAGAAATTAAGTCACGAGTGACGGTTTGACTTGCAATACTTTCCTGAGCATCTTTGACTGCTGCTTATTTGCTGCTATGCCGTTCTTTTACAACGTCATTGAGTGGCACCGAAGGTTATGCATTTGCATGGTAGTGAAAGCGCCAGTTCCTCTAGCCCTTTTGAGCTTTGAACATGAAAATATGTCAACACAACAAGGCCCGAGGATCTCACAGGCCCAGAGCTGCCTGCCATTCATCTCTCATGTCCCGGAGGACGTCATCAAAAATGGGTTTATCATCTAGCACACATACGGTACATGGAGCTGATGGTCAAAAATGCCAAAAGGGTTATTGTGTGCAGCCTGGAATGTTGTAGTTGATTGGTGAGAAGACACACCACCACTCCATATTTCATTGTTTCATTGCTAACCACTTTAAACGATTAAAAAGCATATTTAAAATGTTCTCACTGTATCCATTTCTTTCATTTCACACAAGCTTTAACATAATTGAATTTGCAAACACCAAGGCCAACTCAATAGGTCAATAGGTTAGCGATATGAGCATATGACCTTTGTTTAATTTAATTTAAAACTATGTCTGCATGGATGTAAGAGGATCAATATGACGGTGCAATGTGTTACCTAACTTACCTTGGAGCAGATGACTGACAATTGCACTGTGGAATATAATATTAGAAATGTTGTCTTTAAAGGATAAATGATATTTTATTTTAACTGCGGAAAAAACAACAATATATTCAATACTGAATGAGGAGCATAGGGCCGATCTGACTTCTGAATAAATCCCGTTACATCGTGAGCTGTGTGTCGTGTGAAATCAGAAAGAAGGGGCAGAAAGAAGAGGAAATCTTATTTGCATTTCTTGCTCCAAACTGTCGCATAAAGATTCAACGATGTTTACATTTGCTGAGTGGGTGGCCATGAAAGGCATTTTCCTTGTTTATGTGTATATGCATCCACTCTTGTAATTGTGCATTGTCATTTTGGAACAGAACCACAGTGTGTCTGGCCCTGTAAAATGGCCTCATATGCCATGGTCATTTAAACAACCATTGCTGAACCCATTGACTCAAACGAAATGCCTGCATTATATAATTCCAATACAGATCCACCTCATTGTTTAACAGTTGGCAAAAGACTAATGTGGAAGGCCTTCTTTGTGTTTCACAAAATGTAAATCCATCCAAATTCAGGAAAACGATAGAAGGCAAGGCACGCCGATTTAAAGTGATTTACACAAACATTTTGAAACAGTTTGCAGGCAGGGCTTTTGTGGTGTTAAGTAGCAGCTGTCCTTAGTAGGATTGGTTAATCTGGTCCATGTTTTGCATGCAGTTGTGATTTTTGATAAAGCATGATAAAGCATAATAAAGCGCCTCTAAATCATGCCAAATCAAAGTATTTTGCACTAATTGGGGTGCTTTTAGCAGCTTTAGAAGTCTGTTAGCGGACACATGTTGATATGACAGGTTCAGACCTTATTGGCATTTGCCTGTGTAAATATGATTTAATTATTTTAAAAGATACTAGAAAGGTGTGATAAATAGAACACAAATCTCCACCAAGAGTCATGCCCTCATCATCATTTTTCGACCGCGGTCGAGATCATTCCCGGTTCTTCATTGCCATCCCCAGTTCCTGCTTACTGATGCATGTGTCCCTAGTGATGACATCAGGGAACGACAGTTTTCTACCTCAGTTTTCTGCCTCCTTTGAGGCAGGACTCCAGAGAAGAAGGGAAGATATAACCTCATTGTCAGCTCTGTAGCAGTGGCCGGCAAACTGTGTTCTTCTGGATCGGACTAGTGAAGAAACACGGGGAAGGCTCTTCCAAGACAGATTTTGCGCTCTCATTAGAAGGCGGGTGTAAGTGCCATCCAACCGTTTCTCTAGTTTCTTTGAAAGTGTCCATGTCTCAGAGCCATAGAGTAGAATCGGCTCAACGGTCGTCATGCCCTATACCTCCCTCCATCTTTCTGTATGTCTGGGGCATGTGATGACAATGTTTTAAAGGTTGTTTGCATTATTTTATGGCACAGGCCTGGAACAATGGGGGGAATTAATGCTTGCTCGTCTAGTGGAATTTATTTAATCTACTGAGAGAACACATTTTACATTACATTTTGCAATTGTACCTTCATACATTTGTTATGTTTTCTTTTTGAGCGGTGCCTCCGCTCCATTACGCAGCTATGTGTGTCCCTATACGTGTCCCTGTACGTGTCCGACTTTTCGGACGCGGGAAGGCTCGCCGGAACAGGGCCGGCCTCCTGGAACTGTTTCTGGGGGTCTGGATGTTCCGGGGAACGCCCGGGGATCCCCAATGCGGTAACTCTGTAATTTCTCGACCGTTGTGGACTCGCCAGAACCGGGCCAGCCCCCTGGACGCGTTCATGGGAAACCCCTCTGTCATTTCTCAAAGATGTATTTCCAAAGATAATCAAAGTACAGTACAGAGCACAGTACAGTACAGTACAATACAATACAGTACAGTACAGTAACTATAACAATACATGTATAGTTGCACCGCTCAGTTCACACATGTAATCTTTTCTTCTATGAGCAGTTATTGTCTGCATCATCAATACAGTCACAGAAGCAAACCGGAAGGCTTTCTATGCATTGCCTACTCATCTTATAACATACTGTATGCCATCACAAAATAACAACATATGTTATCATTTGGTGTGCTTGCAAGGACATGTGTATAGCATAGCTATGTGTGTGTGGACAAAAGCCTATAGTAAATTCAATACTATATGTGAAGTCATCAAATGTTTGGATCATCAAAATGGCAAAAAACTGTCTTTCAGTGTATCTTTAACGTTACTGTAGCTGTCTATGGGTTGCATCAGTCGACTGTATGGGTGTATCCATTGCATCTGTTATCTGCACAGAATAGAAGCCAATAGAGAGAGAGCCATCTGACCTGTTGACTCATACCTGTCATGGCAAGCAAGGCAGGTGGACTCAAGTGCAGAGATTGAGGCAGAGTTAGTTTGCCAGATTTAAGTCCAACACAGTTTCGCATGCAACAAGGATGCAACAAGGGACACGTAACAGGCTTCCACGAAACTAGGAGGAACATCGGAATTCAGAAACATTGAAACATTGACTGCTGACAAACTGGAACATTCAACAACAATCTTACAAACACTGAAGTGACAGGCAGGTACAGTGTGTACAATGTGTATACACTGGAACTTATCACAGGACAACGGTCTGTGCAGCTGGAGTGGGCAGGGCATGCAACTACTGTAGTACAGTAGCTGGGAAACAAGAGGATTGTTTAACACGTTGGTTGGGGGTGACAGGCAGTGGCATAGCACCATGAGGCTCCACTGATGGTCAAGGCAGGCCCACCACAGCCTATCAATTTTAACAAGAATGTCTGGTGATGTCATGGCAATACGGAACAGGGGAAATATGTTTATAAGCACGCAGTTTACAGTAACACTTAGAACCCTAGCGTCCCTATTCTGAAATGGTGAGAATAACAGATGTGCAAGCCGAAGAGAGTTGGTGTTAAGGTAAAAAAAAAGGAGCTAGCATCCCAGTATATAGCCCTGGGGGACCATGCAGTCAAATAAGTAAATTGGCTTTATACAAGTGGTTAAAATGACCAGCACCACAAAATGCACTGATGCCACAATTATATAGCCGGCTACTAGTGATAAGCAATAGTGCACATTATAGGAGAGGAGAACATGGAATACATTACCATTTCTCAAGTCAAGATATATTGATGCGCTACTTTCTGGTATAGGGGCAATGGGGCATCATTACAGGATATACAACATTACTATGTCTGTGCACCTCGGTCAGGAACATTTGTTGTGGGTGTGCATTGTTTGGTCTTGTGACCAAACAATGCACACCCACAACAAATATTCCTCCCAGCCCCGCCTCCCAGCCCCGGAGGCGGGGCTGGGAGGCGGGGCTGGGGAGCACCCACTGACGTTTTAAGAACCTTACGCCCCTGCTTGAGTGAGTATGTCGCAGGGACTTACCCCCAATCCAACCCTTGATGCTGAGTGCCAAGCAGGGAGGCACTGGGTCCCGTTTTTATCCGATTTGCGCGATGTTTGGACAAAATCTGTAGATGTGTACTGTCAAAAAATGTTTAGCAAAAATCGGCCTCCTCCTAGTGGCGCTATAACAGGCCCATTTGATAAAATTGGGGCAGAGGTTCTACTGTGCCATCCAGAGAGTGTGTGTCCACAGCTTGGCTGACATCACAGCTGTCACACAATCCTGTAGGTTCACATTCTATAACATACGACGAATTAGACCGTTCCTCACCCAGGAATCAGCCCAGCTCCTAATCCAGACAACAGTCTTGTCAAAACTTGACTATTGTAATTCGCTCCTTACTGGCCTACCGGCATGTGCACTCTCCAACTGATCCAAAATGCCGCAGCTCGTCTGGTCTTCAACCAGCCAAAATTCTCACATGTCTCCCCCCTGCTCCGCTCCCTGCACTGGCTCCCAGTCGCTGCCCGCACAGAATACAAAACTCTGATGCTGGCATTCAAAGCAACCAAAGGTATGGCTCCCCCATATCTTGCAAGCATGATTGAACCCTACGAACCCTCCCGCGCACTCAGATCAGCCAACGCAGGAAAGCTGGAAGTACCCTCACTAAAAACACCGGGACAACGCTCCACACGTCCCAAACTCTTCTCCCTTCTGGCCCCAAAACTGTGGAATGCACTCCCCGTTGCAATCAGAACTGCAGCATCACTCCCAATCTTCCACCGTAGTCTGAAGACCCACCTTTTCAGACTCCATCATGGCCCATAGCACTTATCCTACCCCCTTAGATAGCACTTTTTAGACTTAGATAGCATTTGAAACAGACCTATAGCATGTCATGTAGACAGCACAATAATTGCATTGTATGTAGTCATAGCACATCATAGTACATATGTATAGCATAGTATAGTATATGTATAGTTAATATGTATAGTGTCATTATATAGATATGTTATAGTTACGTTCTTAGCTTACGCATGTTTCTTGATAAATGCATTTTATATGTGATGTATTCCCATACTTTTGTTCTTGCCTAATGTAAGTCTGCTAAATGCCTAAATTGTAAATTGTAAATTGACACAGACACATGGACGGACAAGGTGCAAATACTATGACCCCGTGCCTTTGGCCTGGTGGAGACAATAAGGAGTAGGTCAGCTGAGTGCACTGAGGAGCTCTCTCCCATCCCTGCAGGAAGCATACATGACAGCAGGTGCTTGACCCTAGTAACAGACTGACTGCTAGGAAGCACTTGGGTGTCTCAAAGCCTGTGTGTGTGTGTGTGTGTGTGTGTGTGTGTGTGTGTGTGTGTGTGTGTGTGTGTGTGTGTGTGTGTGTGTGTGTGTGTGTGTGCGTGTGTGTGACTGTGCGTGCGTGCGTGCGTGCGTGCGTGTGTGCGTGCGTGCGTGCGTGCGTGCGTGCGTGGGAATATAAATGTACAAGTAACACGCGTAAACGCGGGAAGCGAACGGAGCTGTTGTGGCAGTCTGACACACACACACACACACACACACACACACACACACACACACACACACACACACACACACACACACACACACACACACACACACACACTCACTTCGTTCGCAAATAGTATTTGAGTAAAGTAAAGTGCTCTGTGCATTTTGGAGCTTTCATAAATATCCACACACAGTGTGATTGTTTGCTCCGCAGCTGTGTGTGTGTGTGTGTGTGTGTGTGTGTGTGTGTGTGTGTGTGTGTGTGTGTGTGTGTGTGTGTGTGTGTGTGTGTATTGACATCCACACACTACGTCCAACCGGCCATTTATCTTACTGAGGGAATGTTTGGACCCAAAAAGAATGGATTCTGTTTTACCATGGTGTATAGTGACAGTTTGTTATTGGTATGCCAAGTACGGATACCGAGTTCTGAGCTGAAATGTTTTTTATGGAGTATTATTGGGGTTTGGGGGCCACGATTACCTGTGCCATGGTGCTTTCAATTAAATTTCAAACACATTTGGGATCACTCTTTGGACGAGCCTTAATACCTCAGTGCCAGGGCTGGACTGGCCACAGAACGTACCGGGCATATTCCCGGTGGGCCGCGACCGTAGGGGGCCGCAATGATAAACCCCCCCCCCCTTTTTTTTTTTTGGACAGGCAGGCAGGCCAATAGGCGGCAGGCCACCAGGAAAGGTCCGGGCGTGCTGCCATTCTGCCAGTGCCATCATGATAATTTCACTGTACCTGTATCAGTGAGTGACAAATAAACCCTCTACAAAGGGTTGTGTAGTTGTCTGTTGGTTTGTATCATTTATGTTGTTCTGTAAAAGTGGTGGTATTAGGGCTTGTTTGTTTGTGTGTGCACCAATGCCCGCCCCACTCGATCATGATTGGAAGAAGGCCCCTCTCATCCTGATTGGATGAAGGCTTTGCCACCCAAAGCCCAAACCGAAACTATAGGGCTTTTTGACCCCAGGGGCTCACTGGGGACAGGGAGGAACTCCTTATATGGTCAGCACACTTTATAGTAGGGAGGATTATCCAAAAAATAAGAAAAAATAAGTGATATTTGAATTAAGTGAAATCACTGAATATACCTTTAAGTGTGACAAAAAACGGAGTCACTCACTCACTCACTCACTCACTCACTCACTCACTCATTCACTCACTCACTCATGTTATAAGCTAATGTTGCTTGAGGGCAATGTTTGTGAGCTTCAACAATCTGACTTGAGTATGTTGTTGAAATTAGATTTTGAAATTGTCATGCACCATACAATCACATTTCTGCACTTCAACACTTTCAATGTCATTAGGCTAATCCTAAAACATTGTGAGCTTGTAGGTCGGCTATGTTTACCGTGCAATACAGTTCAGTCAGGACAACTCATGAATGGATGGTGGAATATATATTTATTGAATATAAAATGAGCAATATATAGCCTATATTATGGTTTGGCGAAGAATTGGATCTGCTTTTTAGGTACTCTGATCAAGCGCATCAGTCTCAACCATAGGGACTCTGAACCTAAACAGCAGATCCAAAACGACAGGTGGTAGCTGGGGTGGAGGAGGGTGAGCAGCAACAGTTTAGCAGAACGCAGTGCAGCAGAATCAGTGTGCAGCAGCAAGCAGGATGCGCAGTGGAGTGCAAACTTCCAGTTTAAATAGCCGGTATGAAGCTGAAATGAGTGTGTGATTGGATGAGTGAACACTGTGAATGAGATCGTGATGCTGATGCGGCCCAATGAACGGTCGCCGGCAACTGCACCTGCCTGACTGAACTTGCTTTGCGCATGTCTGTGACAGGCGCAATGCTCATTTGTATGATGAAATATAAAATAATACCACAAGCATCACAATTCTGGTCATAATTTGACGGAAATATGTATACTTACTTACTGCGAGAGTGAGGTCTAGCCAACACCAACTCGGGATTCCTGGATCGTTGCCCTCCACAATTTCTTATCCAACATCAGGTTCTTGAGTTATGCAGACAGTGTTGTCAGCCAAGCTGTCGCACCGCATCACGTCTACATAGGTGGTACGCTTCTTGGCTTTGCCCTGGGTTGGCTCCCATAGAGTCAATTTACTTGCCTCAAGTTCTGGGTGCCTGACGCAGTGCCCTGCCAGCCTCATCCTTCTCTCTCGGACTTTGTCCGTGACCCCGTGGTAGGTCCCCATAGAGGTCCACATTTCTGATGCGGTATACAATTGGTAAAAACCACACCTGTGTGAAGTGAGAGGCGCTCTTATCATCATACATCATCTCATTCCGGCCAATTCGAATTTGCGTCCTCACCTTCGTCTTCAATGTTTGTGTTTACGCAATGTTTGTGTTTACACAAACACTCAAAACATGGCCATTCATTATCAATGGCATTTAATGTTTGTGTTGGGACAGACGAAAAACTGGCCATTCATTATCAATGGTATTTAATGTTTGTGTTAGGCCGAAGTTTGTTTACACGCACCCTCAAAGCTGGACATATGGAGGGTCTAGCGCCCCTCAAAAAAGCTAGATCTACAAGTTCACAACTCGTCACAATATGAGGCTTTGTGAGCTTGTAAATCAGCTATTTTCGGGGACAGAATTTGGTGTAGAGGGAAAAAAGGATTGTTTGGCATATTATAATAGAATTTGGACATTCTGTAGTAACTAGTAACAGTTAGCTTAATACAATAAAGCAATGGCCTCCCAAGGGCAGATGCAGTTTGCTCTCTGGTTGATAGAGGATCCTGCTGTACAATATTGACACCTCACACATTGTGCACTCCCCATTGTAATTTTCTTGAAAAGCTTGACCTGAACACAGCAGGTTGCTGTTCCGAGGTGAGGACACTACTCTTTTGCTGATGAGTAGCTTTATAGTGTTCACCCTGAGCGATTACCCCAGTTTACCTCTGTGTTGGGAGCTCTCTGTTCAGCTTTCACACACAGAGCATCTGTGGTTGAGAAAATTGGGCTCATCTCCAGGAAAATCCTCTAATGCAGTACTAGGAGAAAAGAATCACACCCGTGTGAAGTGAGGGGCGCTCTTGTCGTACATCATGAGGTTAGACGTAATTTCTCCATTCATTGTCAATCGGAATTTAATGTTTGTGTAAGACGAAAGTCTACACTAATTGCTGAAAATCTAAAAAAGGCTGATGCCTTATAAATAGTTAAAACTATAAAAAGAAATCACACCCGTGTGAAGTGAGGGGCGCTCTCATCATCGTACATCATCATGACGTAACCTGTCGATTTGCTCAGACACTGTGAGACACATAGCCTATGACGTAAATTCTCCATTCATTGTCAATGGGAATTTAATCTTTGAGTAGGACGAAAATTGCCGATTTGCTCAGACACATATGATGTAAATTCTCCATTCATTGTCAATGGGAATTTAATGTTTGTGCAAGACGAAAATCTACACTACTACACCTCAAAAAAGAAGAATTCCAAGCCCATACCAATCCAAAGAAGGCTAGCTGAGAATCCATGCTCTATTTCAGCGATGGGCATAATGCATTATGGATGGTTCCATGCATTCCTGATTCCAACAAGACGTGGATTGTATTATTTTTTTATGGCCCCCCTCTAACACTTGTTTAAGTTGGCCAGAAGTGTAATCAAAGTCTGCCCAATAAGATGCTCAACAAGCAATTCCAGCAGTGGACCTCAGCATTGGTGTGTTAAATTAACTCAAGCTGTACCTTATTATTCACCCCATAGCCCCTGTAGCACTTTCAGATTTACCTAAATGAAAAGTGCACAACAAATACAATAAAAATAAATGCATTCCCAGGCCAACGGTCATTCTTCTTGACTCCTGGAAATGCCCTTTCATGCAAGGTTCCCCTCAATAAGTCTAGAGTAATGGAGAGGGAAATTAATTATTTTATTGTTTATGTGGTGCAGCTGGGTACTCCATTTGTTTTATAGAATTGATTCACAGGTGTCTAAGTCTCCGTTTCTAAATAGATCATACAAAAATATATGGTGAGGAGCCTATACGCTTTGTAAACACTACCTAATTTATGTCAAGCGTATTCAAATAAATAACTAAATGCATCCCAGCCAAGTTGGTTCCAGTACCGAATGGAACCAATGGATACATGCTATTTTCAAATGGCCGAACTGTATAGGGTTGAAGTGGTTAATTAAGCAATATTACACGAGAGGGTGTGGGTTAACGTGATTATTGCCACGACAGGGATGCGGTGAGGAACGAGACGAAGTCGAGTTCCGCAAGCATCACTGAAGTGGCAATAATCACGTTAACCCACACCCTTGAGTGTAATATTGCAATTATACAACAGTTACCCTTAAAACTAAGAAAATCGCTGAAAGAATATATTTTTTTAATGACAGATGTAGTCACTACCATAGATATATATAAACACTAGATGGCTCAAGGCGGAGTTTCTGACGTCGTTCACCCGGCAGCCATCTTACTTCGGGGCTACAGTACAGTATGTTCAATGGCAGCTCAAACAGAAACAGTCATAACTCGCTCAAATCTTGACGGATTTACAAACGGGTTGGTTTATTACAAACGTTGTCAGCATGGCTATGATTCAGGACGCTTATCTGCTTAATTTATGTTTCTTATATGAACGTCGTATAAAAGCATATAAGTATGCGGACGTCTCTGACGTTTATAACAAACCAAACCGTTTGAAAATCGGTTGAAAATTGAGCAAGTTATGGTCATTTAAGAGTACATGCCCCATAGACACAATGTTATGTGTCCCGAGGTAAGATGGCCGCCACGTAACGACGTCGCTCTCCATTGGCCAACAGCGCGGGTGAGCTATCTAGAGTTTATATATATCTATGGTCACTACGACCACAAATGTCCCAAGAAACTAGCTAGCCTAGCCACCGAGTTTGCTAGCGCTCTGGGAGAACAGAGCAGCTGAATTCTTTGTTTTGATTAGGTGGTGAATGGTGCTGGTTTAACCCACGGCTAGAAGGCTGTTTCAACCAATCAGATTGCTTCCTCGAAACGACCTGTGGTATAATGTATGTTTTCTAATCAAAATTTAAATCTCCAAAGTAACTATTAACTCAAGTTTTCAAATAATTGTAGTGGAGTAAAAGTACAAATTTTGGCTCCGAGATGTAGTGGAGTAGAAGTGAAAGTACTGGAAATTGGAAATACTCAAGTAAAGTACAAATACCTCAAAATTGTACTTAAGTACAGTACTTAAGTAAAAGTACTTAGTTACTTTCCACCACTGGTAGCCTAGCCATATCAGTCTACACACAACCTGACCCGCATTGAGACCCGCACTGCGTGTTACTGACTAGTGACTATTGCCTTTTGAAGTGGACTCTGGCACCCTTGCACACAGACTCTTGCAATTAATAATAACTTGAATTTATATAGCACCTTTCAAGAAACCCAAGGTTTCTTGAAAGGTTATGGATTACCAGGATGTAAATCGCCAAATTGGTCAATATTTAATATTGACCTGGCGTAACTGTTGATAGATTGTACATACAGTGGAGTTTATATCTTCACCGTGCCGACAGGCCGGCCCGGGAGGCAGAGATTACGTTTTCGCCTCTGCTTGTGTGCGTGTGTGCATGTTTATGTGTATGAGTGTGAATATGAACAGCTAATCTCAAACATCACTGTACCGATCTACATGAAACTTTGTATATGCACACCACCACACTCTCAATAGGCTAGGAAGAACCTCTATCCCAAATCTGTTAAATCATCCTCATGGTGGCTCTATAACAGGCCACTCCACATTTTGTCCAAAACTCTAATGAACAATCAAAATTCCCTGGATTCCTTGGATCATGATGATTATATTATGCCCATTCCACCACGGATGAAAGCCTGGTATTCGTTCTAAAAAGCCGTGTGATCCGGTGGTTGGTTCCGGTTGATGTTGCATCGGTTTTGTTCCCCACATAATGCAAATTAATTACTGTATTCTCGCTAGTCACGAGAGTTAGAATAGATTATGAACATACCAAACCATTATTATACCAAAATAAACGATTATGCAAACTAAACTATTTTTAAATTAGGGGAATCATTTTTGAGGTGCACAGCACCGGAGGTTCTGGTCGCCTGATGACGTACCGCTCTGACCGGATCAGAAGCCCGAAAATGGTATTGATCCGAGACTAGAAGAACAAAGTTGGGTAACAAAGTTGACCAGCCGGTGCGTCAAATGATTCCCCCCATCAGTCGACCACCGGCCAGTGGCTGGAGCGTCAACAAGCCCACTCGACACTCTTAGGGCTCATACTGCAGTCACAGAACCGCACAGAACCAGGTGAAGGAGGCCTGAGTAGATGGGTGGGTGATGTGACTGTCCGCTAGGTCCAGTCTGGTTGAGTCATTCTGCCATGTGTTGATGTGGTGAAAACTAGGGATGTCCCGATCATGTTTTTTTTGCTCCCGATCCGATTTCGATCATTAGATTTTGAGTATACCGATTTTCCCCGATCCAATATGTATATTTTTATAGAACACTAATGCCAATATCACAATAGTACAATATCCCAAATCACAGACAACATCCAGTCTAATATCATATGGATATAATATTGATACTAGGGATGTCCCAATCACGATTTCTTTTGTCCCGATCAGATTCCGATCATTTGAAAATTACGTGATCGGTCCCGATTTCCGACAGCCCTAGTGAAAACCCAAATGCAGACAGCGACACGGGTATAGCCTACAGTAGGATCAAAAGCAAGGACTGGTGTTTAACACTTTCACTGCTATTGACGAATAAATTTGTCGCAGCCTGCCATTGATGTTTTTCATTTGGTTCTTCAGTGTTTATGATAGAGGGCGCTCTTCTGCAACCTAGGATTTCTAAAGACGTGTACACTCGGAAGAAATGTGATCTAAAAAAAATCCAGACGGTCCAGTCTAATGTTATATGATTTATAAAAAAATCACACCCGTGTGAACTGAGTGGTGCAAGGTCTTATATAGCCTGATCAGCTGTGGTCTGACGTAATGTCAGTGACCATAGTAACCATGCTCATCTTTTTGGGTCCCACGTACAGGTACACACACGTACAGGTACACACATACATAGACACAAAGATACAGACAAAGCTGGTTGTTGGAGTGGTTTGCACCACTCACAAATACATCTTCCTCTCATTTCTGTTCCCATACAGCGTTTTTGGTGAAACCCAAAGCTATATTCAACTGCCAATAACCAAAGAACGGAACATTGCGGTGACACAGTGTTTTTCCCTGATGAAAGTAGAGATACTCGTCTTTCATTTTAGATATTTGGTGTTGACATCATCATAGAACCAAATATTCTGTGTGTCTTGAAAGACTAGTAAAATCACACCTGTGTGAACTGTGAAGTGAGCGACTGCAACTGTACCATGTGGGGGTCCCCTGGGGCTCCCCGCAACATCCAGAGCCGCCCTGCGTCCGAAACGGTCGAGAAATGACAGTTACCGTGTGGGGAGCCCGGGGGGTCCCCGCAACATCCAGACCCCCAGGAACGCGCCCTGGGGGGCAGCCCAGTTCCGGCGAGCCTTCCCGCGTCCAAAACGCTCAAGAAATGACAGTTATCGTGTTGCAGCTTTCCGTGCTGGGACGCATATGGGGACACATACATAATACATACTGTATGTACACATACATACATAGGGACGCTAAAATCGCTGGCAGTGTGGGAAGACTCTAGAGAAATTCTGGCGGTTGAATTAGAGGCAAGTCAGTGTAACACACTGTACTAGCATCGGGAACCATTCGTTCCCAAGGATAATTGGTCTACTGTACTTCTCTAAAATGTGCACAAAAATGTTACCCACATTTGTGGCACTGACAATTTGATGGTTAGAGAAGCTACAATACCTCGTAATCAGAATGTGTCCTGACCGGATTAATTTAATCAGATAAAATGTATTCATATTTTAACTAATTACAATGTACAAGATGCATGTCAAGTACCAACTGTGCACAGTACTCAAACACATATTAGGATAACCCAGCATGACTGCGCCCTTAAGTCAACGGCAGTGGCTAAACAGAGGCAATGGCATTGTGTTAATTAAAAATCCCATCTGCTTAGGGGACTCTGTGTCCTTTCAGTGAGTGGAAACAGCCCTTCTGTAATAATATCCTCTGTGTAATCCGACAATGGAAACTAAAACTCAACTAAATGAATTGAGCTAATGAATTACTGTCAGATGTGTGATGAGCAGAGATGTGCTGTGAGATTTCAGCATCAGAATTCAATGTGAGTAGTCAATCTGTTTATACCCGCAGCTAGATGCAAAACCTTGATGCAAAGTCTCAACAATGATGAACACTATGAGGAGTCGGACGAGAGGAGACAAGTTAGAAATTAGATTTTGTAAGAATAGGGAGATAAAGGGAGAATGTTTATTTCTCATGGGACACAGTGACACATCACATGAGTAATGTTGCATGTCATGTTCCTTTGTATTAGCATGAAAGGATAGGTGAATCGTTTATGCAAAAATGTAGATAACTTTACAATTCTCTTACCACTTGGTTAATCCACAACTCCTCTGACCTTCTGGTGTATAGTTGTCATCTCCTGTTTGCTGCAAAGTCTGACTCTGAACTATACTGACTATATTTGATTATTTTAACCACTAAAACACGTCACAGGGCAACACAAGAATCGACCTCATCCTAAAGGGCGAAGTCGCGCAGAAACTACAGAGCTTATATGATGGCACAGTTGAGAAGCAGGAGTTAAAATATAAATATTGTGTCAATGAGGTCAGATGTTGCTGGCCGGCTCCATATGCAGATTTAGTAGTCAAACCATGTATGGCTATCCAGTATTTGATGAGGTCAGTGTCGTGATCTTCATATATGGAGATCCAGGTGATGATAGTCAGCTCCACATATGGAGATCCATGTGTTGTACCAACTTGGTTCATTTGCAAGTGTGACTCGTGTCACTGCAACCACTGGTTATCATGAGACTGTCACAATATGGCCATACATTCCCATGGGCTTAATATATAATATAATATAATCAGGGATCTCCATCTGAGTTTCTTAATACAACACAGTAGAGAAGCACGAGTTAAAATATTAATCTGGTGTCAGTGAGGTCAGATGTAGATTTGCTTATATTATATTATATTATATTATATTATATTATATTATATTATATTATATTATATTATATTATATTATATTATATTATATTATATTAAACAAGGCAGCTGGACAAGATGGGAGAGTGTGAGAGAGAGGGCATCTCGAGCATGGAAGGCCACCGGATCAAGTTCCTTTTGTGTTCTGTATATGATGTCCTGCCTACTCCATCAAACCTCCACACATGGGGACTGGTAGAGAGCCCTAGCTGCACACTCTGCGGAAGGATAGCTAACCTCGAGCATGTCCTCTCTTCATGTCGCTCAAGCTTAGCAGATGGCAAGTTCCGGTGGCGACACGATCAGATCCTAACACAGTTGGCAGAGGGTGTCGAGCTGGCAAGGAAAAGGGCAAGAAAGCTTTCTGATGGGCCCCGATTTATCCATTTGTCAGGGCAGGAGAAAGCGCAGCAGCAGGAGGGAGGAGCAAAGGGGTCCTGGCCACGGCAAGCGACTGGGAAGAGAGGATGGAGGAAGCGTACGAGCGCAAGCTCAAGAAATACCAAGCTCTCATCCTCGAGAGCCAGCAAAACGGATGGAAGGCCTGGAATCTGCCGGTGGAGGTGAGCTGCAGGGGCTTTGCTGGACGGTTGCTATGGAGAGCCCTCGGACTGCTGGGGATCGAAGGGCTGGCTAGGAAACGGCTGGTAGCCAACATCACTAAGCGGGCAGAGGAAGCATCACGGTGGATCTGGATACAAAGAGAGGTGCGGTGGCAGAGCCGACCTACTGAAGGACTAAAGACATAGAGTTGGGTGGTGTTCAGCGGGGGTAGAGCCAGGACGCTGGATCTGCCGTTGAGCCCCTCCGAGGTGTCATGGGCTTAAATCAACGAAACACCAGTGAAGGGGGGTGCCCATTTGATAACCTGCTGAAGCCACCCAACTCCTGTCTAGTTGAGGTATGCGGAGGACGCCCCTGCCATGCAGAGTCCCGTCGGTGCCTTGAGGGAAGGAGAGATGGAGAGAGCGATGCCACTGGCCCACAGATGGCGCAGGAGCGAGTACCTGCAAAGGTGGGCCTGTTGCGATACCCTTATCGTATTTTGCATATATATTATATTATATTATATTATATTATATTATATTATATTATATTATATTATATTATATTATATTATATTATAATGACAGAAATACAGAATTCCAGTAAGCTATACACTGCAGTGTTTTTATGTGTTTCCTTAAGCAATTGATTAATGTACTCGTCCTCATTTCGACCAGGGCTTCGGTCTCCTCTTTCGACCACGTCTATCCACGGTAGCGGGACATCTTTGCGCTGCGTAAAATATGCCTTCTCCGTCTCCAACTGTGTTTAGCTCCTCACCCGCCACATTGTTTGCTTAATTTCCTTTATTTGCTGCGGATTGCATTCCCACCTGCACCGAATCGTAATCAAGTGCGAATGGAAGCGAAGCGAAACCCCCGTTTTTGGTCAGAGTAGAATGCGGTTCTTTGATGTGCATTAGGATTCGAATGAGGCTTCACACCTGCCAAACAAAGTGCACTTTCCGACAATGTGCAGCAGGATTCGTTTTAATCGCAGTAAAGCTTTCTGGTGTGAAGGTCACCTAAGTGGCTCAAGAGAAGCACCTGCTAAAGGTATTTCATTACGCTTGTATACTGTATATTAGATATTATATGTGGTGTGTATACTGCCCTACAAAGATAGCCTGGCTTTTGCCAGACACAACGTAGATTCAATGATGCTTCCTCCCCGGTATTAGTCTGGAGTTCGGCCCATGAGCCAGAGGCAGAGAGTATGCTGGAGAAATCTGAAACTAACCAGGCCAATCAGTGACTGCTTTTCAATAAGCATCCTCTTGATTGGTCCATGTGTATATATGGTAACGTGAAATATTGTAGGCTACATGCTGCAGTACTTTCAAAACAACAATGGTTGCCCTTGACGCAAGTTGAAAAGTTTAAAAGTTTCCACAGAAACAATAAGAAAAGCTCTAAGTGCAGTTAAAGCTGCTATAAGCAATAATATGTGATGTCAACATTTTAATGACATTCTTTTTCTTTCTTTTTTTGATATTCAGACAGCCAACAATGGGTAGAACACCCCCCCAAAAAATGTAGTCTCTGTGACACATCTAGGGGCTGCAATCTGCATTCAAAGATTTTCCTAAAAGCTTTGTCATTGGTCGATTTGCCTGAACATCTTTGAATGCAGATTGTGGCCCCTAGGTGTGTCACAGAGACTACATTTTTGGGAGCGTTCTACCCATTGCTGGCTGTCTGAATACAAAAAAAAGGTTGACATATTATTGCTTATAGCAGCTTTAATTCAGATAGACTCCGACATATATCCGACATAGCTCGCTCACGTAGAAAGTAGAAGAAACTATAGAGACCTTGTTGTTTTTAGCGTGAGGAGCAGACAAGCGCACTGTCAGCTTTTTGTTACGCTGATTGGCTAGAGGGGTCTGTCTGTCAAGGCAACTACTAGTACTTATACGCCCACTTCTCAAGCTGCCTATGGGCCACACTCCAGACTCATGACGGGGGGAGGCGTCAGTGAAGCCATCTTATGTGTCTGGCAAAAGCCACGCTACTACTAACCTCGCCTCACTAGGCTTTCCACCACCTCGGAGGAAAGCCTGGTCTCTGTTTCAAAAGTCCGTATGATCCGGTCGGGAGCGGATTATATCGTTACGTCATGTTGTAGTATTGTTTTGTAGTCGACAGGCAGGAACAACGGGGCAACTCCCTCAAACCGATTTTACTCAATAAAAGCTCTCGTAGCCTGTAGCTTTTGGGTAATTAATACAGCAATTGGGTATGGCAGGCTATGGCAATCCATGAATGTCTTTATTTTATTTATTTATTTATTTGACAGGGACAAAGCTCATTAATCAACATGTCAGTTTTCACCTCAATGTAAATGGGCCAGAGTTAGCCAAAGCTAATTTCCATCTGTAGTCCCTGGGCAGGCTCTTAAAAAATGAATGATAAAAGAAAGACAGTGTATAGTGTGCCAGCACACAACACCATGCGTTGATGCCATGTGTGCATATGTGCTAGCACCCAACACTGTCCATACAAAAATACACAATACAATACAATACAATACAATACAATACAATACAATACAATACAATACAATACTTTGTCTATCCGTGTTGATTATTCTGTTATTAAATGACAGTAAAATAGCTACAAATGCAAATTTGAACAAAATTATCCTTTTCACAAGGTATGAATTACCGGTATATTGTATTATTATTATAATTATATTAGATTGCCCACAACATGTATTTCGCAACAAATGGTATATTCCAGGGGCGAGCATTAGCAGGCGCGCAATTTAATTCTGTGAGGGAGAGAGAGAGGAAAAAGACTACACCCCAGCAGCAGCATCAGAAGAAGACTGTGACAGTGAGTCAGTGGCGAGTTTGTCTCGGAAACCCAGACGATTTTATTTAGTGACGACTCGACTTGGTTTATTGAGCCCCCGGATAACACCACCACCTAGCGTAAAGGTAAATACATGCTCCTGCTAATGCTGCTATACAGCAGTAGCAGTGAAGCTCCTTGCATGGAGACTAACAGTATGTTTTAACAGCGGGCGACAGCCAGACGAATTTTCCGGAAGTGCATTATTTGTCTATGAGACCCGGCGACTACCGCTTCCTCCAGCACAGCCACGGGAGCCGCCAACTAGCGCTCCCGACTCCGACAAACAAGTCCGAACGTCCACCTCTCGTCACGGCGATCCCGCGACCGGCGGATCTCACCATGAGCGCCCGTCCACATCATCAGGCCTACCGTCCATATCTGAGTGGACGGTCTTCCGCTTGCAGCAGACTCTCGCGGCAAAGGGGGTCCCGTTCCTCCGAACGGACCATAAGTCCGAATTGTTCAAGGTCTACCTGGCTCACCTCCGATCCCAGCGCCCAGCCACCGCCGGGGCCACACCCACCCGGGCTTGTCGCACCACCTCCGCCTCCAGTCCCCTGGTGGCTCCTCCCCCCCCCCCCCCCTCCCTCCTCTCCCTTCCCCCTCTTCCCGGCGCCGCGCGCCCCCCCTCCCCCACTCCCCGGATCGGCACACAGTGCCGCATCCGTACTCGGAGCAGCGCATCGCGCCCTCCCCCCTTTCCCCCTCCCACCCTCCTCTCCTCTCGCCATCCTCCGGGCGCCGTGCGCCCCCCGCTCAGTCTTCCCCCGGACGGCACCGCATGCCTCCCCCCTCTCGTCCCAATGCGCCTTCCCCATCTCACACCTCCCGCCCCCCCTCCCACCCTCCTCTCCCCTCCCCCTCTTCCAAAAAGTCACACAGCTCGGCATGGTATCAGCTGCCTACCATCACAAACAAGATGTGCGTAACCTATGTCGTCAACTTGGTGGTCGACCCAAATGCCCCCCTTCCAAAGTATTTGCATCTTACCGACGCGTTCCTTGTGGTAGGAATTGATGACCGGATGACAATTAACCAGTTCATGGACTGCATTTGGGATAAAGCCTACGTGGAGGTCCACAGACGTGGATTGTGTGACTGGAGAAATTCAATGCAACCTCCACTGATTCCACCGGATGTAGCAGCACCGGCAGCGGCACCGGCAGCGGCACCACAGTTCTTCGACCACGACGGCAATTTTCAGACGGCTCGACAGGTTATGCAAATTAATAACATTCAATTGGAATACTTAAACCAAGTTGGGGTTTGGGTTCATCTTGGGCCTGTCCAACTACACGCAGTACTGGGCAAGACGGCTTTACCAAAAGATGACTACACCGCTGTGAGACTGACCATCATGGCTTGCGCTGCCCCACCAGGAGAGATGGAGTTCTGAATTGGACGCATCTCCGATGGAACGCGTTTGACCTGCTCTCCTTTTTGTGTATTATTATTTTTTGTGCCTTGTTGTTGTTCTGGCACATTATAATGTCTGTGGCGTAAGAGAATGACACCAACGCCAGATTGTATAAGTTTGTTGCGTGCCAGTTTGCGCCCCTGTTGCGAAAAATGCTATAGCATGCATCAGATTAACTACTCGAAAGACCACCGCAGAACTACCGGAGAAGCATGGCCTGAGGACAGGCCACGCTTCCGAGGAGACCCTCCACCTGGACGATGGCCTGGAAACAGGCTACATCACCAGGAGAGACCCAACACCCACCCGCCTGAAGACAGGCCACAATTCCACCGGAGACTGGATGAGCCTTGGATGAACAACAGACCTCAAGACAGGAGGTCTGTATCCCCACCAAGACTCAGAGAGAGATCTCACCACCAGTCCCAGGGAATTCCAAACAACCAACCGCCTGAAGACAGGCCACAGGTCCACTGGAGACGGAACGAGCCTTGGATGAACAACAGACCGCGGGACCAGCGGCCTGTATATCAGCCAAGAGTCGGAGAGAGACCTCACCACCAGACCCAATCGGGTACAGTAAGATACAACACGCACACCTACACACACACACATCACACATCACACAGAAAGAGGTGACTTCTTAAAAGCCATCAGGACCATGAACAAATTGATCATAGGCACACATCATTTGCAGAATGTAAATCCTTCTAGCAGACCACCAGCGAGTATAGCAAGGAAAACACTTGAACTCATCAATTTGATAAAACCAGCTCAACCAACAGCTAAAACTACCCTACTACTCGAAGGGATATCCAGACACTGGTGCCACACAACAATCTTAGCCCTAGAAGAACACTGCACTACACTCAAGAGTTAACAGAGAGCTTAACAGAGGACAAGGAGAAAAAGGCCTTTACCATAGCAATCAGATGGACTAGAAAAAACTTAGGGAAGAGACTAAAACAATTGGAGATAAACCAAGCCCAACAGATAATCACACAGCTAAGAAAAAATAGAACTGCAATATCTGCCCCTCCCCCTCCTGCTGTTGTTTCTATGCATGTCCCCAATTCCCTCTCTCCTCCCACTATTCCTGTCCGCACATTTCAGGGACCCGGCACTTTCAGCCATTTTTCTCCCACAACTCCCTCCAACTTCCTGGCCACGGTCACCCCAGCCGCTCCTCCCCTGTCAGAAACGACCCGCCCGTCCCCAGTCAGCGCTTCCCTCCGACAACAAATACTTAACGGTGCGTATGTGGACCTGGCCGAATTGATTCAGCCTTCCACCTCCGACCCCCTCCGCAATATACCCAGGGGGCAAAGGGGGTTGACCTGCATTTGTCATAACATACAAAGTTGTCCACCAGAAATAATATCTATGACCCCATAGGATCACAACCTATATGGACAACTCGGTCAATTTTGTTGCGAAAGTCCAATATGGCCGCCCCCAATATTAGCCCCTATTAGTTATAATGGGGGGTGAATAGGGCAAAATTTTAAACTGAGAGATATTTCCACGAAACTTCTCAGGTTGATCAATGATATGAATACGAACATTTTTTGTATTGCAAGTTTCCATGAAATCCAATATGGCCGCCACAATATGGCCGCCACAATATTAGCACCAAGAAAATAGGTTTTGGCTCTAACTTCTGAACCAGATGAGCTAGAAATGCAAACTTGGTGTCTATTTCATGGTTTCTGACCATGAGAGACTCAATGGAATACCTATTTTTATTATTGGATGTGTCTGGACCCTTATTGTGCATATTTACAAGATGGTGGCTACCCGAAATAGTGCTTTACCATGATTTCTACCATGATTGTTGACTGTTTTGGCAAACACAAGCAATATTAATCCATTGGCTAAGATTCATGGCACAGAAGGAACATATTTTCTTGAGCTTGCATATTGTCAAAATGGCTGCAAAAGAAAAGAGACATTACATTTCCTGTCAGATCCTATTACCCAGGGGGGCAAACCACCCCTTTTTGGATACCTGCATTTGCCATAACATCAAAGGTTGTCCATCAGAAATATCTATGACCCAATAGAATCACAACCTATATGGACACACCGGTCAATTTCTTTGCTGGAAATCCAATATGGCCACCACAATATTAGCCCCCATTAGCCTATAATGCGGGTAAATAGGGCAACATTTTTAACTGAGGGATATTTCCACGAAACTTCACAGGTTGATCAATGATATGAATACCATAATGGTTTGTATTGGAAGTTTCCATGATATCCAATATGGCCACCACAATACTAGCACCCAGAAAATAGGTTTGGCTCTAAATTCTGATCCAGATGAGCTATAAATACAAACTCATGGTTTCTAACCACGAGAGATATATAAATATTTTAGCCATAATTTCCCTCTATTAAGTATTATTGTTCTGGGGTGTTTCTTTGCAGAAAGACATCCCTCTGGCTGTATTTTGGTTTTGTTCTACTGTTTCTGTTGGCATTTCCTCTGTTTATGTTGACAATCATCCCTGGCAGGGACGTGCATCGCCAAGCCGGACATCGCTTCACTGAGTATGGATGGTCTCTCAGTGATGGTCCCCTGTCCATCTAGAGCCAGCCTGGCCTATGCCAGGGACTGGAGACAAGATGCAGCAGGAGCTTCACTCCATTCCTGACTGGGGATGCATCACCATTACCTTGGACTCTGGCTGGCATCCTGTCATGAAAGGACGCAATGAGAGAGATCAATGTCCCTGGACAGCCAAACTTGCCAGGGATCTGCCACAGGCCCTCACGATTGACTGTGTGAAAGGCCTTGGTGAGGTCGACAAACACCATATAGAGACCCTTCTGCTCTCTGCACTTTTCTTGCAGCTGGCAAATGGAAAAGATCATGTTACAGGTACCTCTGCCTCCGTGGAAACCACATTGGGATCCAGGGAGAACATTCTCAGCATGGCTGATTAGCCGGTTGAGGATGATTCTCGCTAAGATCTTTCCTGTGATGTTCAGGACTCAGGAGGGCTATACCATGATGGTTATCGCAGTATGCCCCGTCCCCTTTTCTCTTGTAAACATGCACTATGGATGCATCCTTGAAGTCTTGAGGGACTTCCCCCTCTTCCAGATGACCTGGTACAGGTGCCAAGCCTCCATTCTTGTAGATGTCTGCGGGCAACCCATCACCTCCTGGTGCCTTTCCAGAAGTGGTTTGTTGGAGTGCTTTCACTGTCTCTGCACTGGTCAGCCAGATCAGCTTTTTTTGGCAGCTGGGGTATCGTGGCAATATCCTCTTCGGAAATTGAGGACTCTCTGTTTAAGTGTGCTAGGATGTCACTCTTGTCAGTGAGCAGGACACTTGTCAGAGGAGCGGACTGGAGTTGAGCCAGTGGTTTTGGGCCCATAAAGAGCACACAGAATGATGCATGCACCTGAGACATTCCCAGTCAGGAATGGAGTGAAGCTCCTGCTGCATCTTGTCTCCAGTCCCTGGCACATGAACAGATTTTCTGGCAGCCTTTGATACAGCTACATGATATTGTCTTGTTCATTGACATAGGCCAGGCTGGCTCTGTAGATGGACAGGGGACTGCATTCCTGTCACTGAGAGACCATCCAGACTCAGTGAAGGAAGGGATGTCCGGCTTGGCGATGCACGTCCCTGCCAGGAATGATTGTCAACATAAACAGAGGAAATGCCAACAAACAGTAGAACAAAACCAAAATACAGCCAGAAGGATGTCTTTCTGCAAAGAAACACCCCAGAACAATAATATATTTCGTGGTTAGAAACCATGAGTTTGTATTTCTAGCTCATCTGGTTCAGAATTTAGAGCCAAACCTATTTTCTGGGTGCTAGTATTGTGGTGGCCATATTGGATATCATGGAAACTTCCAATACAAGAAATTATGGTATTCATATCATTGATCAACCTGTGAAGTTTTGTGGAAATATCCCTCAGTTAAAAATGTTGCCCTATTCACCCGCATTATAGGCTAATGGGGGCTAATATTGTGGTGGCCATATTGGATTTCCAAAGAAATTGACCGGTGTGTCCACCCACATAGGTTGTGATTCTATTGGGTCATAGATATTTCTGGTGGACAACCTTATGGCAAATGCAGGTATTCAAAAAAGGAGTGGTTTGCCCCCCTGGGTAATAGGATCTGACAGGAAATGTAATGTCTTTTCTTTTTCATTGTTTGCAGCCATTTTGACAATATGCAAGCTCAAGAAAATGTTCCTTCTGTGCCATGAATCTTAGCCAATGGATTAATATTGCTTGTGTTTGCCAAAACAGTCAACAATCATGGTAGAAATCATGGTAAAGCACTATTTCGGGTAGCCACCATCTTGTAAATATGCACAATAAGGGTCCAGACACACCCAATAATGAAAATAGGTATTCCATTGAGTCTCTCATGGTCAGAAACCATGAAATAGACACCAAGTTTGCATTTCTAGCTTATCTGGTTCAGAAGTTAGAGCCAAAACCTATTTTTTTAGTGCTAATAATGTGGGGGCCATATTGTGGTGGCCATATTGGATTTCATGGAAACTTGCAATACAAAAAATGTTCGTATTCATATCATTGATCAACCTGAGAAGTTTCGTGGAAATATCTCTCAGTTTAATTTTTTTCCCTATTCACCCCCCATTATAACTAATAGGGGCTAATATTGGGGACGGCCATATTGGACTTTCGCAACAAAATTGACCGAGTTGTCCATATAGGTTGTGATCCTATGGGGTCATAGATATTATTTCTGGTGGACAACTTTGTATGTTGTGACAAATGCAGGTTTCCTAAAAAAAGGGTGGTTTGCCCCCTGGGTAATAGGGAAATAACCACCCCATTCGGCCTCCTAGCCGAGCTCCGCCAGTCCCTCCCTTCCCGTTCTCGCGACCTCACCCCAACAGAGTTCACTTTCTCATTTTCCCTTCTCAGGGACGTGATTTGCTCAGTTTACCCCGGCCGCCGGGCCGAACTGGACCAGTACCTGGTCCTGGTGCTCGAGCTGGCCATCCGACTTTCAACCGGATGTGAGAGGACGCTGGCGCTTGTTGGACGCCGCTTCTCTATCTGAGTTTTAGATTAGTTTTCTACATTATTTAGCAACTCGTTTTGCTCTGTTTTAATAGTTTTCTATTGTCTGCTTTTTTTATTACATTTCAATTTGACTCATCCCCTTCTGGCCTCAGTTGGATTGTTTATTTTTGGATGTTCACTCACCTGCTGGCTCCACCGATTATCTGCTATACGAACATAGCTGCTACACTGGGACTCTCTTGGGGCTCTCTCCTGGAAATACTCCTGGAATTTACCCGGACTTCATCCATCTGTCCCGGTGTGGTTCTAGCCCTTGTTGGCTGGGACCAGTTCCCCGAGTCGACTGCATCGCTGGCGGCTTTAGGGCTGGCCGGCGTCAGTAACCAGTGCAGCTACATGTCAGTGTCAGTGGGCCAAGCATTCCGGATCATCCTCCTGGCTCCCCTGAGCCACCACAGCTACTGTCTGTGAGGTACTGCCCGGACTCTCCTTCAACGGTCCCGGCGCGATTAGTCTTTGCTTGACTGGATTGCAACGTTACCTCCAGTTAGCTCAGTGAGCTAACATACCCTGTAGCTGCTCAGTGCTCAGGAAGCGGCTAGCCTAGCAACACACCGTCTGTCACACTCCGCTGTTTGTTTTTGATACATCCACCGTAGTACCCGCAGAAAGTTCATTTACTCCCGATCTGACCACCACTCCATCGCTTCACTCTGGACACCCCAACGCGCTGCCCCTGTGGACATACTACGTCATCACCATCACAATAACAAACCACACGTGCGCTCTGCCTGCCTACAGCCACTGACCAAAGCTCCCCAACCCCCCCAATCTCAATCACGCCTCAAATTCTCTCTGTTTAACACCCGGTCACTCAACTTAAAATAACTCATTCTCTGTGAACATATAAAGGAAAATACTGAAATACTGAAACTTGGCAAAAGCCCCTGGAATATTTCTCACTCAATAAAACCACACCCCCCGGATACGCATATATGGACAAACCACGCCTTGAGGGACGGCGTGGTGGTGGCATAGTGTTATGTTTGTTCTCTTACATAAACAGCAAATAAAGACTCAAACAACGTTTACTGTATATCCATTGTTTAGTAGAATCGCGCACTTATTCATACAGGGTTACAGGCACGTCTCAGCGTGATGACGTCATTCCCTGTCTTAAAGGAACAAGGCAATAATGTATGATTGAACCACATACATAACAATTCCTCCCTTCTACTTTTTAAGTCCACCAACTATCAGAATGTGCCAGGGAATATTTAAGTAAATATATGTATAGCATTCAACAGAAATTAAAGCACCATAACAGTTATGAAATGTAATACAGAATCACAAAACTCTTTTGCCTTTTTCTTTGACAATCAGTCCAGTAGTGTTTGTGTGTGTGCGTGCGTGCGTGCGTGCATGTGTGTGCATGTGTGTGTGTGCGTGCGTGCGCGTGCATGTGTGTGTGTGCGTGTTAAAGTTCAAAGGCCGTGTAGTCCATATCCGTGTTAACTATAATTCCAACCTCTGAGGGGGTCTACGGTCTCTTTCAGGGTAGCGCCGTAGTGGACCAGGGTCAGGGTCAGTCACACCCTGAGTAATGTCCACAGTCTCTGGAATTTGAGTGTCAGTGTGAACAGTACCACGAGCTGTTGTCATGAAGGTATCATCTGTGGCCTGAGGAGTATCTGAACCCGCTGTCTCTGTGGTGACTTCTCCGGTGGATGCATCTAGAAGCTGGTCGACGTGTCTGCGCCAGATCATGTTGGGCTCCACACTGACAGTGTACGACAAGGGTCCTGTCTGTGACAGTATCTCCCCAGACATCCATTTCTGGGTGGGACTGCGATAGTCTCTGGCCAGGACTTTTTGTCCAATATCAAAGGTTCTCATCTTCCTTTTCAGCTGGCTGGGAGAACACTGTTTCTCTTGAACGTGTTTGCGAATGTCTGGTTTTAGCAAATCTAAGCGTGACCTCAAGGGTCGTCCTAAGAACAGCATTGCCGGTGTCTGTCCTGTGGTGGCATGTGCAGTGTTTCTGTATGCCAGAAGAAAGTTGGCTACCTTCTGTTGCAACGGCACTTCCTCCTTCCTGCTTGCTTTCATTGACTGTTTGAAAGTTTGAACAAAACGTTCCGCCAGCCCATTTGTGGCCGGGTGGTGAGGGGCTGACGTGATGTGTTTAATGCCATTGCTCTTGAGGAAGCCTTGGAACTCCTCCCCCATGAAAATGCTGGCATTGTCACTCACCAGTTGCAGGCACAAGCCTGTGCGAGCAAAAAGCATTCGCAGGAGGTTAACTGTCTTTGCAGCCGTAGCTTTCTTAACTGCAAAGATTTCAGGCCACTTTGAATGGGCGTCGACAACAATAAGAAACATATGATCCAAAAACGGCCCTGCATAATCGATATGTATGCGATGCCAGGGGGTAGAAGGCCATTCCCATGTGTGGACAGGTGCTGGCTGGGGTTGTCGCTGGGTCTGTTGACAACCTGTGCATGACTTGGCAAGGTCTTCAATTTGGCTATCGATGCCAGGCCACCATACATAACTTCTGGCCAGGCTTTTCATTTTAACCACACCTAGGTGTCCTTCATGCAATGATGCGAGCACTCTGGAACGTAGTGTTGGAGGTACGACAACACGAGACCCCCACATAATGCAACCTTGGCACACAGAGAGTTGATGTTGTCGTGTGGCGTACTCCGGAAGCTGAGCATTCCCATGTGCTGGCCATCCATTCACTGTCAAATCATAGACCTTAGCTAGGACAGGGTCATTTCTTGTCTCTCTTTGTACCTGTGCGCTAGTAACAGGCAGGGGTTCTATCTGTGACATGTGCAGCACTACCGCAGGATCAGTAACTTTTTCAAACGTTGCTTGTGGTAGCCGAGACAGTCCATCCGCATTTCCATGGAGCTTAGTACTTTTATATTCAATTGTGTACGTGTGCGCTCCTAAGAATAAAGCCCATCTTTGTATGCGTGCCGCTGCCATGGCGGGAACACCTTTCTGGGGACAAAAGATGGATACTAGGGGCTGGTGATCAGTAATCAAGGTGAAACGTTGCCCATAGAGGTACTGATTAAACTTTTTCACACCCCATACCAAGCTCAAAGCTTCTCTGTCAATTTGTGCATAATTGCGCTCAGCAGACGTTAAGGACCGAGAAGCAAAAGCAATGGGTCTCTCTGAGCCATCAGGCATCCTATGTGATAATACAGCCCCTATGCCATATGGTGAAGCATCACAAGCAAGGCGCAGAGGAAGGCATGGGTCATAGTGTGCCAACACTGCATCAGAGGTTATAAGTTGCTTGGCTGCAGTGAATGCTTGTGCACACTCCTTGGTCCACCTCCATTTGGTGTCCTTTTGTAGCAGTGCATTCAGTGGGTGTAACACAGTTGAGAGATTTGGCAAGAATCGATGATAGTAATTAATTAAACCTAGAAATGAGCGACATTGACTCACGTTCTCTGGCTGTGGAGCATTCAGGATGGCATCAACTTTGTCCTTAGTCTTGTGCAGGCCATGTCTGTCGATTTTGTGTCCACAGTACTCAATGGAGTCTTGGAAAAACTCACATTTGCTCCTATTAGCTCTCAGGCCATACTCCTCCAGCCTTGTTAGCACAGCATCTAGGTTTGCCAAATGAGTGGCAGTATCTGGCCCAGTCACCACGATGTCATCCAAAAAGCACTGAGTGCCTGGTATTCCTTGTAACACCTGGTCCATGGCCCGCTGCCAAATCGCTGGGGCACTGGCAATGCCAAACACTAGTCTGCTATACTGGTACAGGCCCTTGTGTGTGTTTATGGTCAGATATTTCTGCGAAGGCTCTTCCACTTCCATTTGTAGGTAGGCCTGTGCAAGGTCAATCTTGGAGAAACGCTCACCGTGTGACAACGAAGCAAAAATATCGTCAATGCGTGGGAGTGGATACTGCTCTGCATGTATTACAGGATTCAATGTCACTTTAAAGTCCCCACAAATTCTTACTTTATCAGTTGTCTTTTTTCCCACAGGTACTATAGGCGTTGCCCACTCAGACCAGTCCACCTTGGATAATATTCCTTGCTCCACTAGGTGTTGGAGCTCTGCTTCCACTTTAGGGCGTAAGGCATATGGAACAGGGCGAGCCTTGTGAAATTTTGGCGTTGCGTTGTCTTCAAGCTCAATCCGTGCCTTGATGTGTTTTAGGGTACCGATGCCCTCTCTGAACACTTGTGCATGTTTATCCATTATCTGTGTCAGTTGCACGTCTGCACACAGGTTCTTGTCCTTGGTGGCGATTTGCATGGCTTTTATGTCATGCCAGTTCAAACGGATGTGCTTCAACCACTGTCGTCCAAATAATGGCACGCCTCCATACTGAAGTACATACAACTCAAGGTTGCGCCTTTGGCCCTCATATGCCACTTTCACCTTTAATTTTCCCAATGGAGTGATCCGCTCACCTGTGTATGTTTTCAGTTTCACACTGGTGCGTTTCAGTTTCACATCAGGGAAATGCTCCTTGTAGTCTTGTAAGGATATGATAGACAGTGCAGTTCCATTTTGAATGGCACTCCATTAACTTTAGGTGTCAGCCATATGACTTCATTGTCATCATCTTCTGTGGAGTATAAATCAAGACAAGCCAAATTCTCTTCATTTGAGTCATCTGAGTCTGTCTCTGTTACTTCATGTACTTTGTGGCTGCCTTTTCCTGTTCTCTTCCCTTGTCTGTCACTGTACCTTGATTTACACATTTTCTGGATGTGCCCCCGTTTATTGCACTGCCTGCAGTCTTTATCCTTGAACCAACAATCTGCAGGATCATGTGACTTTTTTCCACATCTGTAGCAAGGCTGTGTTTTCTCATTTCGTGTTTTCTCATTTCGTTGGTTTGTGTGGAACTTGTGCACTAACCTTTCTGCTTCATTGTGTTTGCCTTGTAACTCATTTGCATCCTTTGTTGCCGTTTCCATTGATATGGCTATTCCCAATGCACGAGCCAGTGTTAATTTGTCTTCAGTCAGAAGACGTCTCTGGATGCCTTCGTTGTGCATCCCGCACACAAGTCTGTCTCTCAGAGCGTCCGATAGCCCGTCTCCAAACTCACAATGCTCTGTCAACCTACGGAGCTCTGCAATGTAATCCGATATGGTCTCAGACTGTGATTGATTCCTTTTGTGAAAACGAAAACGTTCTGCTATCAGCAGTGGTGTTGGATTCAGATGCTTCTTTAGAATGTCTGTGATCTCCGTAAACGTTTTGGTAGCAGGTTTGGTGGGCGCAATGAGACTGCGGAGTAAGTTGTACGTTTTAGCTCCCATAACACTGAGGAGCACCGCAACGTGTCTCTCCACTTCAATTTCGTTAGCCACACAATACTGTTCAACTCTTTCCACGTAGGAAGTCCAATCTTCAGCTGTACTGTCAAAACTGTCCATATGACCCACAGCCACAAATCCAGCCATGTTCGCGTTGTTTCCAAGTCACTTTTACCTCGCTCTGTTGTTTATCGTCGGAGCGTCGTTCCTCCTTCTTGTTGTTTCTTTTCTTTTCTTTTGTTTTTTTTTACGTGCGTTTGTTGCACTGTAGATTCGTATAACCTCGTCGCCAGTTCTGTTATGTTTGTTCTCTTACATAAACAGCAAATAAAGACTCAAACAACGTTTACTGTATATCCATTGTTTAGTAGAATCGCGCACTTATTCATACAGGGTTACAGGCACGTCTCAGCGTGATGACGTCATTCCCTGTCTTAAAGGAACAAGGCAATAATGTATGATTGAACCACATACATAACACATAGCCATAATACACAAACAACACATCAAAATCAGTTCAGTTAATATTCCTGTTCCCTCCTCATTTGAGCATCTCACATTCAAACTGTCTGGTCCCAAACCCCTGGTCACCGCAGTCATATACCGCCCGCCCAAACCAAACCCTGCATTCCCCTCCCAATTCTCTGAATACCTCACACAGCTTACTGCCATTTATCCATCCATTCTGCTGACTGGAGATCTCAATATTCACGTGGACTCACCTGAATGCTAAAGTGCCATTGAATTCCTGGACATTTTAAATTTTTTCAACTTCACCCAACATGTACATTTTCCCACCCACAGAAAAGGACACACTTTGGATCTGATTTGCACCACTGGAATAACCACCAATAACCTCATCAGCACAGACCTTGGTTCCACCATCTCTGACCACCTGGCCCTTACCATGGACATTGATACCCCCACCCCCCTCATTAAGCAAAAACGCTCCATATCATTCCGGAACCTCAAATCAATCGATCCCTCCTCCCTCTCCTCCTTACTGTCCGACACCATATCAGACCCCACCTCGAACACCCCCCCAACTGAACTGGTCAACAATTACAACAACGCACTCTCCAGCTGCCTCAATCAACTTGCCCCCACAAAAACCAAACCTGTTTCCTACACCCATTCTGCCCCCTGGTATAACGATCATCTCCACCAACTCAAAAAACAGGGCCGCCAACTGGAACGGCTCATCAAGAAAACAGGTCTCACTGTTCACTCCCCGGCTTACATACTGCATCAGGAACTATACAAAAACGCCCTAAATAGCGCACGTACCTCCCACTACTCATCTGTCATTCAATCCGGCAGCAATAATCCAAAGTCACTTTTCTCCACCATCAACAAACTCCTCAAGCCCATGGACACCATCACCACCTCATTCACTGCCAGTAAATGTGAAACATTTCTGTCACATTTTCAGTCAAAGGTCGACAACATACACACTGAACTGGCCGCCTCTCCCACCTCCACACCTGATTTTGAACCTGCCTCCCCTCTCTTCCCCAGCCAATCACTCACTTCCTTTACTGAAATAACTGCAGCCAACCTCTCCTCCATAACCTCTGGCATGAAAACCTCCACCTGCATCCTCGACCCTATCCCCTCCACCTTAGTTATTGCCTGTCTCCCTGTTCTCTCGCCACTCATCACCACTATAATAAACACCTCCCTGTCTACTGGCCATGTTCCCCCTGCTCTCAAGCTTGTTGCCATTACCCCAATACTCAAAAAGCCTGGACTTGACCCCGACTCCCCCAGCAATTACCGGCCCATTTCTAACCTCCCCTTCCTCTCCAAAATCCTGGAACGCACTGTTGCATCTCAGCTCAAATCACACATGGACTCCAATAACCTTTACGAATCACTTCAATCCGGTTTCCGTTCATTTCACAGTACTGAAACTGCACTCACTAAAGTCACCAACGATGTCCTCCTGTCTGCCGACTCTGGTCACCTCTCCATCCTCATCCTCCTTGACCTCAGCGCCGCTTTCAACACCATCAACCACTCCATCCTCATCACCCGTCTCCAGTCTTCCCTCGGTTTAACCGGCACTGCCCTTTCCTGGTTGGCATCCTACCTCTCCGATCGACAACAATTAATCTCCATCAATAACTGCAACTCTTCCACTGCCCCAGTTACCCATGGTGTCCCCCAGGGCTCAGTACTTGGTCCCCTCCTCTTCATCATATACATCCTCCCTCTAGGTCAGATCCTCCGCCACCATGGACTTCAGTTCCACTCCTACGCCGATGACACACAGCTGTACCTCTCCACCAAAGCCATCACCCCTACCACCCACTCCACTCTCACTGCCTGCCTCACAGACATAAAAACATGGATGCAAAATAACTTTCTCAAACTCAATTGCAATAAATCGGAAATCATTATCATCGGATCAGCTGAAACACTAATCCACGCCTTCATCACATCCCGCCTTGATTACTGCAACAGTATCCTCTACGGCACCACCTCCAAAGTCCTCAATAAACTGCAATATGTCCAGAACTCAGCCGCCCGTCTACTCACCAATACCCGTTCCAGAGATCATATTACACCAGTCCTCCGTGACCTTCACTGGCTACCGGTTAAACAAAGAATCCACTTCAAAACACTCCTGACCACCTACAAAGCACTAAATAACCTGGCTCCCCCTTACCTCTGTGACCTCCTCAAACGTCATGTCCCCTCCCGCTCCCTCAGGTCTGGTGACGCAAACCTCCTCAACGTCCCCAAAACCAAACTCCGTACGTGGGGGGACAGAGCTTTTGCCTTTGCTGCCCCAACCCTGTGGAATGCCCTCCCTAAGGCACTCAGAGATGCCCCCACCCTCCAAACATTCAAAACCGCCCTCAAGACCCACCTCTTCAATATTGCCTTCCCTAGCTAACCCTTCCCACTGTCATTCTTTTTAATGTTTTTAGATTTTAGTGTTTTTCCTTTCCTTTTGTTGTTACCTCTGTAAAGCCCCCCCCATGTAAAGCGTCTTTGGGTACTCAGAAAAGCGCTATATAAGTTTGAGATATTATTATATTATTATTATTCGGTTCGGCGGCACGTACTGGGGGGTCCTGGACTACGAACTGTACTGCAGGGTGTTCGCAGCCAGGGCCTCCTTGTCGTGTGACCTGTGCGGAGCTCCTTCCCACCCGTCCGCCGCCTGCACCACGGCCGTCCAGAGGGCCCATAACAAGGCCTCTAACAAGACCCCCAACAAGCCCCCCGCCAACATTTCCACCCTTCCGTCCGCCAACTTCTCCACCCGCCCCCCACCTCTGTTCCCCCGCACCGGTTCGGCGGCTCCACCACCCCCTTTAATCCCCAAGTCATCACCTTCCTCCGATCCCGCACACGATGCACATGGCTGCTCCTCCTCCACCTGCCGCTTCCTCCACGTCTGTTCATCTGCGGGGGACCTCACGCACGCTCCACCTGCCCGCACAACCCCACCACCACGTGACTAGGCAGCTTCCTCAAAACGCCAGTCATCATCCCAGCCCTCGCCACCGGCCCTCCACAACCACCCTGACCAGCCTTTTGTCAGATTCCTAATCAATGGGTTCACTCACGGTTTCCACCCCGGATTAACCGTCACCCCCACCACCTCCCACACTTGCAACAACCTCCAGTCCGCCATCAACGATCCCGACTCCGTCGACAGGCTAATCGCCAAGGAGGTGGAGGAGGGGTTCATGATGGGGCCCTTAGTCTCGCCTCCCTTCCCAGTGTACCGCATCAACCCAATCGGCGTGGCCACCAGGAAGTACTCTGGGAAGAAGCGCCTCATCCTGGACCTCTCCTCCCCTCACAACTCTCACGTTCCCAGCATCAATAGCACCATCCCCAGCCACGATTTCTCCATGAAATACCACACCGTCAGCAACGCCATGACCCTCATCCATCTCGCAGGTCACGGGGCCTTGCTGTCAAAAGCGGACATCACCAACGCCTTCAAGGTACTGCCCCTACACCCCGACTTCTGGGCATTCTTCGGAGTGCTCTGGAAGGGCTCCTACTATTTTGCCGTAAGGCTAACGTTTGGGTGCAAAAGCAGCCCCAAACTACTACTACCAAGGTCGGTGGTTCGTGTCCGCCTGGTCACCAGAATTCCTCGCGTTCACCCCTCCCACCACTCACCCCTCCTCCGCACTCCACAAATTATTCCCCATAGTGGTGGCTGCGCTCATTTGGGGTCACGAGTGGGCACAGAAGTCCATCCTCATTCACTCAGACAACCAGGCCACCGTACAAATTATCAATAAAGGCCGCTCTGACTCCCCCGAAATCATGCCCTTCCTTCGCCGCCTCAACTGGACCTCCGTCACGCACCAATTCCTCATCCGCGCTGCACACGTCCCCGGGCACGCCAATCTAATTTCCGATTCCCTCTCCCGTCTCTCTTTCCAGAGGTTTCGTCAGCTGGCTCCCGGAGCAGACCTTCACCCGGCGCCAATTCCTCCATTTTTGGAGACCATCTTCCTCTGAACCCCCAGCTACACCACCTCATTATGCAATCTCGCCATCACGTCCTCAACGGCTTCTCACCGCGGACGCTCTCTAGCTACCTCACCGCCTGGAACACCTTCAAGAGGTTTCACACGCACACCCTTCCCCTCGTCCGACGTCACCGCCATCTCCGCGTTCCTCACCCACTGTCACTCACCCACTGTCACTCACGCCTCCGTCTCCGCACCTCCACCCTGCACGTCTATCTCAGCGGCATCAATTTCTTCTTCCGTCTGCTGGACGGATCTCCAAACCAGGCCACCTCTCATCCCCACCTCTCCATGCTGCTCCGCGGCCTACAGCGCAGCGAAATACCGGTCCCGCCACGTCGCCATCCGCTGACGTCAGACCTACTTCTCCTCTGCCTACGAACTCTCCGCGCTGGCTACCTCACCCCTCAGATCTCCTCCACGCTGGAGTGCATGGAGTGTTCTTGCTCGCCTTCTTCGCCTTCCTGCGGTGTTCCGAGTTCACGTCCTCTTTGTCCCGGTACGACCCCTCACTCCACCCGAGCCTGTCCGACACACCTTCCATTCCTCCGAAACCCTCACCTTCACGCTCAAACGAAGCAAGACGGACCAGCAAGGGCGTTCTTCCTCCATCCACCTATTCAAAACAAACTCGCCACTCAGTCCTTACGAACCCCTCCTCCGCTACGTCACCACGAGACGATCCCTCCACGCTAACCCTCAAGACCCCCTCTTCATCACAGAGTCCGGCTCCGTTGCCACCCGTTTCTGGTTCCACCATCACCTCCGACAAGTTCTCTACCTCTCTGGTCTTCCCCCTCACCTCTACTCCGGCCACTCCTTCTGCATCGGCGCCGCCTCCTCCGCTTCCAGACGAGGCCTCTTGGACCACCGCGTCCTGGGAAGATGGTCCTCCCAGGCATACCACGCCTACATCCGGTCCAACCTCCACGACGTACGTGACGCCCATCTCCAGCTACGTAGACCGTAAACGGCCGCACCCCGCCTAGCCCGTCCGCCCAGGAAGGGGGTCCCCTCCTTCGCGGTCCTTCCCGAGGTTTCACCCTCACTCCCCTCGAGGGAGTTTTTCCTCTCCCGACCGAGGGTCCAAGGATGGGAGGCTCCACGCGCCGGTCGCCTAGAGACCTTCTCCATCCTCCGGCCTCCCCACGGTTCGTATCAGACTTTTGGGGGCAGCGTCCGAGCAGAGGCGACCGACTGCTCCCGGGCAGAGCAGGTCGGTCGTCACGCTCCCGAGACTACGCCCCCACCCTGAGTCTCGCCCTCCCCGGGCTCCTAATCATTACACCTACATCTCACTCGTGCAATAAATACTCCTAATCTTGAACAGTGGTGTTGTTTCTTACTAGTGAATGGGCGATTGGGCGATGTGTCAGCCGATGCTCGCCCGCTGTTAAAACGTACTGTTAGGCTAAATTAAGGCTGCCTAATTTGATTTGAAACAGACAGTGTATGCTCTATGTTGTTATTTAACATTTCTGATATTGTAAGCTTCATGGCAAATCGGCAGGGGGTCTCAAAGACACTCGACTTATTTCTAGGAAAATAGAGGGAAATGGAGGAAAATATGCCCCCCAAAAATCGGCAAATACTGCACATACCCAAGTAAAATAGGGCATAAAAAGACCCGAAAAATGTGCACGTGCGCTAACGTGCACTTCACGTGCACTTCACGTGCACGCACGCTGTGCACGCGCGCTGTCACCTTGCCATAGGTTAGCTTTGGCTGAACTGACGCCACTGGAGCCAAACGCCCAAACAATCTATAATAGTAATACCATTCAGAGTCTTTCAGTCATACTGTCATACCAGTTTCAGACAGTCGACTAAGGTTTGACTTTAGCGCTCAATGTCTGACTCTATATGAAATAAATAAGTGACCTGTGCACTCAAGGAAGCCAAATGTGTTTTAGGGTGTTGTGTGCAAAGAGAGCGGTCGAGCACAGATGATAAAGTGGTTCAAAAGTGGCAAAATGGAGGACTGAGAGCAGCTGCACAGAGAAATGTTCCCATATTGACCCAGTAGAAGTGGGAATGTGCCATGAAATTAGTTTCTGAGCCTAGCTTGTGATGTTTAATTTGATGCAAAGCAGGCAGGATGCCGAAACTCATTTGTAGAGTTCCTCATGTATAACGCTAAAGTGGAGTCTGTTTGAGAGGAGACCCTTACTCGACAAAGTGTTTTGATGTCATGCGCTGTATGCTCTACAAATACCAATTTTGAATCGATTTAAGTGGCAGCAGGCACACTACAATCATAACAAAAATATGTAGGGCCACAAAATAGTTCTTGGGTACCATTGAGGGAAAACAATTGATTGTACACTAACTGGATGATTTCTTGTTTTTCTGGTGGCTGCAACGGCAGACAAAACATGGTATTTCAGAAAGCCATGGTGCCCATTGATCCTTGGTTATTTTATTTATTTGCATATTATTTGGGCATTGTTCCCCATTAATGTAAAAAACAGAGTGTAGATTCATGCTATTTCCCCAGCCCAGGGTCAATAAGGCTACACAGATGAGGATAGTTTATAAACTGATAATTCTTTTTAATAAATCCTCTCCCCACAACCTTAGTAACACATGTGCTGTGTACCCTACCTGTACACATGTAAACACAGAAAATCTTTATCTTTTTTAGTATAATAGTATTAATTTACTATAATTAGATCAATATACGATAATCAACACACACTTCAAACACAATCAAAGCAAACGGCACAAACAATATTAGTTTGCCTCTTCTACAAAAAATAAAGTTAAAAGGCAGTTAATTGTCACGTGTTGCCATTCTCTTGTACTTGTATTATTTCCCACCACAGAGTACTCTTGCATCTCGGAGGACAGGCAAGACGGGCAGTAGGTTTAGGTTTAGGTTGAGACTGGCTCATGGACTATTCACATCACCATGGTACATCGGTCAGAATATACAGACAAGGAAAGTTCCGTTTAAGCCTTTATTTTCCTTTGCACAGACAAGCATTTGAGTTGAGCAAGGAGGTGGTGAGGCTTCACAGTTATGGTTTTTATTCAGTGACGCATATAATAACCAAGGCCTGAGGCTCCAGGACAGAGGGCTCTCAGGTAGAGTTGTTGCTGCTGAGGCAGTATATGTAGCTGGCCACTGATTGAGGTGTGAGTGGGAGCAGGTGAGATTACTGATTGAGAGGGAGTGACAGCACGTGAGGTGGGTGGGTCCAACCCATGGAATAGGCCAGGGGGAGGGTTGTTGCTGACTAGGATGACTCTTTTCTACAGACGTCTTGCTCACCAGTGAACCAAACATAAACAACATATGGTAGCCTATATCCACCATTAATGATGCGCCGCCTGTGTAGCTACAGTAGTTCAGGCAGACAACTCGTGCCTACCTGATCAGGTGACTAGTCACATGCACTCTTTACCTGATCAGATTTCTATTTAAACTTCTCTTTGATATTGGATATATTGCATGGCGTGAATGGATCTGTCTGTGATGTCATTGTTTCCACAAACACATGGTTACATGGTTACACCGTCCTAAACGTATACACGCACGCATGCATGCATGCACGCACGCACGCACGCACAGACACACACACACACACACACACACACACACACACACACACACACTTTTTTTTTTAAATCTATATTTTAGAGATGGAAACACAGTTTTGCATGGATGAGAGGCCCAAATGTCAAGGATTCTTTTGTTTTGCAAAATACAGTATCAATGCTAGGGTTGACAATTAGGGTGACCAGATGTCCCCCTTTGCATGGGACAGTCAGAGTCCCTTATTTCCAAGACTTTTCAGGTGTCCTACAAATTGAGACCCTGTCCCACATTGTGACTGGCTGGCATCAGTGTTCAGATACTTAGTCACCTTTCACCTAGCCTGGGGTCCACCTATGCTTTCTATGGCATAGGCAGCTCCCGGCAGGATCCGCCGGGAGAATCTAGACGCAGATGCGCGACATGAGACTAATTAATTAGAGCGACATAGAGAGTCGAGAGAGGAGTGTGTACGTGTACAATATTAGGCCTGCAGTATATGGTCAAATATTACACCAAGGCATTTAATAGCAACTTAGGTAATACGTTCCTAACCCCATCCCATCCCACACAAGTGATATACTTCTGTCCCTCAAATGAACAGTTGGACAGGGGCACAGTTGGTAGAGCTGTAGCCTCACAGCTAGAAGGTCCTGGGTTCGATTCCCGCTGTGGTTGCTGGCGGCGTGTTTCCTCGTCATCAGTGCCTATACCCGAGGCTGGGTTGGCGAAAGGGACTTTCTGTGTGGAGTTTGCATGTTCTCCCCGTGTCCCCTAGGGTAGGCACCCTGACAAAAAACATGCAGTAATCCTGGTCTCTAAACTGCCTCCCCCTGGCCAGCCGGGGCGCCAGAAGGAGGGGAAAGGAACTGGTTGGAATAATGTGTTCCTTAACTTCCTTCCACACGCTACGTCCAACCAGGGAAACTCCCCCCTGTCAGGTGTAAAGGAGCAACTTGGACACTCAGGCATGAAGGAAGCATGAGTTCAAGTCCGTTGCTCTCCCCATGTCCCCCATATATGGGGACTAGGTTGGCGGAGGGTGTGTAGAGCCCAGGATCACATTAGATAATTGACACAGGGGTGAAAAATGGATTACAAAATCGTGGGATAAAAATTTAAGTAAAAAAAAAAAGAACAGTTGGATCTGGTCACCCTGGGTGTAGTGGGGGAGCGGCATCCCCCCACTTCTCTCACATCTATAATTTTTTTTGGCAAAAATATATTTTTTGAAGAAATGAAAAAATCCGCACACCATTTGATGCTCCCAAAATATCTTTACTGGTAGGTAATGTTTCGGGCCGCAGCCCTTCCTCAGACCAGATTTTGGGAGCATGGTGTGCGGATTTTTTCATTTCTTAATTGTGACTTTATTTTGATCCAGCACCCAGCCTATAGGTTTAGATGTGCGTGTCCTTTTTGACTGTTTACTCAGCCTCCTGAGTAAAAAAAGTCTAAAAGTCTAAAGTCTAAAAGTAGCACTTTTAGAACACTGCTCCCCGGCTTGAATCCTCGTCATTTGAATTTATCTGACAACCCCCCCCCCCGCCATTAGCGTAGATCTACGTCAATGTGTTTTTTATAGTGCTTTTGAGCAATCAAGTTGAGATGGTACTCACATTGGCATTGGGTTGCTAGCTGACGATGTCAACAAGACCATCTTGATCGCCATCTTGATCGCCACATGCACGCGCACCCATTTTATCTGTTTCTTCATCAATCACATTTATCTCCAATTCCTTGTCCCACATGGCAGTTCTGGTCAGAACAAGGTTAATTGCACCTTTAGGCTCATAGCCGACGCTGTGATGGTCGCGATGATGCTCTGCCCCGATCGGGAGACTGGAAGTGATATGCAACAACACACACACACTAGTTGGACAACATAACATCTGGTCGCAGATTTTTGGCTCTTCAAAAAAAGGGTGGATGGGGGAAAATTCTGGCAGTACGAGGTGAAAAAAATTAATGAATCCTAGCGGGTAGTGGAGGCAACAAGCACATACTTTTTTTGTGAATACTTTTTCACAGCAGCTGTTTTGACATGAAATATTAGGGTATACACAAGTGTTAAAGGGCCACTTCACCCCTTTTGCACCCAGATCGTTCACTATACGTTATTCAGTCTGAAAGCCCTCTCAGCGGAGCTGTTTTCCGAGAGGGGGCGTGTTCAAAGTGGGACTCTGGTGATTGGTTCATACTGGATTATCCCGATCGCGATTGGCCGGGCCGCCAGTTAGACTGAGAAAACCCCACATTCTACAATCTACAGCGTCACCAGACAATGAATGCGAGGCCTATAGTGATCTGCTAGTGATTCAGGGGCTGGAGCCATGCAGGCTAATTATGTGGTGAACATTCTACAAGCTCACAATGCATCGAAGATCGGTTATTTTTGGTGAAGAGATTTGTTATAGTGTGTGTGTGTGTGTGTGTGTGTGTGTGTGTGTGTGTGTGTGTGTGTGTGTGTGTGTGTGTGTGGGGGGGGGTTTACCCTAATATTTCATTTCAATATTGCTGTCAGGAAAATGGTCTATTGTTTTGTTGGAGTGCCAGCCCCAAGCCAGATCGAGGCTCCACTGCTGGGAATTTAACTCATGCCTCTGTGGTGGTGGGTGTATACTGTACCTCTACGACGCAACCACCCGGTAATAATAGAGGTTACTATGTGCATGACATCGTCATCATACCAGGAAGTTATGCGGAAACCCCTACTGAGTGTAAAAAAACTACTTTCTGGCCTTGACAGCCCATACATCCAAACAGAAAAAGAATCCATCCAGTCTTACACTATACTCCTGCTCAGTTGGTTTTACAGTAAGTGAGCTTGAAGTCCAAGTTTGAAGTCCATCAGGACATGGTACCCATGGTTGAGTGCACCATAAAGAAATTGTATCTGTACTATTGTAGCCTGCATGATTCCAGAAGGTTAGCTTTTTTTGTGCTTATTGAGTTTCAGTGAACAGTGAAACTTATTGGATTGATTTGTAACAGGCATGTGCAGTTATACAACACATTGTTTTACATGAGGAAAATGCATTATAATAGTACTATACTCTATGGCTACAAAGAGGGCGTACAGTACTGCAGGTGGCAGTCTGATGAATGAGGTCATAAAAGAGGCAGGCATGGGCCACACATTATGACCAGGTCGATTGGTGGATCGCAAGCGTGAAATTGCTGTCATGGATCAATTGCTGACTAATCTGAGAAGAGGAGGGACAGAGTGTCACTAATCAATGGCTATTCATTTTCAGCAACACCCACATTTCCTCATATAAGACATTTGATAATGCGCAACTAGATAATACCAGTTTCCATTTGGATGTGATATTTGACTGTACTGCAGTGCAGAGGCAGTGTTACCTTTAGTTACTCAAAGTATGTGTGAATTGTATCGGACTGCATAGTGCATCACTTCAGCCAAAGCTCAAGAATATTTTACCGTATTGCTCCATAGCAATACAAATGAATTGGTACTATATGTATTATTCATAGAAAAACACAGCTTTAGAATTATTAGGAGGGCATGCTAGCCCACAGATTGTCTTGCTGGAGACTATACTTCATCTCTGATAGATCTGTGGAGAGAAATTCTAATAGCCAGACATACAGGACATATTGAGTTGTTTGTAATTGCTGTGTTCAATCAAACTCTGACATGGCTATTGATAAATTATAGCGATTAATTGGAAATCCATCACTTTATTACAGACTATTTATAAATGTTGGCGACGAACTTTAATTGGATAATTCTTTTCATTATGCACTGGCATTTGGTAGACAATCGCTTCTTGAGAAATAAACAAAAAGATTGAGTGATATAAAAGCTAATTGGATTAGCTGGTTCATCCAATTTTCACAATTTGGCAATTTGTTTGAACAATAGTCAGTGGTAGTGTCTATAATTTGAATAACTTGAACAAATAATGTATTTAGTGGCAACTAAATACATTAGTGGCAACAAAGGCATGGCTCCCCCATATCTCACAAGTATGATCGAACCCTACAAACCCTCAGATCAGCCAACGCAGGGAAGCTGGAAGTACCTTCACTAAAAACGCCGGGACAACGCTCCACACGTCCCAAACTCTTCTCCCTTCTGGCTCCAAAACTATGGAATGCACTTCCCATTGCAGTCAGAACTGCAGCCTCACTCCCAATCTTCCGCCGTAGTCTGAAAACCCACCTTTTCTCCACTCCATCATGGCCCGTAGGACTTGCCCTAGCCCCTTAGATAGCACTTTATGTAGACTTAGATAGCATTTTATACAGACTTATAGCATGTTACATAGACAGCACTAGAATTGCATTTTATGTAGTCATAGGACTTTATAGTACATTATGTATAGTATAATATAGTAGCCATATAGTATGCATAGTTTTTATATATAGTTTCATTATATAGATACTCCACTGTTACGCTCTTAGCTTACCCATGTTTCATGATAACTACTTTTTATGTAGGCTATGTGATGTATGCCATGCTTTTTTGTTATTGCTTAATGTAAATCGCTCTGGATTAAGAGCGTCTGCTAAATGCCTAAATTGTAAATTATAATTGTAACTTTAAGTTCTGTTTTTATGTTTAAAAGATACCCATTAGAGACACATGAATGAGCCTCTAGTCTTCCTGGGGTCCTGAACAAAGCAAAATACAATATAGACATCCAAGGAAAAATACAAATGAAAAGCATGAAAGCAATCAAAAAGATGAATACAGAAAGGCAAATTAACAATGTAAAAATCTGATCGAAAAGTTGAGTCAAATTAAACAAATAGGGTACCTACACAAATGACAGTTAGTTACTAATTTTATTAATTAATGCATTTTTTAAAGCAATTCTGTTTTTGGGACTAGAGCATTCCCGGGTGCTTTTGTTTCTTCCCCACGTCTGCTCTCTAGCGGTGTCTGTGGCTTCCCACTCCGCTCATCAGCGGCAGCAGGGCTTACTTATCTCGCTCGGTGTTCAGACTGTTGTTGTTACTGTAAGAGGGGACAATCAGCGCAATCAATTCTTACGTTTTTCTGTATTGTATCAAAAAAGGAAAGTATAATCCTGTTATATACTGTATATATAAGATGATAACGTAGTTCTACAAGCAAGCACATCAGTGCATGTGGTTTCAGAGTTACTTCTCTGAAAATAATTCAGCAATTCGTTTTCTTTTTTACTCTTACTTAACTCCTTTAATACTGAGAACGAGAGAACGAGATAAACTTACCTTTGCACAGGTAGCCTTGCCCTAGAGAACGAGATTTGATTTATTGTGGTTTATCCAGAAAATAATACAATAATTAGCATTTTTTTGCATTTTAGCTAACGACCAATCGAGTCCACCTAAAAATGCCGTCTTTATTTGCATTATGGCTTAAAACGAGATGAAATAGGCATGATCGGCGTGTAATAAATCATTAATCCAGCGTTGCGCTGATGAAAACAGTGATCGAAGCATTACCAGGCCTCACTAGGCCTCGGCCAGTCACCACCTCTATCCTTTATGGGCGTCCAGAGAAAAACAAAGCAAGCGCCAGTTAAACCGAGAGATGTAAGACTGATTATGGACTGAATGGACTATAGGGATCAAAGTTCAAAGTTATGGTACGATAAACAAGTATGGATCGATAAAGAAACCAGTAGGTGGCGGTAATGCACAAGTATGTTTGCCAACCGCCAATAAACCTTATAAGAAGAAGAAGAAGAAGCAGAACGACCAAAACAAGGATTTTTTGTGTAGATTTTACATGTGGATTATGGATCCCTATCTCAATTCACCCGGGATTATACACCACCATGCGGAATTTGAGAAACGACCATGAAAAAACGGAATTACACAACAATTCCTACCTTCTGGTTGGCAACGGGAAAAAAAAAACCACCCAGTTTTGGCGCGGGAGCAATTCGTTCCATGCTCACCTCGAACCCGGACAGGAAGATATAAAATAAAAGGGAGATTGCACTCAACCCAGGACCAGTCACAACAACATCTCAACAGGCAAGATTGCTACTCGTCTGTGAGCAGGCGGCAGCTAGCAACAATAGCACCGTGGCCGACACAACAAAGGAACTGCAGGTCTCATCTAGCCTAACACCGGGGTTGGACGCTGAATACATCCCTCCACTGAGCAGAAGGAGCGTAGTTATAAACTTTAGCCCTCCACCAAGTCACGGATACCAGCGCCACCAACCACCAGAGGCCACCATAGACCCAGTCAACAGCGCGTCGCCAGTGGCCCACCAGAACCACACAGCTAGACCGCACAACGGGCCAGGCCCAGGCCTACCACCACCAGAGCCTCCAAAACCGACCGGCGATGAACCCATCCCCACACCCGCTCCCCCCTCTTCCCAAGGCAAGATCCGCTCTGCCCTTTGTCTACCTCAGCCTACTACAACACCGACGATATCCCCACTATTATCGGCGCCAAAGGACTGTACTTTTTTCATTTGAATGTGAACAGCCTTGGACCTAACCTTGCCGAAATCAGACAAATATTTCAAAAACAGTAAGGCACACGTCCTGAGAATCTACCAAAGATCCAGAAGTTAACTATTCAATCATCAGAAATGACAGAAACAGACATGGTGGTGGCGAGTGCATGTATATTCACAAAGACATTGAATACATTACTCGTACTGACTTGCAGCATGATGAAATTTAAACTGCGTGGGTTGATTTAATTTTAAAATGCTAAATCAGTATTAGTTGGCACCGTCTATAGACCGCCTGACCAGCAAGGGTTTTATGATACTCTTGAGGGGTGCTTATGCTGGAGAGGAATGTGTAGAGAAAATCTTAATTGGCGGTATGAATACAGACATGCAACGTAAGGAAGCACCTGTGTGTCATTCAGTAGGTTTTGTGATCTGCATAGTGTCAGTCAGCTCAAGAGCACACTATTCGAAGAAGCATGGCTTAACATCAAAACCAAATTTACATCAGTACTGAACAACATGGCTCCCCTGAGAACCCTCAGGTTCAAAACCCGCTCGGAGCCATGGATGAATTCGGACATACTGACTGAAATGAAAGCCAGAGACAAAAAAATGCTTTGAATTTCTAAAATGCAAGTCAAAGCTTGCCAAGCGCTTCAACAGTGATCCCCAAGCTCAGCTTGACAACTTAAAACCCAACAAAACAAGCAAAGAAACATTCTTACTGCCATGACCAAAACTGCAAAAAGAAACTTTATCAATGATAAAGCAGAGGAAAACAAAAACAGTCCTCGGGAGCTTGAGGCCAACTACTTAAACATCTTCTTTACAAATATAGCAACAACGCTGGTTAACAAACTACCCTCCCACTCTGGGCGTTTTGGTGTAGAGCACATCAAAGCCTTCTACAAAAACATAGGTGTTTGTAAAGACGATTTTAAACTGGTAATGGTAACAACCGATGAGGTACTTAAAAAACTGAGTGCCCTGCAACCCCACAAGGCCACTGGCCATGACAATATTCCCTATAGTCTCTATAGCTCCAATCATCACCCACATAATTAACCTCTCCATACCCATGTACCTTTCTAAATACTTCCTTAATGTCAACAAAGTCCACACCCACAACACCAGAGGGAGTTCAACAAACCATGTGCAACCCAGATTCGGTTAGACATACAAATTCCTTGACTCCTTCAAAACCGCTCTCAAAGGGCACCTACGGACGGCTGCAATTTGAAACTCGCCCCCCGTCTGAATCCCCCTGCACCCACCCCATTTTCCCCTCACTGTATATGTTTTTTTATCCCTTTTTACCTCCTTTTTGATGCTTTCCTGTTTTTGGCTATATATAAGTGTATATTTGTACCTCTCTAAATGTTCTGATGAATTGAAAATGGTGCACCGTATTGTAAACAAATGTAATGCTGGTGTCGTCCACAGTTAACAGTTTTTGTATTGAGATGTGCTTGAAATGTACTGTAATTCTGCAAACTGTTCATAAATACTTCAATCAATCAATCAATCAATCAAGCAATCAATCACACACAAACACACACACACACACACACACACACACACACACACACACACACACACACACACACACACACACACACACACACACACAGGCATGGTGGTGCAAAACATAATAATAAGCAGCCAGACGTGACAGTGGTGACTAGACCATTGACAGCCTACTGTATGTGACAACCTGGTGAGGAAGGAACTGTTCATGGGACAAAAGGGACAGAAGACATACTGTAAAGTGTGTACACTTCGTCATACAACAGTGTCCCTCACTGAAATACTTGGGCACAAGGTCATTGCTGTGTCAATGGTGATGAGTTTTTCTACACAATGGAAGTTCAACTGCTCTGTTAATGAGACAACATAATCAGTGGAAGAGAGGTGCATTCAAAGAGGTTGACAAGCATTCTTTTCAGGGTCCATTCTAGTCTCTTAAGACAAAGCTGCAATAATGGAGTTCATCTATTGTACACTCCCAGCCAATCTATCTGAAGGAAGCCTTTTTCCACCTCTTGCTTCTTTCACTTCTTATAAACTTGTCAAAGTAAAACTTGTGATTAGTGTCTACGTGCAATCTCCAGTCTCCTCACACTTATGAAGTCAGGTCATGGCTGGGGGTGGTCAGGGCCGTAGTAAGTCTTTGTAGCCCCTTTCCATTTGACTTTTGTCTTTGGGATATGTAAATCCAAGTGCAGACCTAACCATGTCGCTCCAGCATTAGACATTCACGTTCAGTTGAACTTAATGCATAAAAAATGAAATAGCAGGCTACTCACTCAAAACCTCTTCTTTCTTGCTTTTCACGCACGCACGCACGCACGCACGCACGCACGCACGCACGCACGCACGCACGCACGCACGCACACACACACCATGAGGCTGACACACCATGAGGCTGACATATTGGGGTTTTTGGGCCCCTCCAGAGCCTCAGGACCCATGGGTTCGATCGTCCTCCAACAGCACGGGCCCTTCTGATTCTCCCACTCCACACTGTCCTGTCCTCCATAAAGGACGACACTTGTGTCTCGCTAGGACATACTGCAGATGTGCGTCGTCCTCTTGTGAGTTATCACTTGCTCTTACAGTATGAATTAGCGGATTTTGCCTTTGCTATCAATAAACATCGACTCAATTACGATAATATGGCAACCCTCTAAAGGGCTAGTACTTCGAAAATAGCCTATCTACAGTTGTACCATTCCAACACATTCCAACACTCAACATTCTTTCTGGAAATACTTGTTTTCCCAAGGTTCTTTTCACTGTTTAGCCTTCTAATTCTTAACAAGTGTTAACAAGTTAACAAGTGTCCCTTTTCGACACTTCTTTTAATTGTAAAATAAATATCTGAATAGCATTTACGTAACAACACTTTTGCAAATAATAATAAATAAATAATAAAACAACTCCTTGCCAGCAGGTTGCTGTAGTCTGCAGGAATCTGCAGACACGTTGTTTTCAAGGAAGACATATTCCCTAATGTCACTGGTCCAGTTGTGGTTTGTTTTAAGCTCTACTCTAAAAAACTGGAATAGAACACTTATGCCAATAGTACAATATCCAAAATCACAGACAATATCCAGTCTAATGATATGGATATAATACTGATGCCCTGCCCATGCACAGAAAGGCCTAAAGTAATTACCCTATGTTACCCTATGTTGAATCAATCATCATTATGATGACGTTATGCCCTGTGGATGGAAGCCACTTTCTCTTTCTCATGTGGAATGTGTTTCACTCTGGGAGCGCATTCAGTGCACCATGTCAGTTTACATGACAGACTCCGGCTCCGCACTGGCAGGAGAAGGAGATGGTTCTTTTGGATTACATTACGTAACGTGGGTAACTAACTACTAACTCACCCATTGAAAACACAGTAACTATAATGGTGTTACTGAATGGGAAAATGTAAAGAGTTACGTTACAAGTTACAGCAAAAAGTGGTTTCGTTATGTAAAGTAACTTAATGTAAGGGCGTTAGTTCCAACACTGCTTATTATTCTGCGGACCCCCCATTTGAAGAGATATGCCAGGGACCCCCATAAGACAAGATTTGTACGGCTTTAGCCTCTAGCAGTGATTCTCAACCCATTTCAAGGACCCCCCCAGTTTGACATGCAATAGGCTACGGACCCCCATTTAATGGCATTTCTATCTCTGGGACCCCCAATGCATATTGAAAAATCAATGTTAATTTAACTCGGAGAGTGTACAAATGGAACCAAATGGGTCCATTTGGGTTCCATTTGTACACTCTCAGAGTTACAGAATACAGACCCATAAGGGTCCATTTGGTTCCAAACTATCATTTAGCTGGGGACCCCCTGGAACTCTCTCAAGGACCCCTGGGGGTCCCCGGACCCCACTTTGGGAACCACTGCTCTACGTCACGCCAAAATCATGTTAAAACTTAAAACTCACTTCAACATCATGTTTATTATGTCCTCAACTTCATTTAAAGAAGATTTGGGTGCAAGATCTGAATCTAAATACCACGGCAGTTAACGAGGTAACTAGGCATGATTTACCGGGCTATTGTGTAGAAAAGTAAATTATAGGGGACAAAAAGTGGAACAACATGTGACACACTGCATGTGAATAGCTGTAAAATATTTAGTCCTTCGAGGTGTGCACAAATGCCACAAAAAGCATGTTAGCCAGCAGCAACAACACTACAGCGTCACTGTGGTAATTTAACTCTGGTCTCTTTTAGATTATATTCTTGATATCATGTCATACCATTGTGTAGCTGTAGCATATTTTATTATCTTAGTAATATAATAAATTGTATTGTGTTAGCACAGTCTTTGCGGATTAGTTATGTCTCACCAACATTTCACTGCTTGTACACTAGTACAGTAGTGAGTAACAAAGTAAACCCCTCTTGATTCATTTTTTTGAGCGGCGCAATGCACAGCTTTGTGTGTATGTGTATATCTCTCTGTCTGGAATGTGCTCAGCTGATTGGCCTATATGACATATTAATTAAATATTTAGACAATAAAGATACACAGTGGCACTCAAGTGGTGCATGGATAGTTGCCTGTCACGGACAGTGTTGGGCATCGTTACTTTCTAAATTACCTTCTGAGAAAAGTAACTCAGTAGATTATTTTTACGTTATTGTCCGTTACCCGACAATTAAAACCCATTTTTGAATGCTTGCGCAAGTTGTTTACATTGAATTACTGCCTACCGTACCGCCACTGCGCCGCATTATCACGGCCCATTAATTAACTCTATGGTTAAAAACAAGAATGATATACACCATACTGACCATAGACAACATCCCCTTTACAGCTCTCTCTTTATATTAACAAATATAATTTGCCACAAATACTAAATCAATATTTATCCTCCAAAAAAGAGCAATACGAATTGTAAATAAAACTGCCTACAGAGAACCAACAAACCAACTCTTTATCAATTTAAAAGCATTCAAATTCAAAGATCTGGTTGACATTAAAACAGTCCAAATAACATATAAAGCACAAAACAAATCATTACCAAACAACATCCAGAGGTTGTTCCAGAAGAGAGAGTCATTATGATCTGAGAGGAGTATGTGGGCTCCATTTTCCTCACCGCTAAACCCCTTATCCCTAAATTCTTTGTCTTTTTTTACTATTTTGCAAAACATAGTTAAAATGGCCAGTCTACAAGCTCACAACGTGTCAATGTAGATTGGCTAGTAAAAGCCATTGACTATTCAAAAATGTTTTTCAAAATAGTAAAAAAGGCCAGGGAGTTTAGGGATAAGGGGTTTAGCGGTGACGAAAATGGAGCCCTGTATGTTTAATCAGCCGGGACCAGTGCAAAATACCACTGTGTTTCAGTGAAAGGGGTTATCCTGTGGAACAAATGCAGAGACGAATTGAAACAATGTGAAACATGGAATAAGTTTAAAAAAACGTTTAAAACAGATATAATATATAGGATAGAATAGCTGGGTACAGTGTGTACGCATATGTGTTTGTGTGTGTATAAATGTATGTAGATCTAGACTGTCTTGTATGCTTGACTATTTTCTGTTCATGAAAACTTTGCTTTTCTGTAACATGTTCATGTAATTTTTTGGGGGGGCAGCTGTTGTCTATGATGAATGATACTACCATGAAACTTATACAATTAATTAACTATAGTACTCAACTAATGACGCTGCCACGGAGGATCTAACATGTTTAACGTAATTCCAAAGTGTGTACCGGTACATTGTTTAAGTCAAAGATGCATGGTTTGTATGAACTTTGGCTAAAAGCATGTTGTGTTTACTCCACCACCACTCCACCACTTACTGTAACTGCTTCTGTCATCGTTGTGTGTTGGCTACACCTATATCTGGTCCATAGCCTTAAGCATTAGGGCTATGGACCAGAGCTACAACCGAAACAGACTTCCTCTTCAAAACAAAAGCTACTTGTCAACACTAGTTTTATTTCTTAAGTGAACTTACAGGATATAGTAGACGCAGGATGTATAGTATACGCATTTAATACGCGTTGGAACTTGGGAGGAAAATCACACAGAAGGAATGATAAATATATAGACTGGGGGCAGTCCGAGTCGGGGCTTTATTATTGTTTAATCTTGTCAACAAAATTAACAGAGACACATAATAGTAACAGGATTACGTTTTTGGAAACGTAATCAAAGTAACTGACTACTAAATTGCAAAACTAACTCGTTAGGTTATTCCATTACCAATAAAGTAGTTTCGTTACATAACAGCGTTATAAATAGCGCTGTTAGACCCAACACTGGTCACGGACTCTAGGGGTTCAAATCCACTGCGGGGCATCCGGCTTGGCTGAGCATCTATGATATATTATGAACACAATTGGTTGTGTTCAGGGGAGGGTGAGCTTTGCCACTGTGGTAACGACTCCTATAGGCTGGGCTGGTGCCTGCAGCTACGTCCTATTTTATATTTTATGCGGTCAGGTCTAGTCCTGGCTCAGGGAAGAGGAAGAGGACGCCCCTCTGCCATGCATATAGTCCACCATGCGCGGGCACCGTTGGAGGTGCGACATTCCTAGCAGGAAGACCATCCTTTCTGTATGAAATAATGCAACATAACAGTTATCGCAGTTGGCAGGAGAGGTGTCAGATGATATATCATCTGAATAATAAGTAATATCAAGTAATACCATGGTCAATAATACACCATCTATCAGGAACACTTTGTGCTTCCATATGTTGACATGCTTTATGGATATATGCTGATTTTCCTTTCCAGCTGGATTTGGCACCTGCCCACAGAGCCAAAACTACTAGTAACTGGTGTACTGACCATGGTATACTGTGCTTAACTGACCAACCAACTGGCCTGACCTGAAACCCATGGAGAATCTAGGTTGTATTGTCAAGAGGAAGGTCTGAGACATAAAACTCAACTTTCATAACACCTCAACAGTGCCACAGGCTGATCACAGCATGCCACGACCCATTGATTAAATAATTTAATTTAATTTCAAAAGTAGCCCAGACCAAGTATTGAGTGCATACATTAATATACTTTTCAGGTGGTCGACATTTCTAGATTAAAACATAATTTCTTTAGTGGTCTCGTAAAATATTTTAATATTCATGAGCTGTATGCCATATTCATCTAGATTAAAACAAAAAAAGGTTTTAAATACCTTACTTTATGCGCAAGAATATATAAAAGTTTCACTTTTTTATTATATTACGGGAGAACCTGAACCTTTGCAGAATATTCCATTTGTTTTAGAAGGAGCTGAATACTGTATTGCTATACGGGCTGAATCACGTCAGAGAGAGACATCCAACTACTGTAGGTGCAAGATAGAATGCATTTAGCAGTCTTTGTAATCTAGGTCAAGTTAATGAAAGTGAGTATGACAAATTATGATGAACTTTAAATTGTGTTATGTTGGTCAGCAGAGTACAGTTGTCTAGAATTTGTTATATCCCTGAGAATGTTCTGCAGCGTACTGTGTACATATCACGTGGTGCCAAGGTCTCATTATTTTCTCCGCCAGGACGGAATCGGAATGGTTGGGGTCAGGGATTTTGTTTTCCTCCCCCGTGAGAAATGTCTGTTTGTCTGACTTTGAGCAGCTAAGTCGGGTTGAAGTCGGGTACCACTGGACCAATCGGTGTGAAACTTCCTATACCTCCCAGTAGGCCAAGGAAGAACATCCTCCCCAAATCTTTGAAATCAGCCTCATGGTGATGTATAATGTTTGGGCCTATAACCCCCCGGATTCCTTGGATCTTTCATTCATGACAAACCTTCCCATAAGCCCATAAACCTGCCTCACACATCAAGATTTTCTGCGATTTCACTTCAACCCATAGGGGGTATCACAAATGCTACAAATGTCACTGTTAGTTTCAGATGCTTTTTTAATACTTCACCAAATCTAGTCCTAATATAAATGCACCACGTCTCGGTGTGTACGTACGTGTGTACGTACGTCTGAAATCCACGTAACTCGAAAACCATTCGCCCCACCGACTTCAAATTCGACACGCGTTCCACACCCCCACAGGGAGTGCAGTGCCCCGGTGTCGAGTCTGTCGGATAGCTGGTTGTCCAGAACCAGCACAAAAATCTCTGCCTGGGCGCTGTACTTGATCACCCATATCTCCATATATAGAGCTAGCCTGTTCTGACATCACAATGATTGTTCTGACATCACAATGTGTTCTGACATCTGCATAGACTCCTGGGAATGCCTGACAAAGAACTCCATATATGGGCATAAAAGGGACACAGACATAATAGGGTGGGGCATTCATTTCCAACTTGCATCATTCCAAGTAGGCCAGTGTCCAACGGGCACCGCTCTACTTTCTTAAAAAACAAAAACAAAAAAAACCCCAAGGTATATCATGAATTCAAAAGCCTTCTGCCCATGGGGGGCACCACATGTGAACAGTTGCAGCGTCTCTCATACAACCTCTATTTCGACCCACAGCTTCCTCGTGTCCTGTTGGCTGCACCCACGACCAGTGGTGAACAATAACGAATTAGATTTTCTGGAGTATTTTTTTTGTATTATTATTATTTTTTTTTAGTATCTGTACTTTGGAGTATTTAACTGTACTTTGTGTAGACCAGGTGGATATCTGTGCTCCAAGAAGCACACTTTTCTTGCTTAGCCATTGCTTATAGTCATTAGTGAATCACTATGTGTCCGGATATTTTGGTCTAATGTTGTAATGATGAGGATCATAAAATAGTCAGATATGAAATGAGCCCATACAAAGACATCAAATTCCTCATTTAGAATGGGCATATATAGCCATATACAGATTATTGTTGTGTTAAAAAAAAAACATCTTCCAGGATCTTAATAGAGTGTAGAGTGGAGGTGTGTCTTGTGCAAGAGGCTTCCCTCGGATTTCATTAGCCACAGGCCTGTGATGAAGACGCAGGAATCATATCATGTAATCTCCTCCTGAGACACTATTAATTAATAACAGCTTCACTAAAGGGGCCCTGCTCCACTTACCCTCAGTGCTTCCTCACAGGAAATCGATTTGTGTCTCTCCTGCTGCCAATGTGTCTGGCGGACATCTTTTACAGCACGACCCTCACGCCGTGAGCAGCCTCTGTGTCTGCACTCTGCCGCTGAACCATGCAGGGCCAAATGACACCTTCAGAAGGCCTGATCACATTTCCGGAGCATCTGCTTCCTGCTTGGAGATGCTTTGAGTTGCAGGGTTTTACTTGGTTGCAGCTAAGAGTTATACTGTAGGTACATGAAGAAAAATAATGTATTTGTTGTAGCCATGAACGTTATTTTTCGTACAATGAACTACTAGGGCATAGTAGATGATCACAAGTGGCACTTCTACAGTATCAGCTTTTTGTTTTTGCATTAGCTGTAGTGAGGTAATTAATGAAACGCAACTATCATAATAAGACATATTAGGGATTAAATATGCAATACAATTATGTAGGCCTGTGTCAGTTGTCCTTAATTTTAATAAGACAAAATGCTATAATAATAGTACGATATAATTGACTAACTGCAGCGTTATTTTAATACTATATCGAAATCACTACAGATATATGCAGAAGATATGAAATACAAGGAACATAACTGGTACTTTTATATTATCTATGGCTCGGTAGATTCACTTGTTGTAGCCCTAGTTTCCTCCATTACTGAGCAAATTGTGATTTAGTGTAGAAGGGCCTATAATGTGCTGTACAAACATAAATATTTAACACCTCCAATCCTGCTCTATTTAGCTTCAAAAGCACACAAATCTATTTTGTGAAAGATTTGTTCCACTTTACAAGTGAGGTGCGATTGTGCCTCTACTATACACTGTTAAATCTGCAATCAGCTGTGTCCACCTTGTCTCATTCCATTTGCCGGCTCTAGACATGCAACATCGACAACAGAAGAATCAAAGCCCATGCACTTTCTATGACCAAAACATGTACTGTATGTATGATGTAAAGTATGTCTACAGTATGTGGTGTAAATAATGTCCCATGCATTAAAGGACCACTTCACCACTTTTCAACCTATCTTCATATAATAGGTCCTCACTAATAATCTTGATAAAATGGCACAATTTCTTTCTACTCAGTCTGTGTCTCATAGGAGGGCTGTGGGCAGTTCAGAAACCCGTCCACCAGTGACATCATCATTAGGCAGATATTTTTTTAAACACGATTTCTTTTTACAAAAATGTTTATATTTTTATTATCGTGAGAACAATAGCTTCCATTTTCGCATTGCAACTTTTCAGGACTGGAAAGCCTGCAGTTTCTATTAGCTTGGATTCCCCATCGATGATGTCACTGGTGGACAGGTTTCTACCCTGAACTACTGACACGACTCAGTAGAATTATTTTTTGCCATTTTATCATGATTATTAGTGAGGACCTACAGTACTATAATGAAGATTGGTTGAAAAGTGGTGAAGTGGTAATTTAACATTTCAATGTTAATCCGTGCGTGCGTGCGTGCGTGCGTGCGTGCGTGCGTGCGTGCGTGCGTGCCTGTGTGCGCGCATGCGTGCGTGCGTGTGTGAGAGAATTACCGCTTCCAGCCTTAAATAGTCATTGAGGCATCGTTGAGACAAAGTTACAATACTTTTGTTTCCATTGGATTCCATATAGGCCTACTGTTGAAATGAACTCTGTCTGGAGAGACATAACACTTATGCATTGTAGCTTTAACAGTATTCTGGTGTCATGTCTAGAGAGACTCCATTATTTTTACTGGCATTATGGACAGCGCAGCTCCAAGGGTACCAAACCAACCTTGAAAGAAGCTGTAGCATTTCAGGCTTTAAAAATGGCTTTTCTTCCAAACATTTCATCTTGGACATTCAAAAGATATCCTCTAAAGGGCAAAGTAAATGTAGGAGATGCTATCTCTGAAGAGGCCCTGTAGAATGAAGTAATCTAAATGCATTTCTTCTCTGACGCAGCACACTTTAAGCAGCGCCTTCATTTGGTTTATAGAAATGTCACAGATGTCAGAATGATCAATAACCCCATTAACAGAATGAAAGGAAAACACAGTCCCCATCTACCATTATGGTGCTTTCTTTCTTGGGGGGGGGGGTTAAAATGGATAAAATTATGCTCCGACAGCTTGTGTAACCTGTGTGCACTGTGCAGTGTGCACATGCGTCATCTCTGTGTCTGTGTAGCTGAGTGTAATGACTTGAATAATGTAAGAAAATATTCAAATTATGACACTTTCATTTATAGCTATTCTACAAAAAAGATATTGCAAATTTATATGGACCATATTAATATATAAAATGTACCTATATTGTATATACCGTAGCTCGATATGCATTTATAGATATGTTGATGTACTAGATTATGTTGTATCATTAAACACTGAAGTAGCTGTAGAGTTCCAGCAGTAAAGTTCCAGCAGTAATGCTTGACTATATGTCAATAGTACTATTTTATAATATTATATTCATAATGTATTATATACATTATTATCATATTCTAATATTAGAATATAATAATCTATTATAAATAAAGGGTATTATTAATATATTGTTTATTCTTGTATTCTCCTGCATTTATTAAAGAAAGAAAGACAACGCAATGTGTTATCACTTAACTTTGTGTCACTAAGAGTGTGAGACTGTTTTGTCTCCTATATTCTTATAGGTCAGTGTGTTGTGGTTGAGGGAGGAAAGGTCTTCAGACCTCACACACACCACAGGAATCAATGAGAGGGATCTACAAAACCAGCCAATACCCAGCAACCCGGGGGAGATGAGCTTGACCTGCAAGGCAGAAACACATGAAGTTTAGCCTACTACTCCTTAAAGTGGTTTATAAGTTTGAGGTCACTTTTATGATGCATGCAGAAATAAATGAGATATGATTATTTCATTGTGGGTATGAAATGTATTTTATATCTATAGAAATATTTTCCACACCAGGGTACTATTTATACTTTTCAGAAGGACAAAAACCATAGTCCATGGGCTTCAACATTAAATTGCAATGTACTTGCAGAGACTCTCTCCCAAGTGTAAACTTGCTTGCCTTGCTCTCCCCCACTAGTTGTGGGCTTCAGTGTCTACTGTCTTTTGGAACAGTGAAGTACAGTTCCTCTATGCACGGGCTAGAGAGCCCATGGAAACGATTCCATGAGACGTCATTGCATTTGCAGCAGTGTATCTTTTAATCTTTACAGGGATAAATGCCATGAATGTCATTGTACCTGGATGAGAAAAACAGAACAGGGTGACGTTTTTTCTGGCGCTGGAGGCCGTACGTGGCCGAGTCCCTTTGAGGCCGGGCTCCCCCAACTTGATCCAAGGGAGACGAAATGCCCCACAACTTTATCAACTCAGGGAGGTCCCTGCTAGGGACTTTGCTGTATTGTCAAGGGGAGACATGAGGCTCATCCAGGCATTCGAGCTCTACATGTCGCACAGGCAGTAGCCTAACGTCAAATATGGATTCCCTATCAATTGTTTTACCTCGGGACCGACTGCCACCTTATGTATCGCATCACACGTCGTGTGTGTGGGACTCCGCCTACCTGATGCGTGCTCTTGACACGTTGTGAGATGGTAGATTTGCCATTGTTGGTGTGTGACCGGTCATACAACCAATTTGGCAGCATGAGATAAAATTACTTACAGTACCTTACCACTGAGGTCAAAAGAGAAGACACTTCCACTATGGGAAAAAAAGCAAAAAGCTTGTAAATAGGCCTACTGTATCTAATAAGACACACACAGAGGAAAACCCTTTACCTGTATTTTATATGTACTTCTTGTGGCAAAAGCGCTCAAAATGTCTCCCTCTCTTCTCCCCTTTCTCTGTTTTTAATTCACCCACAAAAAGCAAAACATAAAATTCTGACTCTAATTAAGACGTTGGCTGCCATGTTATTTGTGTCAAAAGTGGTCCAACATTACGTAGGCCTCCTTCATTCTACTATAGGGCAATTCTGATGAATTGAAAAGGGTGGACCCTATTATATTGTAAACAAGTGTAGCTACAGTATATGGTGTCGTCCACAGTTAACAGTTTTTGTATTGAGTTGTGCTTGAAATGTACTGTAATTCTCCAAAGTGTTAAATACTTCAATAAATCAATAAATCAATCAATCAATCAATCAATCAATCAATCAATCAATCAATCAATAGCAGTGGCGGCCATTTTCTGGTTCCATCGTTTCAGACCCCATTCATTTCATACCTGTATCGAGTGAGTGATAAATAAACCGTCTTGATTCTCTTGATTCTTTGACAAGGCGTTAGTGAGTCATTATGTTCTGGTACCACATACTGTAGCAGTGATAAAATGTCATGATTCCAGCCAGGCAGCATTTTGGAACTGAATGCAGATGTATAGCAGCAGGGTACAGGCCACAGCTGATTAATCACAGGACATACTTAAAAATATGGATTTCAAATTTGCAAGAATCCTTCACTTCGGAGCCTTGTCCACTGGCATCCAGCTGCAATCTGTTGTCTCAGTGGCTTTCAGTCAGTGGTATCTCCTCAGCCGTAATGTGAAAAGAACTCAAACCACCGTGACTGGATTAAGAGTCAAATCAACGGAACAGGAGGCAAAAAGAGCAGTCCTTATTCAAATGACAATAATGGATTTGTTACCCTTCTGATTTACATTTAAATTAAACTTTTTTTTATCTGCTGGTCCACCTGCTTGAACCTAATGACAAGCAATTTCTGGTTAGACAGATGTGAATCCTTTATTCGTCATGAATGGAAAGTTGTATTATTATTATTATTATTATTATTATTAATTTATTTGTGAGAAAACCAAGACAAATACATGTTTTTTGTGTTTCTTTGTGATTTTTTATTTTATTTATGTGGGGTTTTTTTTTTACATGGTTTGCATATAAAGTTTGACTTCAAAGAATAACAATTCTTCATACTATACTTCTCACAGGAATATAGTCAATTTGAAACTCCCCCTCATCCTACACCAGTGATACCCTGTCCCTAACCCTGTCAGCCCAAGGGGCAAATCCGGCTCCTTTGGAACATTCGTGTGGCCCCTGGAATAGTCTGGGAGCCATGGGGGTGAACGTGGTTTCATCAGTAAAGACGAAATCACGTCTCTGGTCCATCTGCGATCACACTAGCACTAGCTCAGCCATCAGCTGCAGGGCACGCACGCACATTCTGAAGGAACTTCTTTCCCATTCAACATCTTGGCAAAAACATCTGACAGAACACCAGAAAGCCCACTTTCACCTAATAGTGAACCTACTGTAGGCCTATAACAAAATCATCAAGGTATGCATAGCAGGAAAAACGTTACACATGTATGAATTGTGGTTACATCATATTCATAGCTGTAATGATTTAGGCCTAATGATTTACAAAAAGCTACTTTATTCATTAATTTCGGTGGAATAATATTTGTGTTCTAAAGATCTGTATTATTTAATGGGTTTCTGTCAATTAAAAACAATGAACATGACCATACAGTATGTATGAATACATCTTTATTTTTTATTAAATAGTACATTTTATTGGATTTGATAGTATCGTTGCATGAAACTATTTTTGTGGGAAATGTTTGGTGCATGTTTGGTGCAAGATGCCTGGAATGGTTAATATGCAACCACCTGAAAATAAATATGCTACAGTTTCACTAATACAGATTGTAGAAAGCAAATTTGATACATTTGACATTGATTATTGATTATTGTGCATACAATCTCAAAAGATATTTTTTATGGAATTTTCAGGCATGAAGGGTTTAATACGCATTAATTAATAATGCATTCATCATCAATCAAATATGTTGTGCATATCCACTTTCATAATCACTAAAGCAAATTTGATGCATTTAGACCACGTATTTTGCATGAAATGCCATAAAACTCTATTTTGTCTGGATTTTTTGTGTTTCGGGCATTAAGGGGTTAATAACTAAAAATGCCCAAGTTGAGAAAAAAACCTTTACTTACGAAACCACGTTCAGCCAAAAAACAGCCTTCCGCTCCCGGACTAGAACACATCCAAATATGTAACTAGAAAAAGTGCCCCTCGGGGCACAGGTCTCCAGGCCAATGTGAAAAGGGTGGGATATTTTATTCCTCAGCCTAGTAGGAAAGTGTATGAAAAAGTTCACCTAAATTGCACACTGCGTTCATGATTTGAGGCTTGTTGTTCTGGGCCAATCCTGCAAACTTTGGAAGCCAATGTTAGACAGGTCCGTCTTGAGCACATGACTATAGAGCTACCTGTTGTGATCTCTAAATGGACCCTCGGTCTGGCTCTGACAGGCAGGTAGTGTGTGTAGGCTGGGTGGTGTGTGATGATCCAGTTGAAGTACCTCTGTTGGTACGGAGACGGGCCCGGGAGAACAAGTAATGAGACGCAGTATAGGCAGTATCACACTATTGGTTCACACAGTTTATTAGACAGACAGGGAATATTTATAATGCTGGATCATAGAAACGAGACGGTAAGATATGAAGATGCGCGACATAGGAACGTGGCATGGTGATGTGCAAGGTTGACCCTCACGATGTACAAGGCTAGCCTTACTGTCTCGCATACCAGGCGGACCTTATGGGTGCCACCTAAGTTAACAGGATGCCTCACATATCTAGAAAGTACACTGCAGACAGAGAAACATATCGCAATGCAAGCTGCACTGTCACCTATGAAGTAAACTGTACTGTATCTCAAGTTCAGTACACAGACTTACTTAGCTGTACATGGCATGAATCATAACAATACCTTGTAACGATGTGCAGGATGTTTGGACAGAATCTGGAGGTGTAATATCAAAAAAATGTGTTTTACAAAAGTCGCAGATGTGAAAAATGCAGGTCAAAGGTTTTTCCTTGGCCTCTTGGGATTGTGCATGCAACGTTTCACACAGATCAGCGCAGTTATAGGTACAAATGTGAAAATCTGCCTTGTGGTGGCGCTATAACAGGCCGTTCTGCATCTAGGGAGTGTGTGTGCAAAGTTTGGCATCGACCGGGTTAATGGTGCCGGAGATTAGCTGGTAACAGACAGACGAACGGACACACGGACGGACGGACGGACGGACGGACGGACGGACGGACGGACGGACGGAGTGCAAAACATATCTCTCTCTCCCCATGCCTTCGGCCTGGTGGAGACAATAATATTATTTTTGGATGGTTGGTTGTACAATAACAATCGCTGTTATGTGTGTGTGTGTGTGTGTGTGACTATGAAAGGGAGTTTCAATGTCAGTGTGTGTGTGCGTGGGTTTGAATCAGTGTATGATTGTGTGTTCAATTTGCATGAGATGGTAAAATTAATGTGAAAGCATCCCTCCATTTTGGGCTAAAGTGCTGGTTCTCGGCATGAACATTTTGGCTGTTATCTGTCACCTTTGAATGTTATCAACCAGTAGGTTACTTCAAGACCATGCAATGGAGCCAGTGGCCCAGTGGCCCAGTAGGGCAGCGGTGGCCGAACGGTTTGCGGAGCGGTCTTGTTATCGGAAGGTCACCAGTTCGAATCCCCGGACCGGCACGTTAAAATTACCACCGCTGAAGTGCCCTTGAGCAAGGCATTGAACCCCTACCATGAAATGTTCTATGAGCAGGGTCTGGCTGTAAACAAGCATCTCGAGCTTAGTCCATTCACCCTGGGTAAACAAAGAACTTTGCTTTGCTTTGCTTTTGCGATTAGGAAACACAGAAGTAAAATGACTGCCACCGAAGCGTTACAAAACATTGTGAAACTGACTCTGTTTCACTGTACTTCCTTGAAGGGTCCATGTTTATATTCATATAGCCATGGAAATCCTTGAAGATCAGATAAACCTTGACTCGGATGCAATATATGAAATGGTACTAGAAAGGTTTATTTACACTCTAGCATTAAATCATTCACACATCAGACATACTGTAGACACACACATCAGAGTGAGCTGCTCTTCCCCGACGGTCTGTTCATAATTGGCCAAAATAAAACAATATTACATTAGATCTCTTCTCCTAGCTTGTTAGTGCTAAAACTTATCTTCTCTTCCGCAGCTATTAAACAAAGAGGCCACTGAAGCTGACAGCTGTGACCTGCCGACCGAAACTCCCTTCAGACGGCCTTATCTGCACCTGCGGTGCCCCTGATCTAAGCTCTCAAACTCAAACTAGCAACACAGGATAATCAATACTAAACAATATCTCCCTTGTAGATTCAGGCCAGTGCAGGGACAGTTTGGACACTTAACTACAGCCTTGACACAGCAGAATAACTGAAGAACAGTAAGAACGTGTTCCCCCCTTTTGGCTGATGAATGTACGAACGGCCAACGGGGGGGAAAAAGCACAGCACAGGCAGACTCTTCACATAGTATATGTAACCATACCGTTGTAACAATGATGACATCGCCCTAAGTTTACCAATAGACAAAATATTTTCAGAAAGAACTTTCAAATAAAAGGCACTTCTAGCATTCCAGTATAGCGTTGTTGTTTTTTCACATTTGGATCCCTAGTTGTAATTCATCATTGTCAAAACAGCTAGGGAGAATACACGGTAGACGGATAGAGTGTAATAGTGGATCAGTTTTATTCTTTTAAACACTCCAGATCCAGAGTAGAAAAGCTATGAAACAAAACAATAGCTTAAAAAAAGACATAATTTATTGCCAATTCGTGTAGGTCTACTCTGTGTTGTCTAGTAACGCGCTAAGCCAATTTGCAGTGGTCCCCCCCCCCCCCCCCCCCACCTGGATCTGTGACCCCCTGGGGGGGTCTTCAAAGTCATTGCAGGGGGGGGCGTTGTCACTTGTCAGCCAAGTTATTTGATAGTTTGATAGTTACATTTATTTTTATTTTTATTATTATTTTCATTTGTATTAGTTAAATATGTCTGAAAATGAATAACGAGGGCATCCATCCCCTTTTCAAAGTGCTAGATCCCTGGAAGACGTATTGCTAATAGTGCCACACCTGCTGTACTCTACCATCAGCTCATACTTAGTACATGTCTTACCGGTAGTTAGTTACCCAAGCTGTGCTACTCATATGCTGAGTTACCCAGGATCAAACCCTGAACCTTGAAACCATGAAAATATAATGTATTTCCAATCCAACCGCAGGCAGATACAGTAGGCCTTACTGTATTTATTTTCTCTCTCTCTCTCTCTCTTTACATTAGAGTTCACACTTAGGTAAATGTGTTTGAATTCAAGGATGTTCAGCCTGCATTGCACCCCATCCCATTTACTCTATCTAGCATAGTATGCCATGGTGAAGCTGATCACAGGCTTTCTCTGTGCTGTGATGTGTGTGCGTCTTATACCATCCGACAGATGAGAGGTTCCAACTTTCAACCATGCCTTGAGCCTGCCTGCTGGGAATGGCAGGATCGAGGCCACTACTGCGACTCAGAACCATGCAATACACAGCCTATATGCAGTAATAAATTGCACTTAATGCTCCATTTGGTTATGTGTACATGTACACTCGCTGAGTAACAAAATGGATAATTATTAAGACTGACGAGTTTAGATCCTAGATTATCTGTGAAAAAATAGATCTTAGTTGCATGATCTCAACATAGGATATAAACTCTCCAGAGAGTGAAATATGACCAAAGCGTCAATCTGTCTCTGAAAAGAGAATATGTGACCAGATTTGACTGAGAGACTGCCATCGCGCACATTCCAGCTTTTCACCAGAGGAGAAAAAGTTTTTTTTATTTTATTTTTTTAAAATGAGTTAATCAAATCAAATCAAATCACCTTTATTTATAAAGCACATTTAAAAACAATTTCCATTGTACCAAAGTGCTGTACAGACATTTCATCAACACCACAGATAGAAAATTAAAAATAATCAAACAATATACTATTAAAAAACAAAAAACAAAACAAAAACAAACAAGGTCACGGGCAATCAAATGCTTGGGAGTAAAACAGGGTTTTAAGTCTGGATTTAAAAATGTCAATGGAGGGGGAGGTTCTGATGGAGTAGGGGATGGTGTTCCACAGCCTAGGGGCTGCAACTGAAAAGGCACGGTCACCTCTGAGCCTCAGCTTGGTTGTTGGGACGTCTAAGAGTTCAAGGTCTGTGGATCTGAGGTGCCTAGTGGTGGGGGGGTATTTTACCAGGTCTGTGATGTAGGCAGGGGCTAGGCCATTCAGAGCTTTATAAACAAATAAAAGGGATTTGAAATGAATTCTGAATTTCACTGGTAACCAGTGGAGGGAAGCACAGGCAGACTCTTCACATACTAGAGCATGTCTGAAATAAGTGTCAGAGCTGATATCGACATGTAAATATGAAATAAATGCTTAAACATGTAGCTAGGTGTAATGTTAGAGACCACAGAAGTGAACCTTTCAAGCCTGTTTTCTCAACTCGCTGTTTTCTGCAAGACATTACTCTCTATAAGCCATATCTCCAAAACTGGTGGGTCAAACTGAACAACCAATATGTCAATTTGAAGCTATGATCCCCTGCTTTCATATGATATGAAAAAACGAAAATTCTAAAAAATCCAATGGCAGTCCCTCAGTCAAATTTAGTCACATATCAGCATTCTGTGTCATTTTAGATTTGAGTGTTGGCTATTCAAAAATAGCAGATATACAGTACAAGCTTGTACATACAGTATGCTAGTTTTTGTGTTTGACATTTTTTTAATCATTTAGGTTTTAAAAAAACCCCACAAATAATCTTCTCTTCTGGGGGTCCCTGGCACAAAACATTTTTGGACGAGGGGTCCGCGGCCAAATATACCGGTACGCTGCATTAAGGGTGATCCTTGACACAAGACACTTTGAGAACTACTGATTTAGAAGGCATTTGTAGAATCGCCTCGGGTCTTAATGGGTTAATACATGCCATATATATCATCATCATCATTTTTCGACCACGGTCGAGATCGTGGATTTCACAATATTACGCCAGACTTCCCGGTCCTTCATTGCCATCCCCAGTTCCTGCTTACTGATGCATGTGTCCCTAGCGATGACATCAGGGAACGACAGTTTTCTACCTCTGGTCTGCTTTGAGGCAGGATTCCAGAGAAGAAGGGAAGATATAACCTCATTGTCAGCTCTGTAGCAGTGGCCAGCAAACTGTGTTCGTCTGGATCTAGTGAAGAAACACGGGGAAGGTTGCCGTATATTGAGAACCGCCGTACATTTTAATTTCGTTATTTTTCTTCAGGGAAATAGGAATGTTCTGCTCTTCAATAAAAGTTCTTTTACACTTTTAAATAAAAGTCACTTGATCTTCGTACCTTCTGGGTTATGTTCTTACTGCATGCTATGCAGTATATGATCTATTCTACAGAGTGCCATTTTCACCTACTGATTACAGAGAAATAAACATTTCTTCCTGAAAGTGCATCTATGTGGCAAACTAGGACTTACTGGGAAAATAAAGACATGAAAGCAGTGTGTGTGTGTGTGTGGGTGTGTGAGTGTGTATGTGTGTGTGTGTGTGTGTGTGTGTGTGTGTGTGTGTGTGTGTGTGTGTGTGTGTGTGTGTGTGTGGGTGTGTGAGTGTGAGTGTGAGTGTGTGTGTGTGTGTGTGTGTGTGTGTGTGTGTGTGTGTGTGTGTGTGTGTGTGTGTGTGTGTGTGTGTGTGTGTGTGTGTGAGAGAGACATGTATCTGAGAGAATTGCCTCTGCAATTGTTGTCAGTTTAGATTGATTTCGGAGCCCGACTGCAAAAGGAATTGAGCTCAAGAGCTTTTTGCTGGAATAGCCTCGGGAGATTTACCTTCAGCATCATCAAAGCCGGTCCAATATTAAGTTCTTGGTACAGACACTGATGAATAAGAGGGTCTTCAGATGTATTTTGCAATTAAGGGGCATAAAGTGGCAAAATGTCATTCCTTAGTGACATAATACAGTTTACCTATGTTAAAATAGCGTGACGATAAACCATTAGTATTATGCTTGCAGTACCAGATTAATTTGAAATTCTCGCTCATGTGTTGAAAATGACTGTCTAAAGTCAAATGTTGCCGGAGGATTTAACAACAAATGATTGTGTGACAGTGTTTGTGGATGAGAAGAGGCAGGGGATTGTGTCCTTGTCGTTGCAGTGTAGTGACTCCTACTGGTTGGCCTGGGTCGGAACACCCAGGGGGGTCCCTACATGATTTTGCGGGGGTCCCCAGCTGGACATAATTGGAAATGAATTTGCTAATCAGTTCCAGTATTGCTCTGCGTTTTTATACCATTATATGTAATCCAGCGACCGCGTCCAGCCGCCAATCCCTTTCATTTAGTATTGCTAGAGCTGTATTATACCAGTTCAGTGGCCTTGTGGTTAGAGTGCCTGCCCTGAGACTGTTAGGTCGGGGTTCGATCCCCGGCCAGGTCATACCAAAGACTCTAAAAATGGGACCCAGTGCCTCCCTGCTTGACACTCAGCATCAAGGGTTGGATTGGGGGTAAATCCCTGCGACATACTATAGCGTCATGTCCAGGGGGTGTACTTGTACATCAAGCTGCCTCACATACAGAAACAGGAGATAGGCTACTGCCCTATGGGCCTCATGGCTCGGCAAGGCTACTTACTACTAGAGCTGTATTATACACTTTATTTCGTGAATGAAATGTTATTTTGTCAAAACTGTATGGTGATGTATACAATGTAAGTTAATGTATACATTGGGGTGGTTGTATTTGATCTCCCTGCTCTTCTATTGAGACATTTATGACTGTAGGTCACGTCGTTTTACACAATCCTGTTTCAGGTTTGACACAAATTTTGACCTGAAGATCTAAATTAAATTTCTCCCCAGCAAGCAGGCAGGCTTTATTAACTCAATGGTGAAAATGTCAGGACTTGTGCAGGAGACCAGGGTTCAAATCCGGGATAGAACATTGTGAAACCTTATTGAAGAATGTAATGGAAAATATGTATTACCTCATTATAGTGCCAACAAGGTATGTTATGCTATCAATTTCAACCCAAAAAGGCCTTTATACACAAATGACACAATACAAGAACAAATATTTTTCCAGGATTAATAATTAAAACAATGTTGTTGATTGGAATTATAGCCAAATAATGCACAAGTCAACGTGTCCAGCAGTCAATAACGGCTAGGTGTGCTGTCATGCTCATTTCAACACTGCTGGATAGCCTATTTCAACCAATTGCTTGGTCAGAAGAACTACCTGTAGTAGTAATATAAATATTTCATTCCACTTTTGTCCTTTTCTCCTTTTTTGGGGCAACTCCTCAGTGTACCACCAGTGGTACTATAGTACCAGTGTTTGGGAACCTCTGCACATACCCCTGCAGGCTGGTCCCCTCCTCCTACACATGAACAAGTACTGAGCAGAGAACACCACACACAAACAGGATGGGTCATCACACTATCCATGTCTTGTGCACACTGCAGTAGGCTACTTCGTTCCACCTTCCACCCCCACTCCCCCACACATATATTTGAAATATTTAACTTTCATTTCATGGTAGAATTCAATGGGGCTTGGATTGGGATGAAACCGTACCCAAATATGGAGTCATTCAGTACTTCATAGATACATCACAGATGGGCCTTTAGGAATCTGGATGCCCGTTTCAAGACCAAATATGAGGCCCCATATACCTATGACATAATTATTTTGTTGATACAGCCGTATTGATACAAATAGTTTGACTGTTCAATATCACACGCAGCCATTACTGGTCTCGACAATAGCAACAACACCTCTCCTCATCCTGTCGTCCCTTCACAATTAAAGTGTCTCCCCTTTACCTCCCAATGCTGCACATTTTACCAAGGTTATTAACAGGAAATAGGTGTAACTTAACATTGTGGGAGAAAGCAAGGCAGTGAGTGAGCGAGATAAAGAGGGCCAAGAGTGGCAGGGGTTGACTGACACCTGACGTTCAGTTGGAGCTTGGAGGCCCCCCTGAGGGTGGAGGCCCGTTTCAATTGAAACTGGTGAAACATAGCTAATAAGGCCTCCTATGAGTCCAAGATCCACATAACATGCAGTAGCACTGCTGTCCAATGCGGATCTCCAGGTCACTTGCACGTTAATTAATTCAGTTAATTGAATCAGTTAATCATATAGCCAGAGTAGTAAAGTGCATGGCTCTAGAGATGCCAATGTTGGTTAGTTAAAACCACTTTCACATGTTTGGGGCCATAAGTGTGTAGCTTTTGTGACGATTCTCCACATCACCCACACAATACAATACAGGATGGCAAGCATCTGAGCTGACCTGCAGCATGCAGCATGCACAGCACGTCTCCATTAAACATCACATTCAGACACTTAATTGAGTCATAAAAGCGAGTGAGAGAGAGAGAGAGAGAGAGAGAGAGAGAGAGAGAGAGAATCAAAGAAGGATTCCTAAATAAAAAAATAATGTAGCCCATGTGGGCAATGATAAAGAGCGACAATTTCATCCAGGCAGTGGTCTGCGGCTGCGCCCTTTTGAAATAGGGCTAAACAGCTGATTACTTTGAAGGGCTTGCGCCAAGCGCGTTAGCTCAGTACAGAGCCATAGAGTAAGACAGAGTTACGAAAACAAATAGGGACAAGTCCTGGACCGGAAGTAGGCAGAAATGCATTGGACCCAGGCAACAGCCCAGCTTTAATGATCCCTTTATTTTAGATTGTTTTGTAGTAATCGTACAACATAAACATTACAGAGACTTTAGTTGTTACTGTAAATATATACTTTAAAAACAGTTGGCATGTTGCACACATGCTACTCTTATTTGTGCCGCCCTAGTTGAAAACAATGTATTTCAAACTCCAGCTTGTCCCTCTCCAGGCTGCATGAACAGCGCTCGAGCGCTTGGTTTCTGCCCCCTCAATATTGTAACTCTTCTATTAGAAGATGGCTTTGGCTCGATCAGTATAAACAAAAGTTGGCATCATTGGTGCGTTCGGAAATGCGCATACACACTCCCTGGAGATGCCCCGGGCCATGTCCCGAAATACCCGTATGTGTGTCTGCTCTTCTCTCCGGTTCCTTTTTAGTGGCCGGGGAACAAGGAAAAATTCCATTTGGGCGTCTGTTTTAATTTCTTACTGTGCTTTTTGTGTAGTTCCCGACACTACAATACTTGACAATAGTGTCGCTGTAGGACGGGGAAAAAAATGTAACAACGTGTAGGTTCTGTAATCGCTCTGAATGCAGGAGTGCAATTCGCAGATGCGTTCTTTAGCCATAAACAATAATGGCGGATTTGGTCAAGCCGGGGCCATGCCAAGGGGGCAGGCAGACTTTCCAACGTTGAAGCTCTGGGTCCTAGTGGTAGGAGGAGGGACTACAGGCGGACCCGTGGATTCATGACCGGGAAACCCCGTGCAGCTGGGCTTTAACGTTGAGCGCTCGGTTGCCCTACGTCACTCAGGACCTCAAAGTTGAGGTCCTGGGAGGGACTTCCGGCAGTCTTCCGGGTGCTTCAAAACGCCACTGAGCAACTTCCACTGACATGAATAGCTGGGGGGGCGGAGCTTCGCGCCAGTTCAGTCTCTATTATATATATACTCTATGGGCCATGCCCGGAAATAGCCGTAGGCTTATGTGTGCCTCAAAGAATAACATCGACTGCTGTTGGGGTTATTCTGAATTTATAAAAGATACAAATCCATCTCTATTCAGATTTTTAACTTTTCGCTAAGCTGCCACAGTGCTCCATCTGTTTGGCTGTTGACAGTGGGTTACTGTGTGGAATTATTCAAGCACTGTTGATGGTGTAAATTGTTGAATATTTTTGTTTATTATCAATGGTGTTTCTTGAGTGTCCGTCCGTCCGTCCGTCCGTCCGTCCGTCCATGTGACCGTGTGTCCGTCCGTCCTTCCGTGCGCGCGCGCGTGTGTGTGTGTGTGTGTGTGTGTGTGTGTGTGTGTGTGTGTGTGTGTGTCCGTGTGTCCGTGTGTGTGTGCGTCCGTCCGTCCGTCCGTCCGTCTGTCTGTCCGTCCGTTACCAGCTAATATCCGGCACCGTTAACCCGGGCAATGCCAAATTTTGCACACACACTTCCTGGATGCCAACGATGCCACAACAGCCTGTTATAGCGCCAGCTTTTCACATTTTTACCTATAACTGCACCGTTCTGCGTGAAATGTTGCATGCACACTCTCTAGAGGCCAAGGACAAACCTTTGACCTGCATTTTTCACATCTGCCTTTTATAGCACCACCAAAGAGGCCAACTTTTGTAAAACACATTTTTTGATACTACGCCTCCAGATTCTGTCCAACATCCCGCAAATCGCTACACAGCTTCTCTATAGTCTCTGTGTTCAAGACGGATCTGTCCGATATTTCATATTCCAAATTGGCTAACATTGCTGCAGGATTGGCCCGTTTTGAACAAAAAGACTCAAATCATGAACACAGCGTGCAATTTATGTGAAATCTTTCACGCACTTTCCTACTAGGCTGAGGAATATATCCCACCCTTTTCACATTGGCCTATTATAGCGCCACCAGGAGGCCACAACCTGACTTGGCCTTATAGAGACCTGTGCCCCGAGGGGCACTTTTTCTAGTTCTTGCTCTGTCACTGTCCTGTTCTTTGGTGACTGCATTGTCATCTTATCTTATGTCAGTAGTGCACCTGCAATTTTCAGTTCTCAAATTCTGCCCAAACCCGACCTGGCCCGAACCAACGTTTTCGGGCCGGGCCAGGCCTAAAATGTATGCCATAATCAGTAGGGCCGGGCCGGGCCTCGGGCTCCATGAAAAAAACTTTTTCATAATAATTAATATAATACTTTTGTTCCGTCTGTTTGTGTACTTATCTATTATGAAGATGGTGCTGATTGACGTTTCACTTTTACTCTGTGATAGAGTTCTCAAAATCTGCCCAAACCCGACCCAGGTCAACACGACCCGAGCTGGGCTGGGCTTTCATTTTCAGGCCCGTTGAGACCAGGTCTAGCTTATTCATTGACATTGTCCACTGTTTTCGGGATACAGGACACATACGGTCACACCCATTAAGTCAGCCTTGTGGTGGTGCTATAAAACTTGTATTTTAAAAGCTCATGCGAGACAGAGTAGGCTACATTTCTGACTGGGCAATATACCGTGCTGTCTAGTCTGGAAACCTGGTGAATCTGCTGCCAGACTCCAGAGTGAATGTCATAGCGGCAGCCTAATGTAATGCCTATAGTCAGGCTCCAGTTAGCATCCCAGTGTGATGATATGACAAAGAAAGTGAGGTTCTCCTTTTTCATGGTCTCCTTGGAAAGAGAATCTCGGCTGTCATCTGTCCTCTACCATTGAGCCCATTACATGGTTATTCAAATATTTATGAAATTCAAGTACATGCTCTTTAATATTAGATTATAATGTCCGAACCATTTATTGTTGCTCAAGCAGAGGTTGGATGAGCTATAAATTAATTTCTTCTCCCATGATCCTAGAAACAAATTGGCATATACAGTAGGAGGGTGCATACTATATGCCCATTGCTGTGCCACACTTCTGTCTGTATAGCTGCTCCAAACAAACACCCAAATTATTTTTAAAAAATAGCAATAATTACATGCATATACGTGCACTTATACCTACTAACGGATGTAATATCTCTATAACCTAAATGCACCTGCACCTATTGAAATACACGTGTCAGTATTATTAATTTCCACAAACTTCAATACAGTACACCCCATGTTTTTGTTGATGTTGCTATTACAGAATTACAGTAATCTTTCCAGTGGTACAAATTGAGCAAATTTGTTCAATACATAATAATGTGATGATCACAAACAATTAATGAATAAACCTATAAGGTTAAAGTTTGAGATGGTGTGAGGATATACGGGACAGGCATCAGGTATTCTATAAAACCCAGGCACGTGCAGAGGGGGGGGGCTAGGGGTGCTTGAGCACCTGCCCTTTTGCAGAAAGTGCCCTTTCTCAAAAAAACAACAACTTTGTTTTGCCCTTGAGGGAAAGGGCAAAACAACGTTTTTTTTTTTTTTTTTTTTTAATTTGAAACGTTGAAACTATGAAACGTTCCTTCCTAGAAAGACAGATTTTATTTCACTGCGTGAAAAGCAGGCAAAGATTTGAGTTCAAATGTTCACTCTGTAATAATATAATATATAATATAATATAATATATTATTATATACCAAGTGCCGCGCTACGAACTTGTAGGTCTGCTATTTTTTTTTAAACGTGAAAATGTGCCTCAAATCTTTGAATATATTATATTCAAAGATTTGAGGCACATTTTCACGTTTAAAAAAAAATAGCAGACCTACAAGTTCGTAGCGCGGCACTTGGTACCGCGCTATGAGCTTGTAGATCTGCTATTTTTCAATAGCTAAAGTATAACATAATGCTTTAAATAAAACACCAAAAGGGGTTCCCGCCCAAAATGGGTTAACTGAGTAATTGATTCATTTTGGCTAAACATTGATGCACGGAAGAATAACAGGTTATATTCCCGAGTCATTAATTGTGCTAAACAAGCAACACCCCGGTGAAGTTTTTTTTTATCTGTCTGTCAAAGAGACTTTAGAGTTCTCTATAGATTAATTTAAGGACCACAACATGTTCTCTCAGACACATTCACAGTGACTTTTATATTCCCCATAAAGTAGTGTCTGTATTTCATTATGAGGAAAGACCGTAACCTGCTGGTGTTTCCATTTCTGTGAACATACGGTACACATTCATTCAACCTTTATTTATTGTCTCGGAAATACATTGAGGGCAAGCCCTAATTTTCAATGATGCCGAGATTATACAAAAGGCATACTGGTAATACAACAGTGTAATACTATTGAAAATAAGAACAGCAGCATTTACTTACTTACTTATATAATGTAAAAACAAGCAAATAAGGACATCTTAATTCAAACAGTGACAATTTGGGGAGTCCATAAATGTACTTAATTATTGTAGATAATTGGACACCGGAAGACATCAGAAATACATGTAAAATGATTCACAACAGCTTTCAGTTGATCAGAGACTGACTAAAATGCATATATATATTTCTGAAGTCAGTCAGTCAGTCAGTCAGTCAGTCAGTCAGTCAGTCAGTCAGTCAGTCAGTCAGTCAGCCAGCCAGCCAGTCAGTCAGTCAGTCAGTCAGTCAGTCAGCCAGTCAGCCAGTCAGTCAGTCAGTCAGTCAGTCACTTATTATCCCCATAGATGGTCTCGTGACATCACGTGACATCATCAGGGATGGCCGATCCCTGATGTCATAGTACTGTAAATGCGACCTGCTGTCGCAATTACGCCCATATATGGAGATCCCTGATGTCATCAATATTGGCCAGAAACTCTACATCTGACCTCAGACCTCAAACCCTTTGATCTCCATATATGGATATATGTCAGAACCTGTTCTGACATATATCACGCTCACCCAGCAGTCTGGCTTACTGGTAGTTACAGTGGAGAACCGTATGTGAATAATAATTTAAACAAAATACAGCACACAGTTACATTCAGGAACATTGTCATGCTCTGCTGTCCCTATTATGGGATTTACCAGTATCCAATCAAAGACATTCAAATAAGCTGGTACAAGTCAAAGTTAGATATAAGGAATTAACAATCCTATTACACAGGACATTGAATCATAGAAATCAGTTCAGAATGACGCACAAGATCCTACTGAAATTGAGACATTTCATTACATTAGTTATTAGGCTATAACATTGTAACCTCACGTACAGTATAGTGAAGACAACATGCCACATTAATTTGTCTCCATATAGCCTGTACGCTACTTTAGTTCAGGGGTAGGCAACCTTTATTATCAAAAGAGCCATTTTGGGCCCAAAAAAGTATTACAATTCCATCTGGAGCCGCAGAATATGTTTGCTTTAATAAAGCAAACTTTAATTTAATTATTTGTGATTTTTGATTTCTGGTCTTTCAATGTTACATTTTATTGTTTGCTATCAAGTATACCAGGCAGTAAGCCAGCAGCATTGGGTGGTGAAAACAAACAAAGATGTCTTAGCATTCATACATTCTTTATTTTCCTTCATTAAATGTGTTTCTTATTTTTATCTGGTGTATAGGCAACATAGTTTTGCAATATCAAAATGAAAGAATAACTTTATGCCTATACTACAATAATAAATTATGATTAAAATGTAAAAAGAAAAAAAAAACAACCTCTTATTCCTTTTCATACTTCTTTGCCCTAGCAACTGGGAGCCACGGGAGAGGGCCTAAGAGCCACATGCGGCTCTAGAGCAGCAGGTTGCCTACCCCTGCCCTGCTTTAGTTGAACAGTAATGACGCATAAGATTTGATTTGTTTATCATATCACATATGATAAATCACATATCCTTTCCCTCTAGCTCTGGTCCTTAGCCTAATCCACTTTGCACGGCAGCAAAGTGCATTAGGCTATGGACCAGAGCTACCTTTCCCCCTATTGCCCTGTATACCTTATTATACTCGCTCAACAAACACCCCAAAATATTATCAGATAAATATATAGAGATAGGGAATACCTCCTGGTGGAGATGTACACTCTACTGAGTGTTCCTTTCTAGTTTTGTAATTCAATGAAATACAATGAAAGTTTTGACCGCTGCGATGTACAGTTTGGTGTCATGTAAACCCATGGGGGTGGGGCACATTAGTGTGCATGATGGAAAAGTAAAATAAATGAAAACAATAAGGGGAGTCAGTGTATGCATGATTGCAAACATAGACTGTGGTGCTTGCTGAAGTGTTCCACCAGTGAATTACCTTTGCTCGTCATTTAGCTGCAGGGCTTCCAACGAATACATCGAGTGTGACTTCCAATTAGTTTTCAGGAGATTTACCCATGAAACTGTTACAATGTGTTTAAAGAGGTTCACACAGTAATGGACTTTAAATGAATTTTAGGATGTGGTGTGTTAACATGCCTAGTCTGGCTTTCAATGTACACATACAGTAAAGCAATGTTTAAGTATATTTTGCTTAAATGAGCATGGTAAAGAAATCTATGAGTTACCAAAGATAGTGAACACATTTGACTCATCTATCATAATTTGCAGAGTAGGTGTACCTACTAAAAAGACATGTTGTGAAATGGTTAAAGCTCTCAAATATCCACAAGGACAAAGTACATATGCAAGAGCAAAACAAATTAAATCAATGTTATGTAAAGCACACGTCAAAAACAGTATAGTCAAGTACTTTTTAACATTATCTGCATCATTTGGCACCTATAATACTAATCCTTCTTTAGGACTGCTATTTGTATTTGTAATAGTGATACATTTAGTCAGAAATCCCCTGTCTATTGCAAAATGTTTTTCAGCTACATGGAGTCAGATGCCATTTTGGTAACACTTTCTATGCATCCCATGTCTATAATCACCTGATACGGGTTTCATGCAGTATAATGTGCTGACTAGTAAACAGGAAACTACAGCAGTATTGTAAAACAAATCCACTCCTACAACTGGCTTTTTTGTGCAGAAATTAGCATGGTTGCTATGTTCACCCTGTTGTAATGACGTAATGAAATCACACCCGGGTGAACAGGGTGAACATAGCAACCATGCTCATTTTTTCTGCACAAACAAAGCCAGGTAATGAAATCACACCCGGGTGATTTCATTACGTCAGACATGATTTCATTACGTCAGACAGACCTTACACCACTCAGTTCACACGGGTGTGATTTTTTTTTCTTCAAATGGAAATAATTATCCTAAAAAACGGGGTGGTATTATAATCGGGGACTAGATTATTTGACATTCAATATTCTTTTTCCACAAATGAGTCTTGAAAAATGGGGGTTGTCTTATAATCAGAGTCGTCCTATATTAGGGACAATACTATTACATTTATCCATTAAGATCTTGCACATGTTGGTCATTATTAAACATACATTACAATTCCTAATCAGCAGGGATCCTGTGGGTATTTCCATTTCTGTGAACACACACATTCATTCAACCTTTATTTATTGTTTCTGAAATACCGGTACATTGAAATGACGTCATATGGCAGCCATGCAAGTCTATGGACTTTGTTGTTTGTTTAGAGCACTTTTAAGAACTTTTAAGTAGAGAGTGGTAGCCAAAGTCTATGGACTGGTCATGTGACGTCATGTGGTACAAGGTAAATACCGTGAGACGCCCCTCACTTCACACACAAGTGTGATATATTTTTTTGCAAGGCAAAATGTGACACATTCTGAGTGTGTGATGTGAGTGTATAGTTCCAGAAAGACATCAAAATGATCTGCTGGGTGCATGCGTGCGTGCCTAATTGCGTTTGTACAGGTATGTGTGATTGTGCGTGCGTGCATGACCAGTGCATGAGCACTATACCCACCAAAAATGTTACACTCGGAGTTAAATTCAACATTTTAATGTGTACACTGGGTGGCTCTCAGTGTATATATTGGCATGCCTCCATTGTTTCCTCCTCTCTGACATTTAAAGCAGACTGATCCCTACTCTCCGTCACCAGGTCATGACTGAATGACAGTATCTCATATTTTAGGCATACGCATACTGATTCCCATTCTTAGTCACGGAATCCGAATGAGTATGCCTTAAATGTCAGCGTCAGAGAAAACAGTGGAGGCATGCCAATTCAGAGCCTCCCTGTGTAGCCATGTAAAGAGCGCTGTCAATTGAATAACACTTAACACTGGGAAAAGATATGTCTCCTGGGTAATAGGCGGCAGCCTACAGCCGCGTGGGTCAGGCATTGCCATAAATTACAAGGGATTGTGTTGACTTGTGGACTTGCATAAGCTGAGGACAGAATATAAATATGTATACAAATATATAAATATGTAGCCAAGTTAAATTAGTGTGCAAATGGGTCCATTTGGTTACAGTACAGTACACTCTCAGAGAGAAGTCTGGTTTTATCGTGAGGAGTGTGACATTTATCAAATACGCTAGCTACTGTCAAGGGATTTAGCAAAAAAGAAAAAGGAAAAAAAGGAACCTAATGATAACCGTGAAAGCTGCCTGTGTTAGCAGTCTGCTTCAAAGTCAACCATTCCACTGTTGAAAAGACAAGTCACCATATATATACACAGTGAAATCCTAAGTGTTCATTTAAATCAGCAAAGTGTACATTTGTATACTCTCTTTGGAGATAAATTAACACCCATGATATTATGGGTCCCTTGCTTCCATTTGTACATTCTTCAGAGTTATAATAACATCAAGGATTTTGCGATATATTCGATTCACAGCCAAATGGCTCTAAAAGCAATGTAGTTGCTGCTTGAGTGGAACATTAATGTAAGAGTGTGAGAATAACATACAGAGAAAGTGATGTACATCTATTATTCTGACCATAAAGCCATCAGCCTTTAATTAATTTAAATAATGCTACTTTACTTTCTGCTTTTGTAATACAATATCCAGAACTGGTACACTGTTTAAAGTGACTAACTGAGCATGTCTGCCAGAAGGAAGCAAGCAAAACATGGACTGCACAGCAAAATGTTGAATGTTCAGATTCCGAGAGTAGAACGGAGCCCTCACTGAAACCACATAAATCACTGGTTCTCAGCGAGCGGTCCTGCAGGGACCCCCAGGGGTCCTTGATGGGGTTCTACAGGTTCCCCCGCTATTAAGTGATTGATACTTAATTTAACTCTCAGAGTTAATTAATTTAACTCTCAGAGTTAAATTACCACTACTACGGATGGCACAGGTAGATTGAGGTGCAGTTCTAACTGCAGAAATGCTGTTCTAATATCACACATTTTCATTAATAACCAGAGTTTTAACCCTGTTTACTGAACACTCTTTGAAGAAATAAAATAAATGAATGCTGTAAGGTAGACAGTAGCCATGCTAATGAGTGCAATGCAGATCTAATTTAGGATTAGGTCAAAGTGTGCAGAACAAACCAGGGGGAAAGGTTTGGGTAAAGGACAACTGAAAGGGTATTCAAGGTTTTATCCGAATTGCCTTATTACGAGAAAGCAAAGCAGAGTACTGCAGTGTCTATACCTCACTTGATTGCTTTAATCTTTTACATATGTTGATTGGGTCGATCATCAGTGTGTTATTTGATTGGTTAAGCTTCCAATTCTATACACTTAATTTATTCATCATGGAAGGATTTTTTTTCCTTTTCAACTTGTCAAACAGAAAAGTGAACCAAACCATCATTTGTTAATGTAGCCCCCAGCCAAGACCCAGGCCGCAACAGCCCTGCCAATCAGGCTCAGCCCTATTGGCATGACAGGCTGCGCGTTGGTCTGGCGAGTGGGAGGCCCGGATTCAATCCCCGCTTTCCGCGCAATGCTACAATCTGGCGTAGTCGGCAGGACGTCGAGCGTGATACCATGAGGGACATGAGGAACATGGTGTGCAACGGTCCGTTGTGTGAAGTGAGAAGCGCAAGGACGCGCTTCAAAAGACTGGGGGGGTGATTGTAGCCCGCAACAGCCCTGCCAATCGGGCTCAGCCCTATTGGTATGACAGGTTGCGCGTTGGTCTGGCGAGTGGGAGGCCAGGGTTCAATCCCCACTTTCCGCGCAATGCTACATTAACCCATTCTGGGCGGGAACCCCTTTTGGTGTTTTAAAGCATTATGTTATACTTTAGCTATTGAAAAATAGCAGATCTACAAGCTCATAGCGCAGCACCGAGTGCTGTGTTATGAATATATATATTATTACAGAGTGAACATTTTAACTCAAATCTTTGCTTTTGGGGGGGTCCATGGAACAACATATTTTCAGATGTGGGTCGGCGGCCAATTACATATAATTTTTGGGGTCCTTGACATGAAATATTAAGAACCACTGATACAGAAACATGGGGTTTTTCAGAAAATTGTCATCATTTAGAAGACATTTTTTTAATTTCGATGTCAGGCCAACAAAACACTTAAGGGAAGTGCTGCAGCTGAATAGTATCAAAGGTGAACAAAAGAAAGTAGCAAATCGCACATTCCAAACTCTGTGCAAGCATCCAAACATTTTCACTGTGAGCTTTCTGTCATTTGACCTTTTTATTTATTCTCGAAAGACATCGAGGTTAATACCCTCATTTGCAGTGTCGTCGAGATCTTCTTAAACCTTCTTCAGGCTTTTGAAAAAGTATTATAATTCCTGTATTAACATATCCTCACTGTCAGGTGGAAACCTTGCTTTATTTTTAAAGCATTTTAAAATAGTGACAATTAGCTGATCTACACAACGCATTGCATAGCGACGCGTTGTGAGCTTGTAGATCTGCTATTCTCACTACTTTTTGTGACACTACTAGGGCATTAATTTACGAAAAAGAAGTTGAAAAGTGGTGATACAAGCTTTCTGCCAGACAGCAACGATATGTAATTAAAACCATGAATTTGCATACAATATTTTCTCTGTATATGAGGCATTTATCACTGGTTTAACATACAGTCCTACAATATTTAATGCTATTAGCCTATTGCAATATATTTTTGAAACACGTTTTTTATTCAACATTTAATCATACACAGTAAATCCATGTTCATTTATCCAATTGTATCTCAGAGAGTTAAATGTAATCAAGACAAAATGTTGATTGTCAAACCTACTTATTTTCTTGGTTCAGCAATAACAGCCATGGAGACTTGCCACCCACTAGTGTTTGCACTGTCAGAGCTGACAGAAAGTCACTTACATTGAGTTCTATTAGTATTTAGACGGTTTTGATGCTGCTCATTCATGCTCATTATTTGTAAAAAAGACTGGGAGGTTTAAGGGCAGGCCATCAACGTTGACTTCAGTGTATTTTCAGATACTGTATGGTTTGAGCAGCAAAAGCATCTCATTTATACTATACAGTTTAGGTTGTCTCCTAGTTTCAGGATACCAAAGTATTTGCAGCATAATTTTTACATCAAGAGTTCTTCTTAGAACCCATTCTGGGCAGGCGGGAACCCCTTTTGGTGTTTTAAGCATTATGTTATGCTTTAGCTATTGAAAAATATCAGATCTACAAGCTCATAGCGCGGCACCGAGTGCCGCGCTACGAGCTTGTAGGTTTGCTATTTTTGAATAATCGTGAAAATGCGGCGCAAATCTTTTAATATATTCTTTCAGAGTGAACGTTTTTAACTCAAATCTTTGGTTCCTGGAACAACATATTTTCAGATGGGGGTTGGCGGCCAAATACATATCATTTTTGGGGTCCTTGACTTGAAATATTGATCACCACTGATATAAACATAGGTACTGTATTTCAGAAAACTGTCAGGATTTAGAAGACATTTTTTAAATTTCGACGTCAGGCCTAAATGGGTTAAGCATATATATTTTCATTTCCTTTTTCTTAAAGGTAGGCTACTATAGGGTTCAGTACTGCGAGAGTGAGGGTCTAGCCAACACCAACTCGGGATTCCTGGATCGCTGCCCTCCACAAATTCCTATCCAACATCAGGTTCTTGAGCTCTGCGGTGTTGTCAGCCAAGCTGTCGCGCCGCAGCACGTCTACATAGGTGGTACGCTTCTTTCCCCTCCTGGCTTTGCCCTGGGTTGGCTCCCATAGGGTCAATTTACTTGCCTCAAGTTCTGGGTGCCTGACGCAGTGCCCTGCCAGCCTCATCCTTCTCTCTCTGACTTTGTCCGTGACGCGTGGTAGGTCCCCATAGAGGTCCACATTTCTGATGCGGTCCGTCCATGTGACACCTAGTGCCATTCGTAGCATTCTTGTGTAGACTCCATCCAGGGCTTTTTCCTGTTGTACTGTGAGGGTCCATGTCTCGGCCCCATACAGCAGTACTGACTCCACAGTAGCTATGAACAGCCGCCTCTTAACTCTTTGAGAGTTTCATGGATTTCTATATAGTTTTTAGACTTCTCTATGGCAGAATGGCGTTTTTGAATGATTTATTGAAAATTCTCTGTTGTGAATGTGTGACAACGAAAGACCTTCAGAGAAAGCTTGGCTTGTCTGCTTCCAGGAAAAAAATGAACTGAGTTGATAAAATGTTTAGTTTTTGTGTTGGAAGCCATTTAAAAGAGCCTGCATTTACACTGGGTAGTGTTTCTAGGACAACAAAAAAAGTTATGCCCGGTTGAAGTTTTATTTTCTAAATAACTTTTTTTCTGCTGGGCGTACATAGCCATGCAATATCTCATTTTAAAGGGTGAGTTGTCTAGTTCAATTAAAATAAAATAAAAAGTTTCTCACATGTACCACTGTAGATATTTTGCCATCTATAAATAGCATGGTCAGTCATGATCAATCTGACCTATCCAGCTAAAAGTCCCCCTAGCTCTGAAATGGAACATCATATAAACTCAATTCTTTTTTGGGGTAAAATTAGACATTCTAACGCACATTTTGATATATACCATGTTTACATAGTCTTACCAGTACCTTGTCTATTCATGCATGTATCTCAAAAACCTGTTGTGAAGAAACAGTTTTGATAAAAAAACACATCCAAGGACATTGTTTTGATATGACTTTGTGCCCATGATATGTATCAAAATATAGACTTGAATGTATACTGTATTATAACAAAAAATTGGGTTCTTACCATCTACCGTTACAGAGTAAATCACAGTTGAAACTCGCTTAGTCAAACCATAAACCTCAGAATAGTGAACAAAATAGCCATGACAGGTCTAACTCATTGTAAAAGCGTCTTTTATTTTTTATGACTACTAACATAATACAATTATAATAAATATTACAGAAAATAAATAGGCCTACATACAAAACAGTTGTCCCCAAACTCCCCAGTGTCCCCAAACCACTGCATTCCAGTTGTTCTTGACGGTGTGTGTGTGTGTGTGTAGGCTAAATTAAAAAAAAAAAAACAACTGAAATGAATGAATGCATCCGGTTCAGTGTCGGAGAACTCCATCGCAGTCTTGACTCTTCGTCTTCATCATCATCATCATCATCCTCCTCCTCCTCCTCCTCATCTGATGCCAGTTCTAAATATATAAAAATAAACATTTAGCTGTAGTCAGCCCGGCCAATAGCCAGTTGGGGGGGGGGGGGACGTAGGCTATCTGACATCATCGTCATCATCATCATCACACGGAGACACACTAAACAATGTACAATCATGATAGTATACAATATTCAATGAATGCGATTATCATGCAAGCTCAGACGTCAATGAAACGTCATACAGATCTTATATAATACGCTACTGTTAGCTTCACTCCCCGTCCCCCCTCCGATCCTTGTAGCAAGGTCATCAACAACCACGCGTTGCTTCAGTAAACGATGCATGTTTGTTCTCCGTCTTTGTAGACAGTAAATAAAAGGAGCGAACATTACTCTAAAGATCAGATCGCCTATAAGGCACGCTACAATATAAAATACTTGTACTGCCATGCGTGCATGCCTGCTACGATACATTTGTACTGCACCGACCAACCGATCGACACCACCATCCAGACATTAGCCAGCACCAATGCACCGACCGACACCAACCCCCCCATTAGCCAGCACCTTGGTGCTGGCTAATGGCTGGGGGCCATCGTGGTGAGTCATTCTGGCGTCATGATCTGACTAGTAGTAGTAATTATCCAAGCATCTATTTGTAGCGATCATCTTATGATTTCTGATCACTATAGAAGGATCTACAATAAGATTACCTCAAAACATTCCGGGTTGATCGTCTTCTTCAATGGTTTCCCGGTATAGCTCATCGGACGACGATGGGGAGACAATGAAAAAAGGAGGGAGGGAGCAGCGAGTCTCGCTGTAAGCACTGGACCAGGGCTACTCCGCCTGGAGAAGGCGACTGGGACGCGTATGGATCAATACTACTACCACAAAACTCGCTCAAATAAATAGTACTGCTTTCAACTTTTTCTGCTAGAAAATCGCTCGGGCGAGACGGGTAAACAGGCAAAACAATGAAAACTATGAAGACTCCCTCTGCCCCCACTGTTTACAGGGGGTGGGACCAGCTTCCAATGGCAACACGTACACGTGTGTCACGTGACACGGGTTTTCTGGGTAATGTAGTTGGAATATAAGCTCAGGAATTTAAACAGCGCTTCGGAGCATATTAATATGTTTAGATTAATCAAAAACGGCGAAGACGCCAATTGGCGTCATTGATCATTTACGGAATTCTGATGAAGACGCCAATTGGCGTCTTTCATCTTCTAAGGGTTAAGGTCTTCTCACATGTCTGATTTCCACACTCTCCTCATCCCGTGCAAGGCTTTCCAGGCAAGTGCTCTCCGAACCTTCAGATCCTGTTCAGTTGAGGCAGTCCAGGCCCCAAGGTACTTGAAGTCCTCGACTTGCTCGAGCACCGTCCCGTCTGCAGTGGCAATGGTTTTGTCCTCGGTGTTGAATGTCATTGCCTTTGTTATCTTGGCATTGAGCTTGAGGCCGATCTTCCTGCACTCCTTTTCTACTGCCAGTAGTAGCTCAGTTCCTTTCTCGACTGTATCCGAGATTAGGGCGATGTCGTCTGCATAGTCGAGGTCAGTGACCATGATGGGGTGTACTCGCCTTGACTTCCTCGGGACCAGAGTGAACCCCAGCGCCTCCTCTCTGCCATTGATTGCAAGTCTCAGTGCATGATCCATCACTACAACGAACACGAAGGGGGCAAGAGTGTCACCTTGTAGGACGCCTGCAAGAATTTCAAATTCTTTGGTGTCTCCGTCGCAGGTTTGGACCTTGGCTCTAGTCTGGCTGTAGCTTGACTCGATCATCTGGACCAACTTTTCTGGAACTCCGTAGGCACGTAGAATTCTCATGAGTTTCCCGCGGTGGATGGTGTCGAAAGCCTTTTGGAAGTCGATGAATGTGATCACCGCTGACAGGTTGCGCTCCCTTACCCCTTACTATATCCCTTACTATAGGGTAAGTCAAGTGATTTTCTTTGATTAGCATCAAACAATTCTGACACAGTACTGTGGCAATTTCTATTGCCTAATTTTAAGATTGCTAAACTCCCCTTAATTGTTTCATTATTTATCATCCCCACCAGATGATGAGGCCAGAAAGGCAGAAGACGAGGGATTATGTTTTCAGATTTTTCACCCCTGTGAATCTGTCCGTCCGTCTGTCCATCTGTCTCTCTGTAAACAGCTAATCTCCGGCACTGTTGAACTTTGTACACACACTCCCAGTAGGCCAAGGACGAAAATATGCCCCAAATATTTCAAACTGGACACATGGTGGCGCTATAAGTGGTCAATTCACGCTTTGGCCTACAGTAGGCCTATAACTCTTGAACCGTATAGGGCATACAATCAGAGGGGATCTCTTTAGATCAGGCCTTTCAAAACATTAAATTAACTAGCTATGAAATAGCTATGTGAATGTAAATGAGCATACCAGGCAGCACACCTAATCAGACAGAGAGGTCTCGCAGAGCAGATCCAGCTAAGTGGCTAGGCTAGCAGTTTGCATGGCCCACACACGGACGGAGGGCAAAACTTGTGTGTGCCTGGTGGAGACAATGGGCTGTATTTTGCGTGTCTTAAGTACCAGGTCTTATTACTTAAATTAAGACCTGGAGGCGTGGTCACTGCTCTTTGGCCACTCAGAATAGCCAAATGGCATTGATCACGCCTCTAGGTCTTAAGTTAAGTAATAAGACCTGGTACTTAAGACATGCAAAACTCTGTCTGTCTCTGTCAGACGGACCCCACATGTATTTCCAGGATAATAGAGATAACACACTCGCAGAAAGGTTGTTATTTTGAGAGAAATGTCCCGTAATATGAATACATTTGATATGTTTTACATACAGTAGATGGTAATCGCTTCAGCCAATAATCACATTAACGCACACCCTCGTGTAATATTGCTTAAGCGTTGCATTCTATTTTAAATGTGTTTCATGTTGTATTGTGCTTGTAGTGTGTTTTCTGTTTTATTGTGGTTTCATTTTTATTTATTTTTAACTGACTGTACAGCACTTTAGGAAAATCAAGCTGGATTGGATTGGATTGCAATGGAAGATGAGAAAATGACTTAAGATTTTTATTATTTTACACTTTGTTCATGACAATATCAGATCTACAAGCTCACAATGCATGGCATGGCATCACATTGTGAACTTGTATATCTACTATTTTCCAAAGATTTTGACAAATTATATAACTGCATAATGAGTACTTTTACTTTTAGTACATTTTGATGCCAGTACTTTTATACCCGTACTCAAGATTTTGAATACAATAGTCCACTTATTCTATTCCTACCACTGAATGAGAATCATTAATCATGGATCTGAGTGATCACTTGATCATCATGCTCCTGCTTCAGAGCTTCATGGTAGCAATGAACCACTTTAGCTGCGTTTTCTTCTTACAAAAGGTCCTGTTGAACTGCTTTTAGCCTCAGCCCGGAGTTAATTAACTGACAATGAAGATAATGGAGACAGCAGGATTCAAGGGCTTTTTGTCCGAACGTTTGCATCTAAAGTAGGCTGCCTTTATACTGTATATTCTATATGTTAGAATAGGAAAATGTATCCTTGTCATGCAGTCACTCACCTTTATTTATTTATCCTGGTTATATCACAGTATGACAGGTTACGGTGCATGATGACATACTCAACCCTAATGTATTTGGTGCCCTAACTAGCAGGATATGTTTTTGAGGGGCGCTAGCCCCTCCTATACACAGGTTTAATGTTTGTCTTTAGTTCAATGTTTGTTTTGTAAACGCCATTGACAATGAAGGGAAAATGTACGTCATATTGTCTCGTTAATGTTTGTGCTGGCACCGTTTGTTTTAAATCACCATTATATCACCTAATCAACATGATTTAGACTTTAATATATTAGCGCCCCTCACTTCACACAGGTGTGATTTTTTTAATGTGTTTATATTATTTATTTTTTAAGTTATTTATTTTTTTATTTTTTTATTTTTGATCAGTGCAGCCGCTCCTATGCACAGCTTTGTGTGTATGTCTGTCTGCCTGTCCGTTTGAGCACGGAATGTGCTCATATTTCAGTCAGACTTAACTCTTAGAAAGAATTTAGAATTTATATTTATTGAGCATTATTGAGCATAGATATATGAAGCATAGATTGGCGTCAGGGCTCTGTCCCTATTCATTCCCTGTAACATTAACATTTTAGTTAAGTTATAAGCCAAATAGAATTACAGGGAATGAATTAAGACCCCCATGCAGGGGGATCTAGAAACAGAGCCTACAGGTGGATGCTGGGGAGGCGGTGGGATTGAGATAGCAGCAGCAGGAGCAGCGACGCACGTCCGCACAGCAGGAGAGAAGCCAGGACTGAGCAGGTAGGCAGAGACGTTTACATAGCCGCTCTGATCAGGTAAAGAGTGCATGAGACTAGTCACCTGATCAGGTAGGCGCACTCTTGAGTTGTCTGCCTGAACTATCTAAGGAGGGTGCGCATCATGATTGGATATCTCCTTAGCTCGTGACAATAAAGAAATCACACTTGGTGTGTTTGTAGACTTATTGAAGGCATTCGACACCGTCAATCACGACATTTTAATAAAGAAACTCACTATGGCTTAAATGGTTTCAGAGTTACTTATCAGCAAAAAATCAGTTTGTAGTGTTGAATATCATCTCCTCTGACAACAAATTGATTTCCTGTCATGTGCCCCATGGGTCAATACTTGTTTACGTATGTGTGTTTACACAAACACTCAAAACTGGCCATTCATTATCAATGGCATTCAATGTTAGTGTTAGGACAATGTGTGTCAAAGCTGGACATAGGAGGGGCTTGTCACCTTGAACCTTGTGACAAGAAAAATCCTCATTAATTTTATAATTTATATTATACTATGATTTATCCATATATCTCATATTGCAACATTGTATGGGCCATGTAATTTCAAATCTAATCTTAGTGGTATTTTTCAGTTACAAAAACGTTTTATCAAAATGATTACTTTTTCTAGAAGACTCACCAGTTCCACTCCTCTGTTTCAGTCCTCTGTTTTTTTGTCAATCAATTCACAAATTACTCCCATGCAGCCTGGTTTCAAGGTGTTTTCCAGTTTAATAATGCAATCCACAATCATTACACCAGAGAATCCCATGATGTTCATCAATCATTACACCAGAGCATCCCATGATGTTCATTGCTCATTCTTCAGGACAACATCTGCCCTTATTCTCCATCAAGTTCAGAGGACCTCATTTTTGGAATAAATTACCGCTTCATAGAGACTGTACTAGCCTTAGTCCCTTCAAGAGACAATCACTGCAGTTCTTATTATCTAGCTGGGCAACACGTCCTAGTCACTCTGCTCTTTATTTTCATTATTAATGAATATTATTATTATTATATTCATTTTCATTATACAGTATGTATTATTTTCATAATTAGTTTAAGCTCATTTGGTATAGCTTTTAGGAAGGCCACTCGATAAGCCCTTCTGGGGTTTTTTAGATTATGTTTTTAGATTATAGATTTATTTTCATACAAACGTATTTCGTCCCTTTTGATTTTACCTTTGTTGTTTTAATGTGCAAATAAACTAAACTAAACAAAAAACGAAATGTTGTTGACACCATCAAAAGTCATCATTGATGATTGACATCACACTTTACACAAGTGTGATGTATTGCATTTGTATTGCAGGTCTTTACTTTGTCTTTACTTTATCTGCATGGCCATAATTTCAAAGCAAAGTATTCATTGGTCAGTCCTAGGTAAATGGCAGCTGGTACTTCCAAGTGATGATGGGAGATTAATCGACAAACACATCGGTATCGGCCGATTTGAGTTGTTTTTAGATTAATCGGCATCGGTTCAATTAATCAATCAGTCCGATCTGTCTTTACAGATAAACAAGCCGAAAGTAACAGCTTGAACAGATCTACAAGCTCACAATATTAAATATAAAAGGTATTTAAGTTAAATCTGACTTGCCTAAGCCTGCAGTGCAGATACATGAATTTTTAAGAATGGACAAAATTATTATAATTTTTCAATACAGAATGAGATCATATCGACATCTGTAATATCGGCCATAACAGCAATTAATTAATCGGATATCGATATCGGCCAAAATGTCTCATCGGCACATCCCTACTTCCAAGTAGTGTGCAGATGTGTTCTGTTCATATAATTCCCCATATTTATACAGTATGTAGCCTACTATAGAAAGTGCATTACTCGACCAACGTGCTCTGTTGCATTACATGGATCTATGTTGAATATAGTCTGCATACATTTTAAAATGACAGCTTTTCAGTGCGCAGTAATCATGCTGCCGCGGTACAATAAGCATCTACGGTGCTAAATTGCTCTCCTGTGCCTGGAATTGGGCAGATGAGAGCGCTCTCTGCCATTAATGTCCATGTGCTTCAAATATGCAGCACCCCATATCCACAAGTATTTATTTCTAATACAACCTTCTTTGTCAGAGTTGACGTGCAATTTGTTCTGCAAGGCTTTGGTGGTACGTAGTAGCAGCAGCCTTTGCTACACACTGTACTGTGCAAACTGCACACCTAAGGTAGTTGACATTGTTGATTCTTTGATGACTTTGGGCTCGGGGCTCCGGGGGTGGACACTGTGCCCCCAGACACTGACCGTACAGGTCCCCTTCTGGGGCCGACCACCAACCAACGATAGCCAGAATGATGGAGAGCTACACTTAGTAAAGCCTTGTCTGTGTGTGTGTGTGTGTGCGTGTGTGTGTGTGTGTGTGTGTGTGTGTGTGTGTGTGTGTGTGTGCGTGCGTGCGTGAGTGCGTGCGTGCGTGCGTGCGTGCGTGCGTGCGTGCGTGCGTGCGTTGATGTGTGTGTAATGTGTATGTGTGTGTGCGTGTGACAGGGAAAGAAAGAGAGAGAGAGCTCAGAGGAGCCCTTATTCTGGCAATGTGTGAGGGTGAGTCTCTGACAGGGATGAATATATCATCAGCTGCCCTTTGGTCAGCAGCCATCAGAGACCGAACAGATGGAACTGATGGTGCGTTTCCACAGAGCTTTACTGTGGGTTTTACAAGCCCTGATGCCTAATTCTCTGTGCAATGTGCTGCTCTGTATGGTAGTTTTACTCTGCTTTTGCTAATGCATTTAGCAATACATAGAGCAATTATGTGTTAATTAGTCAGTTCAATTATTGCATTCAAAGTGGTAACACTTTTCAACTAGAAAGGGGTCCTCCGCAGAATGCATATATCTGCTGTGTAAGTAGTGGTTTACAGCTGTCAGGACCCAAGGAAGCTGCAGGGGGAAATGGCATTTATATGACATACTTTACCACCTATGGGCAGAATGTGGGGTTTATTGGATGTTGTGTTCATTACATGGAGATTTGGGGGGTAAGATTTGTAAGAATGAAGCAATTTGCACCTAATTTGGGAAGCAATTAAAGGCAAACAGTATCAGAACCCTGTTTGAAGCTCATTGTCACATGACTCCTGCATCATTTGTACCTATTTGGTAAAGAAATCAATCAATCAATGGAAGTATAGGCTATACATTTGGCGGAAGTACTGCCCAAGTGTTGACTGTGTTGTGATTGGTAAAAAAGAAAAAAAAGAAGACAGACAGACAGACAGACAGACAGACAGACAGACAGACAGACAGACAGACAGACAGACAGACAGACAGACAGACAGACAGACAGACAGTTTCCATTATGTCGTTACCGTGCAAGCTTTTCTCCTCAGAGATAAGAAAGGGCTTGGCAAGGCTAGCGCCAAATAGGACCATGTTGTACCATGTTCCAAGGAATCCAGGGGAAACATTTTTTTATTGTACAGCCTCGGTACCCATTTTATTTTTGTTCGCTACGGCTCAAAAAATGAAAGCGCCTCGCTCATCAATATATATCAAAAGCGTCACTCTCAATATAGTGACGTCAGTTTCTTCCGCTGTTTTCTACCAGGGAGGTAGAGGGGAGCGCTTGCTCCATGTGCACCCGCCCCTCTAGACCAGGCTGGGCCAGGCTAGTTATAGGCTAAACGTACATAGCTTCATCATGAGGTCAATTGTCTTCCTTGGCCTACTTAAGGCTCATACATAGTCTGGATTTTCGGTGGTGAGGTGACCACCGAACTACAACATGACGTCACAAGCCGCGGTGAAGAGCAAACCACCGCCACCGCCCCAGCCCTTCTCTCTGTTTTTACTCACCACCGCTCAACGTTATTTCAGCTCCGGTGGTCAGCTCACCACCGGAGCGGTGGTCACCTCACCACCGAAAATCCAGACTATGTATGAGCCTTTAATTGGCGGTTACAGAGGTTAGCTACAGCACACACAATTGACACAGACACACACAGATACAGTAAAACAAATGCACATGCATTACAAATCCAACATTAGAAACAACAAATTGCTGTTACATTACAAACACACAAAAAAAATCGCTGTAGTGTAGCCAATAGTGTATATACTGTACCTTTGATGACAATTCCCAAAATAAATTTGTTGCACTTTGCAGGGAAACAATGTACAATACTGTATAAGCTTAGAACCTTAATCTCATAAACTGTCAACTGCAGTTGACCAACAAAACAGTGACCATACCCAATGTTGCAGTAGGAAGCATTTCTCTTATTTCAATTGACTTTTCGTATTTGCCATTTCATTTGAATTTGGGCAGCTTTATGCTTCCATAGTGTTCTTCCATGGGATTGTAGGAAAGGGGCACAATATTGAGAAGTTGTTCAGAAGCAGCTAGACGAGGCCTTGGCAGTCAAAGCTTCCCTAAGGAGCAATTGAAGCTATAGCTCTCAAAAGCAGAACACTCAATAACCTTGACAACGGTGATGCATGCTGGCCGTAGGCTACCTGGTAATTACTTAGCAGTTAAATATAATCGTCTTCCTTAATAAGAATGACATTTGTAAACCTTTCAACTTCACATGGGACTGCATGTGTTCTTCCATGGGATCGTGCATAATATGCAAGAGCAATCTCCATCTATTAATCACATTTATCTTAACGAGCCGTATGTGTTCAAGGGGGTAGAGTCAACACTGGGCTACACTGCAAAATGTTTAGTGTTGAACAATCTTTTACAGATTTCGCAATCTCTGTATGAATGGACACAACTCTCAGAGTTAATGAAATGCCTTGGATTTTGCAGTGTATGCTGAAGTGTAGCATTGTATCTAATTATATCAGAAACACCTTGGATTTTGCAGTGTATGCTGAAGTGTAGCATTGATCTATTTATATCAGTAATGTTGCATATATCGATATGGGCTCGCCTGTATAATGGTAACACTTAACATAACATCTGAGTGATTATTAATAACATCTGAATTTTGACATTCAGAGTTGCATCACCTTAAGAATAAACAGAATAAAATCATCATCGTTTTACATAATTTATTACTGAAGGGAGCTACTATACCTGCATGAACTGGCACCTCATATCATAGACAGTAAATCCATCAATATGATGAAATAATAATAAGAACACAAATAATAAGGGTTGAAACAGATTAATTAAAAAAGGTGAAATCTTACTGATCCATTCCATCCATTCAAATGTGTGGTACATAACCTCCACAAGATGATGGACGAGAGAACCTTCATAACATGCATTATTGTAACTATTTGCCTGCTTTTCAAATAGATAAATGATCACGTTCATATTTTATTAAATACATAATTCAAATTAATTACTGACAAAAAGGAATGATTGCAAAATAGCCTATTGAAATATACCGGAGGTCTAATATCGTACTCTCATTACCTGTATTATAGTAGCCTATGTGCATACTGTACATGTTTACTGTATGGAATGTCTTACATGAAACACTCCAAAGAGAATCATCCGAGTGTAAATCACGTAGTGGATAATTAGTTTCTCCCTCTCGGCCTACGAGTGAATGCATCTTGTTGTGCGCAGTTCAGCTATTTAAGTGATGGCACTGTATGTCAACATGAACATAATGCCCCCCAATCATGTGAGAGCAATGAGGTTCATGCTCATGTCTGCTGGGAACTTAATCCTCCTAACTCAGGTAAAGAAAGGGCCCCGTTTGATGGATTAGATTTACAAACCTCTGCACAGAAGGCTTCCTGGGGAGACCCCATTCTAATACCCACATTGAGACACCAGCTTCACAGCCCGTGGCAATAATATACAAGAACATAATGTTGTGTGAATTCAAATTATAACAGAAATATTGTGGTTGGTATACCAACAATCAATCATTTCAATTTCAACAGCTGCTCCGCTATATAGTGTTATTATTGAGAGACGTTAGAATCCTAATTACTCTCCTCCTCTGCTGCTTTGCATGTGCCAGCCAAATATCCCCACAATTCGTTGCATGTCAATGAGCCGTGCACAGACATTTTGTGGAGCAACGCAAAAACAAAAAGAAGAAAAAAGCTGATCTTTCACCCCACCCACCCTGATGTTGCCACACCGCTGTCATCTATGATCAAACACTTCTTTTCATGTTCTCTACCATTTTTTACACGTTGCCTATGTTTTATAACGGAGACATGGTACAACTACAAAGTACAGTTTGATTTTAGTATTGTTTTTGAGAATCACACTGAGATGGAAAAATAAACATACAGTATTATATTCTTGACAGCCAATGTGCCATTGACTGACAGGTGACAGGTGTAAGCCAGAGGAATTATAAAATAACTAAGCAGAGACAGCCAGAGTTAACGTGGGTTTTCCTCTGAGCTACAGCCACTCAGTTTTGACACCCTGCTGCAATTACACAGGATTCCAATTTCTAACATGGAAAATAAAAGACACATTTCTATTTTCTAACTGTCTTTTTGAGTGGTGCAACCACTCCAAGGAACAGCAATGTCCGTCCTAACCTATGTGACTATGTTTAGAGTACCAGTAGGGGCAAAAGTGGCGCTGTCGTGCCAGAAACAGAGAGAGAGAGATAGTGTTGCACTGTTGCCTGCTAATTACAGAGAGAGAGAGAGAGAGAGAGAGAGAGAGAGAGAGAGAGAGAGAGGCAGGGGCCGAGAGGGGAGTTGCACCACTCAGTTCACACAGGTGTGATTTTTTAAAGATGCGTGCGTGCGTGCGTGCGTGCGTGCGTGCGTGCATGCGTGCGTGTGTGTGTGTGTGTGTGTGAAGATATAAAGATTAGAAACAGGACTGTTGCCTGCCGGGCAGAAGCGTGACGTCACGGCATAATGTCACATCTCCTACAAACAAATGGGCTACCTATAGGTGCAGATCAGCTATCGCAGACATAGAAGATAGAACTCTCATATTAGGCTCAAGGCAGAGACACTCGCCCACACGAACCAATACCTAAGGAGGACAGTTGACACAAACTATAGAAGTACAGTCCATACCGAGGCTAACGCAGGCGACTGTCTTCGCAGCCCAAACACAAGGTTCTCTACCGTCTTCGCAGCCCAAACACAAGGTTCTCTACCGTCTTCGCAGCCCAAACACAAGGTTCTCTACCGTCTTCGCAGCCCAAACACAAGATTCTCTACCATCTCAAGGAATGCAATGCAAGGTCTTAGAGATCCTCAGCCACTGAGACATCCGACTGGGGGTACCTCAGTTCGACTGACTGCATGGAGTCTTGGCTACAAGGGCATTTTATCTGAACAAATATTTTAAATGTTTTATTTATCCTCCCTGTGTTTTGCAAGTAGTGATTTCTGTTCCATCACAAAATACAGTAGAGTGAAGATCAATGGCACCGGCCTGATGCAAGAATATTGATTTGATTACAGTCTGCATCTCGTTCATGAGCAGTGACTTGTGACCAGTGTTGTTTTTGGCAGCAAATTTCTATTTTAGGTTTAGTCATAGTCTCTTGAATAGTTTTCACTTAGTTTTATGTCACATTTTAGTCACCCGGGAATGTTTTAGTGTTAGTCTAGTTTTAGTCGACTAAATATCATAAGATTTTAGTCGACTAAATCTACAGATTTAAATCTACAGATTTAGTCGATTAAAATGTGTTTTGGCAGGCTTTGATGCCGTTGTAATGACTGATTTTACACTTGCTGAAAATAGCCGATCTACAAGCCAACAACGCGTCGCAGCACGACGCGTTGTGGGCTTGTAGATCGGCTATTTTCAGCATGCAACTAATTGTAAAATGACTTATACTGGATCTCTTGTCCACTAGCCCCTTCCTAACATCGTCTAGTTTTTATTTGTTGACGAAATCGTCAGTATATTTAGTCTTAGTTTTAGTCATCATAGCTTCGACGAACATTTTTTAGTCGACGAAAACAACACTGCTTGTGACACCACTGCTTCTCTAGTGCTACTAAATGAAACCTGCATTCTGCTGTACAAGCATAGCATAGGGAGTGTACAGTCGTCCTGTCAAATGTGCATTAATGAGAGAGAGAGGAATATGAGTCTAGTAACTGCTGTTGTCAGAGGGTGTGGTGTGTGGTAAACGGCTAGGCCATGTTCACTTAATGGCACGTCAGAGAAACATTCTTATCTCTGACACCGTCTCTCCGGAGACAACAGATTTCACCTCTCAAATTAACAGTGTATCTCTGACAGATGGAGTCTGTCTTTGATCTCACAGCGCTCAGGTTTCACACTGACGTGCTTTCAGGATGTAGAAGCCATTTATAAAAAAAAACTGTAATGTCTTTCATGTACTGACAAATGTCAAGTTCAATGTGATGTAATTTCTTCAAAATAACTTTTGTCAGGGTTGTGTTTGAAAAGTGCAATGTGGTAACAAATAGATACATTGTGAATGGCCCATATAATTAGTCTCGACAGCTGAGGTCAATATTTATATGAATTTATATGAAGGCAGATGGCCGTCCACCCTAAAGCATGCATGGTTTCCCTCACCTTTGTTCCACTTAAGAGGGCCTTTTTCATTGATACCTCACAAAAATGCTTGCTCAGGGTTGGAGGGACGTCGGGTCTCTGCTTTATATGAAAAATGATTGAGACATTTAATTTTTTTGTGATTCAGCACTATAATAAAATGTAATTGAACTGAATGAACTACTGAACTGAATCCATTATATTTGGATCAAATAATAATCTCAGCAAGGCAGATGACTTCTTGGTTAGAGTGGGTGACAATATCATCACACGAAAAGATGAAATTACCTACCTAGGTTCCATCCTGGAGGCAAATCTTTCATAGTGATGAAATGGCCACCAACGTAATCAAACGAGTCAACCAAAGAACAAGATTCCTATACAGGATCTCTTCACTGGTCAACAAGGACCCTGACAGGAGCCCTTGTACAAGGTTTCTTCGACTATATGCATGCTGCTGCACCTCTTGGTACCACAGCACCTTTGTTCTGTCTTTATAGTAATGCGAGTAACTAATGTTAAGACTCTTTCTTTCTTGGTTCTTTCTTTTTTTATTTTACCTCAAATTATTCATGAGTTCCAGCTGGAACACTGTTACTTAGGGCCGGGGTCCTCAACTAGAAATGCTGAAGGTCCACAAATAATTTTTGAATAAGACTAAGGTCCGGTCCCATGCGCGTGTCGCGGGCCACGCAGCGGGGAGCAGGGCTCTATGCCTGTTTAGTACAGTCAAACAAAGCTTATACAAATCAGATCCCCTCCCAACCAACCAATACTGGGGTGCAGAGTATGAAAATAAAATGTTTCACTTTGACAAATATTCCCCTCCAAAACGTCACAGCAAATGAGAGGTATTGTGTTGAGGCACAAAGAACACTTTTATTTTGTCAAGAGGCCTATCTCACAGCATTTCCCCGCCCCCTTTCCACGCCCCCTTTTGGAGCTAGTGGTGTTATTTCTTTTGCGGCCCATAGGCTTCCATGTTAAAAGAGGTATTTTCACAAGCCACAAACTACCGTTTTGTACAGGTAAGGATTATTCTACTTATTTGAGTTGTTATACCATTGTGTTTTCTTCATATTATTATCGGTCTTTGTCATTTTAACATTAGGAAATGTACTTAGATTCTCCAGAGAAAAAAAGTGTAAATGCCTAATGTTAAATGACACCACTATCTACCAGAAGTGGGCGTGGGAAGGGGGCTGTGAGATAGGCCTAGTTGTGCCTGCTTAATAAGATACATAGCCTCTTGAAGAGAAATTATAGCACATTTGGTTACCAAGACTTTGTCCACTGAGGTTTAACAATCAATAAACTCACTCTTTGCCTCATCATAATACTACGGACTAGAAAAAGTGCCCTTCTGGGCACAGGTCTCCACCAGGAGGATAGGACTGTGTGAGATGTTTGGCAAAATGTTTAGGAGTAATATAAACATGTTTTTTTGTTTGTTAGTTTTTTGCAACAATTTTCTTCATTTTGTTGAGGAAATGCAGAGTGCCTGGTGGCACTATAATAGGCCAATGTGAAAAGGGTGCCATTTCTTCATACGCCTTTAATGGCAATTGGATGATTTGAGGCATTTTGTTCCAAAAATGTGTTTTGCAAAAATCAACCTGTTGGTGGCGCTATAACAGGCCAATGTGAAAAGGGTTCCTCAGCCTAGTAAGAAAATGTGTGAAAGATTTCACGTAAATTGCATGCTGCGTTCATGATTTGAGGCTTTTGTTCAAAACGGGGCAATCTTGCAAACTGTGAAAGCCAATTATAGCCAATTAGGATGGAATATGAAATATCGGACAGATCCGACTTGAGCACATGACCATAGAGATACTGTGTAACGATTTGTGAGATTTTTGGACAGAATCTGGAGGAGTAATATAAAAAAATTTGTTTTACAAAAGTCGGCCTCCTGGTGGCGCTATAAAAGGCAGATGCGGAAAATGCAGGTCAAAGATTTGTCCTTGGCCTCTAGGGAGTGTGCATGCAACGTTTCACGCAAATCGGTGCAGTTTTAGGTAAAACATGTGAAAAGCTGCCTCATGGTGGCGCTATAACAGGCCGTTCTGGAAAATGTGGGGCAGAGGTTCATCGTTGGCATCCAGGGAGTGTGTGTGCAAAGTTTGGCATCGACCGGGTTAACGGTGCCGGAGATTAGCTGGTAACAGACGGACGGAAGGAAGGAAGGACGGACGGACACACACACACACATACTCTCTCCCCATGCCTTCGGCCTGGTGGAGACAATAAGCGGTTGAAGATGGATGGATGGATGGATACCTCACACAAACACCAGCAACTGAGCAACAGTGGTGTCCACAAAGCTGTTTGGACAAATCACCAGCCAGTAACAGACTGTACATTGGTTTGCAGTGGAATCTGACAGTGGGATTTGCTTTATTTTAGCTGTCATTTCCTCTTTTTGATGGCCATCAGTTCAGTCAAACATTCTTTTATATTTCTACATAATGGCTCGTGCTTTACCAAAACGCACGCCACGTTTTGAACACTGAGCTTTTCTTCATTTTTCCATTCTTCATTAAAACGCCGATTTTCACTGTCAAAATTGCCTTTACTACAACAGCGCATTGCGTGGCGTGCCGTGCAGTAGGCCTATATGCGTCTTCCCCCACGCATGAATGTCCCCGTCCCCATGACAAGCGGGCCCATATAGGCCTACACACTACACAGGCACACACACGCACACACGTGCAATCCTGCGCACAGTCAGTCGGTCCACATTCAGATCGCTGCGTTGCTCGGCAGTCGACATTCAGCGAATACAACGGAGAATTCAACTCGCGGGTCGCGGTGACTTTTTTTCCCTCTTTTTTCTACAATTTGTCCAGGGTCCGCAGAGAGGTGTGCCGCGGTCCGCCTATTGAGGACCACAAGACCATAATGCATTTGGTAAGCTATACAGTACAATTCTTCACAAAACCTTTCCGCATTCTCAGTTAAGGTTGTTATGCAATTTGTCCGAAAAATCACAGAGATACAAGCCAAAGAATTTCAACCATTACACATTATATAGGCTATAGGCCATGTGGTAGGGCCTGGCTGGAAACAAGTTCTTGAGCTTAGCCCAGATACCCTGGGTAAATATAGATTTCATTTCATTTCATTTCAGTCATGCGGTTGTGGGGAACTGTGGAAGCCCATCTCAAAGCTTCTTTCTATGGCCCATGCACCTGTCATTTCCTCTCCATCTCTCTTAACATAATAGAGAAATCTCAATCCCATAATTCAACATAATTAAACTCTCATGTGAGACAGGGAATATTTCAGCAGATGGCTGATTACAAATATAATGGAATATATGTGCGAGAGAGAGAGAGAGAGAGAGAGAGGGAGAGAGAGAGAGAGAGAGAGAGAGAGAGAGAGAGAGAGAGAGCTGGCATTGGCATAGCTATTGTTCATGATGTCAAAGTTTCAGCCGGAATCTACTGGGACAGTTTTGGTGATGCCTGTGTTGTACCGTTGCAATCCAGCATATACATTAATTCCAACAGCAGTGAGTGGAGTGATCACAGTCTATTGTCAGTAGAAAGGAGACTGAGCGGATGGGAAGGGCCCACAGCAGTGGAAAACAATTACAACCCTCCATTCCATGATGCTAATCACAGAATAGATCTAACATAATTAAATAGCATGAGGTATGTACTGTATACTGTATGCATGCCAACAAATCCCTAATAAGTTCACATCACAATATGTGGTGAATTTCTGTAAATTTGTATGTACACGCTAATAAAGAAAATGCATACTGTACCTTCCTGGAGTGGACAATCAACCGGTTCCCTACTGAGAACCGTGGCCAAGAATTCCTCAAGACAATGTGAGGCAGCGGTACAAATACCCTGCCTGCAACGAGGCAGCGGTACAAATACCCTGCCTGCAACGAGGCAGCGGTACAAATACCCTGCCTGCAACGAGGCCATGCAGGACGGTACAAATACCCTGCCTGCAACGAGGCCATGCAGGACGGTACAAATACCCTGCCTGCAACGAGGCAGCGGTACAAATACCCTGCCTGCAACGAGGCCATGCAGGACGGTACAAATACCCTGCCTGCAACAAGGCAGCGGTACAAATACCCTGCCTGCAACGAGGCCATGCAGGACGGTACAAATACCCTGCCTGCAACGAGGCAGCGGTACAAATACCCTGCCTGCAACGAGGCCATGCAGGACGGTACAAATACCAGTGGCGTGCACAGACATTTAGAGGGGCAGGTGCTCAAGTTAAAAAAGGGCACCTTGTGCAGCGCGTGGAACCGGCCGGTTGCCTTAATCCATTTTGGGCGGGAACCCCTTTTGGTGTTAGCATTATGTTATGCTTTAGCTATTGAAAAATAGCAGATCTACAAGCTCATAGCGCGCCACCGATTGGCGCGCTACGAGCTTGTAGGTCTGCTATTTTTGAAAAATCAAAAAAAAAAAAGAGAAAAAAATGTTTTTTTTTTTTTTCAAAAGGGCACATTGCCAAAAGGGCAGGGGGTGCTCTAGCACCCCCTAGTGTCTATCTGTGCACGCCACTGACAAATACCCTGCCTGCAACGAGGCCATGCAGGACGGTACAAATACCCTGCCTGCAACGAGGCCATGCAGGACTTTCTCCTGGAGCCATGAGGCTCAGGAGGGCTTGTCAGCGAGTGCGCCATGGAGCCCAGCCGGGCACAGTCCGAAGAAGCTATAGGTCACTTCTCCATTCTGTAGGTCCACCACCCACTGGTGGTATTATGGTGCACTCCCAGTACTAGTGTGATGTTATAGGCTGGTCTGACCACACCGTGGAACGTCACAACATGCTACAGCATAAATGTATTCAATGTCATTCATTATTAATTTGAATAAAAACCTGCAAAACCTGTCCGTCGATCCATCAGTCACGCCTCATGGTTGTCAGTCCATCACGCCTCATGACACGTCATGCCACCATATATGGCAATCCATTCATCACGCCTCGTGACACGCTCCATATATGGCTGTCTCCATATATGAAGATCACAAACTGACCTCATCAAACCCTGTTCTGACGTTCCATAATGTGACCTGCATAAAAACCTTGTACACTCAAGACACACTCCATATATGGCCAGACCTCATCAAACCCTGTACACTCAAGACACTGCCCCCGCTGCCACCCTTAGTTAGATCTCCATATATGGAGCTGACCTGTTCTTACATTCCATATGTTGGACTTGGAACTCATCAAACCCAGTACACTCAAGGCACGCTCCATATATGGCCAGTACAGAATTAATTCCATATGTTCATCTGACCCCCCATTCCAAAACGCCAGCAGTTGCCCAGCAGTCTGTCGTCACCCAGGCAGATGCGTGCACACGACCTCGCCCTTACTGGTATTAAGCAGTGGCGGCCTTATATATGTTTCAATCGTTTCAATTGAAACGGGCCTCGAGCCTCCAGGGGCCTCCCAAAAAAAAAGAGGCACTTGGCCATCGGGCAAGTAGTGCAGTAAAGGAAATTGCAAAGTGTGGCTGCCTGGATCACACAGACGCCTTCGGAAAATATAGGCCCCTCCCACCGATTTTGCTTGCCAATAAATGTAGTAATTACATTTACTAATTTGGAGGGGATTAATCCCCCAAAAATCATGTTTAATGTTTAAATATTTTGCATTTGCGCCGGCGCCCGCCATGGATGAAAATGTAATTGCTTTCGGCTGTCTTCTAGCTGTGAGACGACAGCACTACCGACTGTGCCACCGTGCCCCCGGTGAAAAAGTGTGTTTTGAAGAGAATTAAAAATGGTGGAAATTCTTTCTAGACGCAAATGGGTGTGACCTATTATGGAGAAAAATATGTCAGGAAAAATACATTTCGATTTTACGACTTACAGGTTCAAGAGTTATATGTCAAAAGGTAAAGTGGGCTGTTATAGCGCCACCGTGAGGCCGACTGATGTAATTCCTTTTCAATTATTTTTATGAACCTCCTCTCCAAGGTTTGTAAATATAGCGCTTACGGTCTCCAACAAAAAAAATCACACCCGTGTGAAGTGAGGGGCGCTCTTATCATTATACATACATCATCATACATCATCTCATGAACAACTGAAATGATGTGATTGGTTAGCCGATTTGCTTGACATAATATCTCCCTTCATTGTCAATGGCAAATATTGAGACGTGTGTGGACAAAAGCTGCATATATGTGGGGCTAGCGCCGGTCAAAAATCACACCTGTGTGAAGTGAGGGGCGATCTTATCATGGTACATCATCATACATTATCTCATTCCGGCCAATCAGAATTTGCGGAACCTTCGTCTTCAATGTTTGTGTTACGCAATGTTCCTGTTTACACGAACACTCAAAATTGTTCATTCAGTCTTTGTGTAGTTTGTAGTTTGTGTAGGACAACGTTTGTGTTAGCACATACACTAAACGCTGGACCTAAGCTTGAATGGAGTCTTCGATCTTCCCATTATAAATCAATGGGGAAAATGTATTCCCGAAAAAAATTAATTAACAGCGTTACATTTGTAAAATTGAAAAAAAGGGCCTTGTTAAGACCTCCATAATGTAATTGTCAATGCCTGTGTGGAAATTCAGAGGTGTTGGTGCAGCCAGTGAAGAGTAGCGACAGTTCACAAGCTGTCTAAAGCAAATCAGTTGTTGACAGGATTGTCATTTACCCAGGATCAGGATGGCATGCAGGAGCGCACAGCAGCAGAAGCTTCGTAATCACTCTGCTATCCGCAGTTTGCAACAAATGCTCCCTTTAGAACACACTACTGCACTCTATATTCTCAGCTGGCCATCCTTTCATACCCATCGTAATATTCATTGGTTCACAAGACTTCTTGGCTTGTCTCACTGGACCATTTGTTGCATACCACAACATCTGCTGTGTACAACACCCGTTTTGCTCATTATATTCTTCAGAAGGTTCCAAAAACAAACCCTGTTGCCATTTTTGCCACACAGAAACTAGCGTTTAAACGTTTTTAGGACATCCTGTAGAAAAGATATTGCAGTCTGTCAGACAGATAGCTCTTGCTTGTTTATTTATTTATATTCTTCTGTTTCTGTGATTTGTTTTATCTGAGCTGAATGCGAACGGAACATACCCAACAGCCCCTGGGTATCGAGGCTATATCTGCTTTTAAACAGATTTTCTTGCCCCCACCCCCCTCCCTAAGAGTAGCCTTTTGAACCTTGAAATAAAAACGCCTGGGTTTCTGAGGCTATTTGAAACTCAACTAGGGAAGGTGCTCAAATGAAACTATTTGATGACAAAGAGGCGAAAATGTGTAGAAATTCACAATACAACAACAAAAGACTAAGCAAAACATAATAAAAAATACTTTTTATTATTGAAGAGAGTCACAATTGTAGGAGAAACCAAAGTGAGGTGAGGTGAGTGTTAAGTGTTGTTGACTGCCTCATCAATTCAAAGAAAAAAGTTAACAAAAACAACGGTCATCTGTTTTGAGGACTATGTTTTGCCATGGCATTTTTACAGCTGCCAAACACAATAAGATTACATTTTGGGTTTTTTTGTTATATAATCGTGCTATTTATATGCGAGTGGGTACATCTGGATTGCACAGGGGGGGCTTTTCCCCCCAGGTTTAACCTATCAGCCTTCCAGAAAGAAACACTCTCTAAACAGTATGCAGCTATTTCACCGACAGCCAGTCATCTCCAATTCATGGGTCAGAAGTGAGTTTAGATTTGTGCCAGACAACTTTACCGAGCACCTGTCTCCAAAGCTGATGCCAGTGTGTTTCCGGCTCACATGTGTTTATCCTATAGTGAATCCCTATTTAGTTGATTGATCAGAATCAGAAATTATTTAGCTCATGTGCCAACAAATAAATGGTAAATGCTGTATTTATATATAGCATCTTTTTCCATTACTGCTTTACAAAGTGCATTTCATTAATTGTATTGTTCCACATAGTCAGACACGTACTGTATCAGTAAAAAATGGTAATGCCATAGCTGATCTACAAGCTCACAGGGGACACAGTTAAGTAGCTATAAGAACACAAAAACATCTACAAACTGTCAGGGCCCTGGGTATGTGTTTGGACCCATATTATCTCAAAGTGGCAGCAAATGAAGGCTTAACTCAAGCAGTCTTTACTTAGGAACAAACTCAGGTACTACTGCTTCACAGAGGAATTCAACATAAACTTGAATAAACATCGTGAGAGAATCATTAATGTTCACGGCCCACAGGATAGGCAATGAACACATGCTTTCTCTGTATCCTCGCCACTGAAGCATGAAACGACAAACACACGCACGCACGCACGCACACACGCACGCACGCACACACGCACGCACGCACGCACGCACACACACGCACACACACACACACACACACACACACACACACACACTGCACTGTAATTCAGACAGACAGACGGCAATTCGGCAGGGACTTTTACAGAACTCATAGAAATACAGAACAGATCAGTATTTGGCTTTGGTATAAAGTTATGGTGCCTACTTGAATGGGTTTAATTTTCCCCCACAGTGTGAAGTGGTGAAGTAGGTGCGGGCTTAGTGTCAAACATACGTTATGAATCATGGTAATTGCTGTTTTACTGTGATGGGTAAATCAATACAATAACTCCAACAGTTTACGAGTCCTTTAGAGACCACTATGCTTAGGTGGTCAGCCACAGTGACCTTCTGTGACTGTTTACTGGCCTGCATGGTGGTAGCAGCATATCAGCATATTTTCTCTCTCTACCATCATTTTAGCCGTTTCCAATTCCCCCCACTGACCTTCCTTGTTGGTCTTATGGAGGTTATAGACCAGTGGTTCCCAAACACTGGGTCGGGACGACATTTGGCCATTTTGTCGGTCATGGACCAACTTTTATGGGTCGCGACTCGAGTAAAATTTTTATTTTATTTTCCTACGTTTAAAGAAATATATGTGAAAATCAACAAACAAACAAACAAACAAACAAACAAACAAACAAACAAACAAACAAACAAACAAACAAATAAATAAATAAATAAATAAATAAATAAATAAATAAATAAATAAATATGCCTAGTGAAAACAGCTGATCTACAAGCTCGCAACGCTGCGCCTTCTTCCAGACCAGCACCACTCATTTTTTCACTTGCACACTAGGCCTATTACTTCCCAATAGCCTTTATATAATTGCAGTCCCTACTGATTTTGGTGACCCTTATCTCTAGTGCATCCAACTTTGTACTTCTCCTTCCACAAGCTATATCTAAACCTAATGGGCAGATTGCCATGAAACTTTCTGAGCACATCTGCAAGGATGAGCTTTACTTTTCGGTGACCCCATATCCATTCTACTATAGCACCACCCTAAGGCCAAAAGGGAGTGTAGCTTTTGGGCCCGTTTTTCACTCTCCAAAACTGTAAGCTGTTTATAATATTAATGTTTTTTTTGTCAACACCAGAGTTTGTTCATTGTCACCATGGTTACAGCCCCGAGTTGAATATCTAAAGAAAAAACTAAAGACTGAGAGAGACGTTGGAAGTACCGGTATATAATTGATTGGGAGGAAAAAATAAGGTTGGCTAGAACGTGTGACAGAAGATTATGTAGCCTACAAGGCCAACTTTTTCAGTTTAATAGCCAACATTGATTCATTGAATTTTTTAATTTCACAGTATGCAGAATGGGTACATTTCAAACGAAGGCACAAATCAAATCAAAACTGTTACTTTGTGGACGAACCATGATTAAGCATTTACACTTGTTTACAACAGGAACAGGGTTCAATTCATCACATTTTAGTGGCATACAGTACATAAAGTGAGAAGCAAGCAGCATACAAGCCAGGGAGGGTAACTGGAGGCCACTAAACACCGTCTCCCCCAGTTTTGGAGCACTGAATTGTCTACCAAGCGACCTGAGAAGCTGTATGCTTTGGGAAATGGTCTGAATAGATAGAATAAGGTTTATTTATTTTATTAACTTTTTCATATTTTGGAAGGCAATTGCCAATGTAATACTGCAAAACATTATAGTACACAATACATTGTGTACTATAATGTTATGTGTTCTGAAAGTGCATGCTGGCTCCCCCCAAAATAATTTGGCAGCGTGGCACAGAAACACACACCCAGTAAGAAGTGTCCCTTATTTAAAGTTCTGAAATGTGGCAACCCTAGGCCCGGCTGCTGACGAGAACGCTAGCCTGCAAACTTATAAAGGACTCTCAAGTATGGTATGGCCCGTGTCCACACACACTGCATTTTATGAGCTGGAGGGCCACGGACAAAAATGTCTGTCTGTCAATGAGAACTGTGTGTGTACATGTGTGCGTGCGTGTCACAGCAAAGCATTGACCCATATAGGAACACCGAACACATGCCTTCATACCATAACTAAAACTCTGCAAATACTTTGACTGCACACATCCCCGGGTTTATTGCGACTGTAGGTCTCAGATTACTACCTGCAAGACCTGTCCAAGACACGTCACGCCACCATATATGGTCATCAGTCCATCACGCCTCGTGACACGCTCCATATATGGCCGTCTCCATATATGGCAGTCTCCATATATGAAGATCACGACACTGACCTCATCAAACCCTGGTAGCCAGTAAGGCCCGGCCCTACCCGGGCCCTCATCAAACCCTGTACACTCAAGACGCTGCCACCCTTAGATCTCCATACTGTATATGGAGCTGACCTGTTCTGACATATGTTGATCTCTCCCAGTCCCCACCCGTCCTTCCTCTTTGATGTCTCCCATTTGACTGATAGAAAAGTACTGCCGTAGCAGACAACCCGCAGCACTCCAGGTTCAAACAAAATCCTTCTAGGTGCAAGGCTCGAAGATATAAATTGAGGTGAAGAAAATGCCAGCACTCATTGTATGTCCTTTTACATGATTTTATTTACCTCTGAGAATGAAATGTACGCGTTTCGGCCTGTATGGCCTTCCTCAGCGTTTGTGACAAGACAACAGGAAGTGTGGTATTTATGTATGAGATACAATCAACAGTAATTGAACACAGGTGTCAACTGTTATCATCCCATTTGACTGATACCTGTCCATTCAAACTCTAGACAGGCCTGCCCCAAAGTTATTAGTGCAACCGTGCCCGGCAACCCCATCAAACCCTGTACACTCAAGACACGCTCCATGTATGGCCAGACCTCACCAAACCCTGTACACTCAAGATACTGTCCCCGCTGCCACCCTTAGATCGCCATATATGAAGCTGACCTGTTCTGACATTCCATATGTTGATCTGACCTCATCAAACCCTGTACACTCAAGACACGCTCCATCCATATATGGCCAGTACAGAATTCATTCCATATGTCTGACCCCCCCACGCCAAAGCGCCAGCGCTCGCCCGGCAGTCTGCCGTCAGCCAGGCGGATGTGTGTGCGCTTATTACCGTCTTACTGGAATATATGTATAGACTCGTCTGAACTGAGTGGTGCTGTATTGTACTTGTACCGTATGTATTGCACTGTACAAGCTCTCCTCCCTGGCCTGTGCGTGCGTGCATGCATGCATGCGTGCGTGCGTGCGTGCGTGCGTGCAGTAAAGGTACATTTGTTACGTGATTCCTTTATTTCTATCGTTTACCTATCCAGTGATATCTTTGTGAAACATTCCTTAACGGTGAATCAAGGGGGATATATTTTAATTAAAGGGTAGGGGAGTGGGTTTTAAGAGGGTTTTCGAAATGGGGACAATGTTAGTCAACTGTTAGCCTAATTCCAGTTCCTGCAGGTTCTTCCCTGGGTTAAACACAATCGCTGTGGGTATTCAGTGGGAGCCTTGAGTATGTTAACTGGGTAGGTTTTGTATTTTGTTGTCATTTTGCTATATTTTGTATAATGTAATGCATTTCTATTGAGTGGTAACCTGATGTATTGTGTGATCTATTGAATAGGAGAACAACTAACCCACTTAACCTAACCTACAACCTTTCACAGTTTTTCCCACCGTGCCATATTGTATTTGAGACTGGGTATACCACATTGTTTGTTGGGCCTGCACGATCCATGACAATGAGGACAATCAGGACATGGGCGTATACTGGGCCATTGATTAATGATTGCTGTGATTACTGTAATTACTTCATTTACTTAATTTGCTTTTGGTTTTGTGTATTTGTATTGTTTTGATTTTATTGGTTTATTTATTTTCTATGTTTTGTTTGGAGGACCCAGTAGGCCCTGAAGCCTACACCTTATATTACCTGCATGCCCCTGGGCTCAGTCCCACTTTTAGGATCCTTATTTCCCAGCTATAATAACCCCTCTTGCCTTCTGCATTTGAACTTGGGGGGGTGGTGGTGGTGGCTCAGGGCGTAGAGTGGCTGGATGGTAACCGTAAGGTTGCCAGTTCAAACCTGGGCTCCCCCAGAGTTACTGTCGAAGTGTCCTTGAGCAAGACACTGAACCCCTAATTGCTCCCGATGTGCTGGTTGGTGCCTTGCATGGTTTCCGCTGCCAACGGTGTGTGAAATGGGTGAATGTAATGCACAATCTCTGTAAAGCGCCTAGGATAAAGGCACTATATAAATGCACCATTTAACTTGATTAGATTAGATTTTTCTACGTGTTGAATAAACTTGACACTGTTCTTACATCAGCCTCTGGTTCTGTTCATTCTGAACCCGTACCAAATTGTATGTGTTTATTGCGACTGTAGGTCTCAGATTACTATGAAAACCTGCAAGACGTGTCCAAGACAAGTCACGCCACCATATATGGTCATCAGTCCATCACGCCTCGTGACACTCTCCATATGGCCGTCTCCATATATGAAGATCACGACACTGACCTCATCAAACCCTGGTAGCCAGTAAGGCCCGGCCCTACCCGGGCTTTCATCAAACCCTGTACACTCAAGAAACTGTCCCCGCTGCCACCCTTAGATCTCCATACTGTATATGGAGCTGACCTGTTCTGACATTCCATATGTTGATCTCTCCCAGTCCCCACCCGTCCTTCCTCTTTGATGTCTCCCATTTGACTGATAGAAAAGTAGCCTACTGCCGTAGCAGACAACCCGCAGCACTCCAGGTTCAAACAAAATCCCTCTAGGTGCAAGGCTCGAAGATATAAGTTGAGGTGAAGAAAATGCCAGCACTCAACAACCAAATTGGGGAACCTTACCTTGTTCAGTTACATTATTGTCCAGCATATGGTTAATGTTATATAGGGTTAATGTGTTTGTAGGATCCCTCACTCCTATTTGTGAGGGTGTTGTAGTCATTTCATAATATAGCCCTGCTATATGCACACACACAAGCACGCACGCACGCACGCACGCACGCACGCGCACGCTAGGGCATTAAGCAACTAGTCGACTAGTAAATCCACTAGTCAACCTTGTTGGTACTAGTTGACTAGTTGATAAGAAAAAAAAAGCACGCACGCATGCACGCACACACACACACACACACACACACTATATAGCATGAGTATACTGCATTTCATCATTCATGAACCATTAGAAAATGTTTGAAGCTTAATCACACCCCTGTGATTTGATTATGATAGGAAGCTCAAATGTTCACTTGGATAGAGTGTTAATTGCACTGGGTCCAGGCAGAGCAATTAGTCTAAATGTATTCTAGATGATGTGTGCTGGAGGTTGTGTTTGACAGATTGGGGCAGATGAAGGATCTGTAATATCTGTATACATTTAGCTGCCTATTTCAGTATTCAGTGTGAATGTGAATGTGTGCATGTCATTCAAGGAAAGCACTCACACTGCATTTGAAATGAAATGAAATCTATATTTACCCAGGGTATCTGGGCTAAGCTCAAGAACTTGTTTCCAGCCAGGCCCTGCTCATAGAACACATTTCATCGTAGTGGTTGATGCCTTGTTCAAGGGCATTTCAGCGGTGGTAATTTTAACGTGTCGGACGGCTGATTCGAACTGGGAACCTTCCGGTATCTAGACCGCGCCGCTATCCGTTCGGCCACCGCTGCCATTTCACGGGCAAGCATTGTCCCGGCATCGCCGCCATTATGTCATCTGATTCATATCTTCTGAAGTCAAGACAGCTGTTTTGCTGTAAACACAGTGAACTACTGTAGGAAGTGAGGGTTGTAGTTTCGACGGGACAGCCTCTTTTCCGCAAAGCTTTCGACCAGGTGGGCGTGGTTATATGCCTAAACCTATATCCACCCCTAATCTTAACCTCACAACCACGAAAGCTCTGCAAAAAGGCAGTCCCTATAGTTTTGACATTCACAGATTTTCCTCCAGAAACATACATTTTTAACTAGTGTATACTAGTTAAAAATGTAACCAAAAGGACCTACATATTAACATTGAGGATTTTTCTGTGAGCATATACTGTAGAGGGATTATCAAGGGATTTTCTTTTTGTATTATTTATTTTATTGTGAGTGTTTCCCTTTAACCACATACCCCCTAGTATCTCTTTTCTGGGCATGCCATAATAGATCAACATTCAGAAACAAATGTAGCTTGTAGAAAACTACTAGTTTGTACGTTTTTCCCACACATCACAACACATCAACATGAAAGTTGTTACACAGCATCCTCTATTTTGGCTGTATACTGTGACAAATTGACAACCAACCCATGTGAAAATCAGGCTCCCTAGACTCTCGACTGGAGGGTGTGTATTATTAAAGACATGTGGTGTTTGAAATAACTACTTCCCCCAGTCAGAAACATTTGGAATTCACTATCAGACAATCACAGCAGGAGGTCTGACCCGACATTGACAGCTCTGACCTAAAAGAAAATCTGCAATCCCAAGTACCAAATTTAGCAAGGGTGTGAGTTTATGTGCTTGAGAGAGGGGAAAGGGAGGTAAAATATGATCCTGGCCTGGCAGTTTCTGCAACGATTGTATACAGCTGTACAGTATGGAATATTATAACAACAATGTTAAGCCTTTATTTTATGTCCCTGCTCTTTTGGAACAAGATTTCAGATACATTTTGTTTACCCTAACAAAGGTTAGCTGTGGAATAGACACTTAAGGGTGATATGTCATAAGATTTTCTTAATTTATGAAGACAGTTTGCATTCGGCACAGCTGTATATCAATTATTATTATTATTTACTTGTTTTTTCATCAACGCCAAACAGGCAATTGTAACATACAGTTTAGTATCATCACTCACATGACAAGGAATTGTGAGATTAGGAACTTTACGTGACTGAACCTCTGAGCTCTGCTACACATCATGCTTGAACACAGACCTTTGGTGCCATTAATAGAGAAATTGGGTTCTTTTTAGTAGACTTTGTTCTACTTGCACTTGGAGCTGCAGCTTCATTATTCTTGCTAATTAAGATTTAGGTCTGTGTTGTCCTCTGTTGAGTCCTTTGTCACCACAGTGTAAGCGATCTTCATTGATTTTATTTGCTCATTTCTTTTTAATTACATGGACTGTGTCGCAGTGTAACTGAATCTCCCCACAACCACCCTGTGCATGAGCATTCTACCCAGCAGTATTCCTCTTAGACTATTTGAATTGTGCAATGTGAACATGATATGAAAAGATATATATTTACCAGTGTATTGCAAATGTAATTGTTAAAATGTGCGCTCAGTAGAGTGCAAATCTCTTCCAGGAGGCATGACCTAACAGTGATAGTGATCTACATGTATGCAGTTACATTTCTATAACTCTACAGCCATGCAAGAGTAGTGCAGCATGTTATTACCAGTTATATATCATCTCTAATGTATTCCTCCATATCGCTCTCTCTGACTCTCTCATAGTACACTATATTCATTTTATATCTCTCTGAATCTTTCTCTCAGATATATGGCATTCAAATTCCTCTGTAATCCACAATGTCTATCTTTTAATGCCTTGTGTCCGACGCAAGAGGAAGTAAGATCTGTAATGCTGCTGACATGTCTACACAAGTTGACATTCAATTGTGCATAAACCCTACAAGTATAATGTAGGATGGAAGGTACACAGCAATAAGCTGCAAGAGATGGAGATGAAATGTTGATGTTATATTAATGGCATCTTGTGCAAGTGTACCTGCATGCTTGTGATTGTCTAGTTTCAGTATATCCCATCCCATCCATAAGGCAAACGGCCAGCAGCATTGCAGCATTGTTATTGGTCAGTCTGGCGGGATACTTATTATAGCCTGGGGAGGATCAGGCTTTACATTCCCTTTTTTCTTTTTTTTATGGCGTAGGTGATTTGAAAATAAATAATAATTTGAGAATATGACACTGAACAGCCTTGTTGTGTGTGAAGTTAGAACAGTATGTTGTAGATGTAGACCATACTGTACATGGGCAACTGGCGGCCCGGGGGCCACATGCGGCCCCCACCTTCACTTAATGCGGCCCTCGGGTTAATATCAGAATATTGATAGATCATTTAGTTCAGCTGTTACAATTCAAAACCTGCAAACATGACCCATTATAATTAGGCTACTGCAGTCTAAATTAGTAGCTTAATGACTAGTATTAAAATGTTATTGTCTTTTTTTATGTCCAACACTGCGTGAAAAGAGGGGTTAACAGGCAATTATGGGCGCTAGATTTGCCCGGAAACCTCACGTTTAGCAGGCATAATCGCCCGTAAACGCCCGTAATGATAGATAAATGTACATAAAGGATGGATATAATAAGATTGGAATTCTCCTTTAAAGTAGTATGTACATACATACACACACTTCTCATGAACATCCTACACTTCAGTATCAATATCCTGTGCAAAGGGCACCCACACAGTTTATCACCCCCAGTTTATCACCCACACCTGCCCCATTTAGTGGGGCAGGTGCTCAAGGTGCTCAAGACACTAAGGGGTGCTCTAGCACCCCCTAGTGTCTATCTGTGCACGCCACTGCAGTTTATAGAGCAATGATGTACTCGTTCCGCATGAGGGCCCCACATGTGCACGTTTACTTGCACAGCACTTGGCTTTGTTTTTCAGCCTGTTGTCTCGGTCACTGATATAACTTCACATTACAATTTCATATATTATTAAGAAGAATACCTCCTGATTACTTATTGACTTTCATTATTGGTTGTTAGGTTCCAGGAAATGTGATATGAGGGGTGAAGCAAACAATGAAATTGCGATTGAAAAACAAAACAGAAAACATCACACTTGTGTGAAGTGAGGGGCACTCTTATCATCATACATCATCATACATCAGCCAATCAAATCATCACATTCCGTGGTACAAACACACACACAAAGCTGTTTATATGAGGGGCTAGCGCCCCTCAAAAAAATGTAATGGCTACGCAACCGTTTTTTAATGTAGGCCTATTTTATTCAGCAATCAAACTGCAAACAATTACCATTTTTGTCTGTTTTATTTTTTATTTGTTTTATTTTAACATGATTTTCTTAAATACCGGTAAACAAACATTTCTCTCTTTTTTTCTTGCTGATTTGAATCCAGACACCTGACATCTCTTTACATTAACTAACTTGTCAATGTCGGGGACCAGGTTCTGAGCAGTTTCTTTTCCATAATGTCATTTAGATGTCTATGTGTCACATGTTGAGCGCAGTTTGGATTTATTGATTCATTACAGAGAAAGCCTGCTCACAGAGATATGGTATGCCGGGTGCTCTCTCTAAACCTTAGAGAGAGAATTTAAGCTATACCCGTTTTGGTCTGTGAATTCATATTTTACCATTTCACATTTTAAGCTGTATTGCATGCAGTGCTAATTAGACTATATTGTATAAAAGCAGCTATCTCTGATGTGCTGAATAAACATATTCCAGTGGTGAAAAGCTCTACAGTTTTTACATTATGGTTTTATAATGTATAATGAGGAAGATCTCTTCCCAGTTGTCCCTGAGTAGTTCTTCCTTACCTTTCTGTTTTTCTGGGGGGGGGGGGATCATTGTCCAGATCATTACCCAGCTTACATACTGTGTGGGGGTCTTTCTAACAGATGGTTTTATAATGGATGCTTGCTTCCACTGTGGCCTCCTTTTTCCCCCTGCACTCTTCCATTTTATGGAACTCATCATGATTGGCAGGAAGGAGCCGAAATCCTTTTGATTCGAACATAATATCAGGGACAACGGCAATTTACAATTTAGGCCTTTAGCAGCTGCTCTTATCCAGAGCGACTTGTGTGAAATCAGCAAACAGCAGAGTAAGCATGCATGAGCTCTAGTCTAGTCTATAAACACCCAGGTAAATAGTCACATAAATTCAGAGCAGAGAGAACAATGTCGTGCCTCGAAATTAACTTTGGATACCAGGTAAACAAAATACCAGGTAAACAGTGATATTATACAGTACTATATCAACACTATACACTATGTCCTGTACATCCACATCTGTTTGGGGAGTTTCTTTATGAATGGCCTTCGATATACTGTATATACAGTATAATGTATATCCACAATATATACATTGGGGGCGGCGGTGGCTCAGGGGTAGAGTGGCTGGATGGTAACCGTGAGGTTGCCAGTTCGAACCCGGGCTCCCCCAGAGTTACTGTCGAAGTGTCCTTGAGCAAGACACTGAACCCCAAATTGCTCCCGATGTGCTAGTTGGTGCCTTGCATGGTTTCCGCTGCCATCGGTGTATGAATGTGTGTGTGTGAATGGGTGAATGTAATGCACAAACTCTGTAAAGCGCCTTGGATAATGGAAGAGATTATTATTCCTGGAAAACCAGTATATGCACCAAAATGATATTTAATAGGTAAACACACAGGCCCGCTCCAGCGTCATCCTCTCAGCACGTGCACACACACATACACTAACAGAGGAACACAGGCAGGTTCCCTCACAGGTCAAAGTCACCTCGACTGGACCGGACTGAGCAAACAATGGGACCGGATGGTTCACACACACACACACACACACACACACACACACACACACACACACACACACACACACACACACACACACACACACACACAAGCACACACACACACACAAGCTGACTTAATAAAACACGTACACAACACTCACTCATGACAGAGGATGACCGGGAGAAGATGACCGGGACAAGATGACCACACGGTGGATCAGACCATCTGAGGAAAACTTGTGATTGGCCGAGTGGCGGCACTAAGAGACTATAATACTATGGAGGTTGTTGGTGAACTTCACTCATTGTCACTATAGGATGATGGGTCCAGAGCTGATAATTCATTATGAGCTCTGCGGTAATCAATGTTGGTAACATCTGTCTCTGTTCGTTATAGTATGATTGTATAGGATTCATATATTATGATTTGGCTCAAGCACCATTGTAACTAGAAATAGGACATAAAAACGAATTGACATAATCTTAACTTCTCCTGTGTATTATTCTGCCTGGTACAAGTACATTTCTGAAATAATCATCAAACGAACGCGTGTTGATTCCATGTTGTTTTGTTTAATACCTCTTTGGAGGTAAAGGGTGAGAAACGGACTGGGATCTCCACCAGATGGTGACCCTGACGTGATTATTTCGGAGAAGTGGACTCGGTTACCAGGAGGACGCAGGCTGACACCTAAAGAGCGGGTGGACAAGTTCCCCCTCGGAAGGCGTCTACACAGTGTCTTTTCCCTTGTGGCAACTCAAAATCCCGGGACATATATATAAAGGTAAGTGCAGTGCCTACAATTTTATAGGGCTGTATTACCATTGGAATTTTTCTAAATTTAATATTTTGAGTTGCACTAAGAGAAAGACATTGATTATCCAAAAGCATAGTATTATCAATTTTAAGAACAATAGTGGATGGCCAACATTCGGTACTAACCCCAAATACATGTTTTATAAGAAAAAAAGTGAAAAATTGAGGACAGTAGAGATAAGTCTTGAAGAAGAGACACAAGGTCAAGAAAGTCTGGGACTTCAAGTATACACCTATATATGTGTATGTATATATTTGTATGAAGATGTTGTATGTATGTGTAGGTGTCAAATCCTGCCGGGCAGGTTGCATTTATTAAAGTAATAAATGTATAAGTTTCACAGGCTGGAACTTCAAGTAGGCACCTGTGTATATATATGTGTATCTTTATATAGAGACATTGTGTGTATGCATATGTGTAGGTGTGAAAAATCCTGCTGGGCAGGTTGCATTTGTTAAAAGTAATAAATGTATGGTTGTTAAAGAATCAGTTTGGAAAGTGGTACCAACCATCTTAAGATTCTTTAAGCCAATAAGTACGACCTTTCATTGTTATAGAACAATGTTCACTTAACGTAGCGTAAGTCTCTAGTGAACCAGAAACCGGTGAGGCTGGTTAACGAATAACTGGACATTTTGTCATAGAACTGTAAAAGTAAAGAGAGAATTGTGTAAGTCTGTGTGACACGTGGCTGCTGGATGTTTCCATATACACTTCAACTGTTGATACATTGAAATGTAAGTCTGTGCTCACCATTGTGGTACCTCAATAATAGTCACTCATTCCTCGAAACCCTGTTGTCTCAACTTATTGTCTCTTTTCTTTTACCGACTGAGTTCCTATAGCAGATTGCATGGACATTTTGGAGGTCCAACCTCGATTTTCGGACTGGGTTGCTGTGTTGCTGCTGACGGGGTTTGGCTACGCGGAGAAAGGTGTCCCTTGGCCTGGCAGTTTTTAGGAAATTGAGGTAAGCAGCTCCTTGTGGGGTACCTGGCAGCTTTCGCTGTGTAGCCAACTTCCGCAGTACGTATTGTCTTGTAAAAGTGCAATCTGTTTCGGAAATTCATGTGAGGCATTGTTGGGATTTGGGGTTTTGAGGTATTGGTGATGATTTTGTTTGTTTGTTTGTGTAGTTTGTGTTGTTAGGCATCCACAAAATAGGAGAATACCTTGTATTGCTTCTTATAGTGACAGAGGGGTATTTTTACCTGCTGCTGGTCAAAATAGGTTTGGGAACTGTTTTTATGGTTTTGCCAGACCTCAGGTGGATGGCCTAAAAAGGGAGACGAGAGTCTTGCCTTTTGTAGCTACTAACAGAAAAAGGGGGGTTGATCCTCGCCTTATGGGCGCTGTATTTCTTTTTTTAGAAAAGACGTGACATGAGTGAATGGTCTGTGTGACAGCTGATTTGAGTCTTGAGTGTGATATTGTGTGGTCTGCCTGTGTGTGTGTATGTGTGAGAGGCAGACAGTGTGAAAGAAAAAAAAAAAAAAAAAAAGAAAAAGGAGTGAGGAGAGAGAGGAAGAGAGAGTGTGAGAAAGAGTGGTGTGATTTACACTTTTCACCTTGGCATTTAGTTTTGGTGTGTTGGAATTATAAAATACTCTATTATAGATATTTTTCTGTGTCACATGTGGAGTTAAAGTAATCTTTGATGAAATAGTAGCCTAGATAGTTAAGTCTATTAACTACATTATATAAATTTTATATACTGTGGGGCTAAAGTAATCTTGATGAAAAAGTAACTAAAAAAAAAAATACCTCATGTGATCGGTTGAGTATCTAGATTAGGTATTTATTTTATTTTTCCTCTTTTATCTGTCTCTTTTACCTTTTGTGTTAATATGGGTTCCTCAAACTCACGAAAGAAGGATCTACAGGGTCCTGCTAAAATTATGTATGAGAAGTTTGGGGTTAAATCGATTCAATTTTTGCCTAAGTGGCACAAAGATTTAGGATTTCCGTTCCTATAGCAGATTGCGGACACTATCACCAGGGATTTAATAAATGAAATGTAACATGGTAAAGTAGTGTTACTAGTAATAATTTAGTAAAAACAGTAGTAAAAGTATGGTTAAGTATTTGTATGCTTAGCTGCTGCACTTGAAGTGCAGTTCAGAGGTGTGTGTACACAGTATGTGTTGTGAGTATTTCCCATTTCCAGTAATTGTACTAGTTACTCAGATACACATAAGTCAGGGTAGTACTCCTCCTTCATTTCAATTAAGTGAAGCTAAAAAAAAAATCACATGAAGTGTGTGTACATGGTTTGAATATTCCCCATTTCGGCTTCCTAAGTAAACAGCATAACAGGGGCCGTGCATTTAAAAAAAAAAAAAAAAAAATGCACGGCTCTCCCTCTCTGTGTCTGTGTCTGTCTTAATGTCTGTACGACTGTCTGTCTGTCTGTCTGTCTATCGTTCTGTCTGTCTGTCTGTCTGTCCCTCCCTCCCTCTCTACCCCTCAGCTCCCACTCACTCTCGCTCTCTGTCTCTCTCTGTGTCTGGTGCTGTGGGGCAAAGGCCAAACTGCGCTCCGGCACATAGTGAGATGGGGTAGAATGGTTATATTGTTTTAATAACATTTGGTGCCCAAGTTGCACCTGTAAAAAAATGAGGCATTCTGCAGTATGAGTATTGTGCTCTGAATACTTAGAGGTCAATACTGATACTCGGATACTTGTACTCAAGTGCATTTTTCAAATCTGTACTTCTGCTTGTAAAAAAAAATGGTTTAAGGTTAATAAGGTAGTATTTTTAGGCTCAAAGGAGTATGTTTGCTTATAATAAAGCAGCGGTATTGGTATTTGATTAACTATAGGAATAACTAATTTACAGATAATGTGTTTATATTATCTGTAAAAGAGGGATTATAGGTCTAGGTCTAAAACACAGATAAAATTCATCAAGGATGCATTCTATTGTAAGGACGGGCTGGACGGGCTTAGCGAAGTGAGGTATATTTTTTAAATATTTAAGTGCATTGTGCAATAAAAAAAATAGAATACTTTGTTTTCTTTTTGAGATATCTTTCTCTCTCTACCTGTCTCTACGTAACCTCCCTCCATATAAATGTGAAATGCATGCGCTAGAGAACTCTGTCTCTCTGCGTCTCCTCCCTCCATTTTACAACTGTGTAAATGCGTACGTAGAACGCTGGGTCTCTCTCTCTCTCTATCTCTCTCTCCTTGGCTTCTCTCTAAGTACTCTCCCTCCATATAAATGTGTAAATGCGTGCTGTGAGAACGTCTGTCTCTCTAAGTACCCTCCCTCCATATAAATGTGTAAATACGTACTGTAAGAATGGTCAGGAGAAGTACAAATATTAATATTATTTTTTATTATTATTTTTATTTTCATTTAAAAAAAAAACATACCCTGTCTACCTACACGCCCTCCCTTCACCATTAGCTGTGTACATGCGCGGGTGGTAGAACAGTCATTTTCATTTAAAAACATACCCTGTTTATTTTTTTGGTCAGTTTCATTTGCTGACCATCATAAGAATTGTCAATAATTATTGTTTAATTTCATTCACCAGCTTTTTGTTGTTCTTTTCTGTTTTATCTCACAGATACGGAATGACTATTGATAAAATAGTGTATTGCCTCATTCTGATCAGCTGATGGTCTAACATTGGTCTTATAAATCTTAAATAGTTAGGTAGTGATGTTACAAAGTTGAGTGCTCTCCAAACAGATTTCCTTAACAGCACTCACATAAAACTAAGAGGAACAAATCTCAAAAGGACAGATAAAACACTAGGCCTGCCCTTTGATTAGGTTGAAAAAAGGTTCTGAGTAACCGGCACAAAGTCTATAGATCTATGACAAAATGAAAATATAATAAGTTTGATCTCTCTACAGGAAAAATACAGGAGAGACTACAGGATTGCCCAAGGACGGCGGGAGAAAGACTTGACCGTTGACCAACAGGGGTTAAAAGTTGAGGACTAGGTATTTCTAGAAGGCACCAAGCCAAAACTCCCAAAAGGAAATATTGAACAAAATAAATAAGAGTTGATTGACTTAACTGAATCAGAGATATAATTTAGAGGAAATTATCTAAATATCAGAAGGTTCCAGGGGACTACAGTTATGATAACAAATTAACTGTTTGTGTCCAACCAACAATTTATTTATGGAAAAATTGGCTGACAATAATTAATGATCTGGTTTCAGGTGTATAATGATCTTGTTTCAGGTGGAGAAGACACTAAAAGAGGGTCTAACAAAGACGTTCTAAAGGATATATATTTAAAATAAGTGTAAAGAAAAATAGCAGATCTACAAGCTCTCATACGGCCGGAATGTTTATATATACTGTAGGCTAATTAACCATGTACTGTATAGATAAAAGAAAAAGGATCTCCATTTTCCCCATTATATATCATTATCCCACCTCATCATATTTTTATTATTTTGGTATAGGGACACCTTCCACTACATTTTATTATTTTGTTTTCATCACCATGAGTTTGGCTTGACTAGGCATATATCCTCCCCTGAATAGACTGGATTCTATATTTTGCCTTTATGGTAGTAATTTGACTCACCCGGAAGCTGCTACGATCGGCGCAGGAGCGCGACAAAGATAACATCATCAAGTACCCCGTCCCCCTCTCCAAGCTCTGCTTGGTATAAGAACTGTGTTAGGTGCATCTCCGACGTTTTCTCCCGTTTGCGACAGAGATCAAGTGTATCTGTCAATGAGAACGTATAGGCTATATTGTCACCTGTGGGTCACCTGTTATGTCACCCATCCTGGGGGCGGGGCGAAGATTCGGCTCTGACAACGAGCAAAGAAGAACTATCGCAGTGTCTGCTCTGATGAGCTACTAAGAACTTTGCCATTGGCACTTTCGACGGCGCAGGAGCGCTACAACGGTGCTGGGTTCCATGGGAACCCCGGACACATCATCTTCATCATCATCATCATCATCATCGAGAGAGAAAAGTCATTCTGTCTCTCTCCCACAGTACCATCTAAATAATGAGTGATTGTTTGCCTAGTCAAAGTCAAAGTCAAAAAGACTTTTTTAGGTGTTGACAAATTGGGAACCATACAACCCATATTACATCAATCATGCAACACGCTATTTCATGAAGTTACTTTTTAATGAGGTTACATTGAAATGTTAAATGTTTATTTCTGTATTAATTGATGTGGTTATTAAGAAAATCAATAGTAGACATGCAGCACTACAACGCCAAGGTCATAGGCCAAAGCTGTGTGGATATAACAAATGGCAAGAGATAAGGATTTGGGTGCGGGTAGTAATGTTCATGGGGCTCAAAGTTCACTGCAGGGGAAAGCCCTGGGTAATCAATAAATCTGGCTAGTCTAAAGCTAAACTAAAAAGTTGAATAATAGAAACCATAACATGTTGTATGTTGTATCTCAAAGAGGGTGTTTACAATGCCTTTGACGGCCGGTAAAGTCCCTTTACAGTTTGAAAAGAAAAAATACGGTACAGAGACATTCCCCAATGTTTTGGTCCATCTCTGAGATTTACAGAGATGGAAAGAGGGACTGGAAGAGATTATTATTCCTGGAAAACCAGTATATGCACCAAAATGATATTTAATAGGTAAACACACAGGCCCGCTCCAGCGTCATCCTCTCAGCACGTGCACACACACATACACTAACAGAGGAACACAGGCAGGTTCCCTCACAGGTCAAAGTCACCTCGACTGGACCGGACTGAGCAAACAATGGGACCGGATGGTTCACACACACACACACACACACACACACACACACACACACACACACACACACACACACACACACACACACACACACACACACACACACACACACACACACACAAGCACACACACACACACAAGCTGACTTAATAAAACACGTACACAACACTCACTCATGACAGAGGATGACCGGGAGAAGATGACCGGGACAAGATGACCACACGGTGGATCAGACCATCTGAGGAAAACTTGTGATTGGCCGAGTGGCGGCACTAAGAGACTATAATACTATGGAGGTTGTTGGTGAACTTCACTCATTGTCACTATAGGATGATGGGTCCAGAGCTGATAATTCATTATGAGCTCTGCGGTAATCAATGTTGGTAACATCTGTCTCTGTTCGTTATAGTATGATTGTATAGGATTCATATATTATGATTTGGCTCAAGCACCATTGTAACTAGAAATAGGACATAAAAACGAATTGACATAATCTTAACTTCTCCTGTGTATTATTCTGCCTGGTACAAGTACATTTCTGAAATAATCATCAAACGAACGCGTGTTGATTCCATGTTGTTTTGTTTAATACCTCTTTGGAGGTAAAGGGTGAGAAACGGACTGGGATCTCCACCAATAAAGGCGCTATATAAATGCACCATTTACCATTTACATTTAAATAAATATATAATACATTTCTAGTGTGTAGCATAAGGATAAATGATACATAGCTTACAGAGTTAGTTAATTCAGATATACTCGAGGGGTTTCATGCTGTGCTCAAGTCAAGGGCGCATACATACAGTATACAAGGGGTTAATATGCTGCATTACTATCCCTGTAACTACACCTGCACCTAAGATTCCATGCGCGGACAAAATAAGCTGTCTTTTGCGTAATTTCCGGGTTTTTAGACAGCTGGTGGATGGAAAAGAAGCTCCACCCACGCGGCAGATTGCCGCGTCGGCCAGATTCCCGGAAAAGCTTGCCTCGCCTTGCCTTGCTTCATTTCCATCCACCAGCTGTCTAAAAACCCCGGAAATTACGCAAAAGACAAGCGTGCCCGGGCTGTCTGTGGGTGTATTCAGTGTGTGCAAGACCCACATGTCATTTGCTGATGTGGCAGTCAGCTGACCAATTGGGCGGGGTATTTAAGCTCACTAGACTGCATGCTTCTTCCTGCCACTGCAGGGTCGGCAGCATGTCCAAAGCGAGGGAAGGAAATAAAGGTGAACCGAATCAGAGAGGAAAAGGGAATGACTTAAAGTCCATAAAAAAATAATAATAATTAAAAAAAAATGTAATTAAATAAAAGAAACAAACAAAAACGTGCTGCGTGATGATAATGACGTGTCGAGGCCCACATCAATAAAAGCCAATACAAATTAAGCTCACCCGTTTGATTCCCATTGCTGCATCGTCCACGCACAGGTGTTTTTTTTTACAAACTAATCTCATTCAAGATGACATCCAGACAGTGTTTTACTTAGGCATGTAACGATACACTCAACTCACGATACGTATCACGATATGAGGTTCACGATACGATTTTTCACGATATTTTAAACACAAAATTATTTTCCAGACAAATGACCGAAAAATCTTTTTTTTATGATTCATCTTCCCCCCGAGCTTTTTTCACAATTTTTATTTAACTACATTGCAAAAGTAGCATTACTTTTCATGTTAAATGACTTAATTTATTTCTAATGTTTTTTTGTGTGGCTATCGTCTTTATTTTATATTTTTTATGGAGGGACAGACAGTAGGCTGACAGGAAGTGGGGAGAGAGATGGGGGGAAGACATGCGGTGGAGGCCGTCAGGATCGGGAGTTGACTGCCAGACTGGATTACCAGCCAAGGTGCCTGGACCGCTGCGCCACGGCCCAGGCCAATGACTTAATTTCTGTGCAACAACTGTAAGTGTAAACATGCTTTCTTGTTTACCTAGCTCGAGTTAACATGTAAAAGAAGCTTTCTTTGATGGCATATTAGGATAGATGTAGACCTATTTGAGGCCTCATTCACACATTCGTTCTTTATGTGTGTACGAAGCCTTAGGCCACCACAATAATGCTTTTCCAATGGGAGTCACATGGTTTGACCGAACATTTGTGTTTGATTGCTGATTGCTGGTGGTGTTCTGCCCCTCCCCCCCCCCCCAATCAAACAAAAATGTTTGGTCAAAAGCATTTGTTTGATTGGTGTTTGATACGTGTGAATGAGGCCTCAAGTGCAGAAACATAATTGCCTTCCTTGATGTATTAATGAGCATAACGACCATCACCTGGGCAAGGTAACAGACACACACAGCCAGGCTTCTACTAGCTAGGCTACTGAAAGTGACTGCATGGAGTCTGTCTCATTTCTCTCCAAAAGCACTTGAAAATGATGGAATATGATTAAAGCTCACATTTCATATCACACCCACCATAATTTACTAGCACCTCTAAAAAAAAATCGATTAATATCGTTGGGATTCACGACGATAATCGTCAGGATTAAATATAGATATATATCGATATATGATATATCGTTACATGCCTATAGTATTACTCGTTTTAAACTTAAAGGAGCATTCAGTGATTTGGAAAACCACCCGGTCCGCCCCGGTAACAAAATGTGCACATGCACGCTCTACAGTGGGGGGAAGTGCAACAGGCCAACAGCATGTGCACCAAGGCCCGCCCCCAGTCGATCATGATTGGAGGAAGGCCCCTCTCATCCTGATTGGATGAAGGCTTTGCCACCCGCCACCAAAACTGAAACTAGGGTTTTTTGACCCCAGGGGCTCACTGGGGACAGGTAGGAACTCCTTATATGGTCAGCACACTCTATAGTAGGGAGGATTATCCAGAAAAAAAGAAAAAATAAGTGATATTTGAATTAAGTAAAATCACTGAATATACCTTTAATCATCACGCTAAAATACGTATATAGGTTGTGGTTAGATAAGCCCTGTTCCGCATCTCTCTGTCACTTTGTAAACAAACACTCTGCATGTGCGCGTGCATGAGGCGGAGAGACGTCCCATGGCCTGGAGGGATGCGACGCTCTGATTGTTTCAGAAACTTAGCTCCTTGCGTTTGAGTCTGAAACTTCAAAATAAAATGCCCAAATTAAAGGTGTAGTGAAATGAAAAATACTTTTAGACCATCTCCGTGGTCATCATATGAGCATACCTAACAATGGATGCCAAAAAAATTGGAAAATTCTCATTTTTGTGTGTTTTTATATCAAAAGTCCATAAAAATATATTTTTTATTACTTCCTGAAAACGAAAACGTGCTGCGTGATGACGTGTCGAGGCCCACATCGATAAAAGCCAATAAAAATGAAGCTCACCCGTATCCTCTCCAATATGTGCGCATCCATGCAGCACAGCTGCTATTGATTACAGAAATCCTCCGTTTTTATTCCCATTCCAGATAACATCCAGACAGTGTATTACTCGGTTTCAACTTAATCATCACGCTAAAATATGTATCTGAAAACATTATAGGGTAGAAATAAGCCACATAACAGTAAACTGGTGGTAGAGCTGGCTGTCTATTTGATTTGTAAACAAACACACACCACGCTGCTGCGTATAGCATAGCAACATTCCCTAGCTACCGTCCCATCGCCTGAAGGGATGCGACGCTCTGATTGGTTCAGAAACTTCATAGCGGTGTTTCAACTTGAAACTTCACAATAAATGTCCACCATTTCCGTTTCACTACACCTTTAACCATTTCACACCGTCTTTAATGTTTGTTTACAACAGTAAACGTCATGTGACGTCATATAATATAAATACCAAAGGAGTGAGACGTCCCCTCACTTCAGTGTTATATTTCATAAAACATCATGATAATGTGGGCTGTGATATTGCAGGTATGATGCAATTCTAGACTTCATTCATCTAGATGTCAGATAGTGTAGGCAAGAGATGCAAGGTGCCCGACTATTGCCAGGATGGAATTGTGTGGGAGGTTCAAGTTTGTAATTATTGCGTGACCGCTTGATCTATAGGCTACATTTAGATTCCCAGTATTTTCTTATTCTCTCAGCACAGATGCAAGCATGGTTTTGCTCGAGAGAAATGTCACTTCCCAACCACCCATCCTTGGTCTCATATCTGGTCTCATTTTACAGCTATAGACAAAATGGCCAATGGAATAACAGATGTAAGTGGAGCTATATTTAGAGCTATTTAGTTTAAATGGATTGTGTCGTTTTGTGAGGACAGAATGAAAATATGAATAGCACGCGCTCCTATCAAGAGCTCCTGTTATGTCATGACACTGTGTAAGACTGATCATGTGAAAGATGACACTATCTCTTTCCCAACAACACCCAGTGCTTACAGACAGATAACCATTCTACTGACAGAGAGCCTAGACAGTTAACCTTCATATCGGGTGATGATTCAGATGCATTCCACCCTCTTTATTTTCTAGGGATTCTTTTCAAAACCAGTATATTGTAAATGTATTGTAGTCTAACACAACACAACAGTGAAAGCACATACGTCTCCCAGACAAGAGGGTCAGAAATATTTATTTCCTCCCCTCCAGATTGCGTGCAGTTCAATATTGCTGCCAACAGGGAGTTGTCAGCTTTTTTCAAAAGTCATTTAAATATTAATTGGTGCTCTCTGTAAAGAGTGTTTCCCTGGTGTCATCCCTGGAATAAATGCAGCGTGCCTCATGAATGTGAATTGAGGACTTGCTGCAGTATCAAACTTCCAAACTAAGCTGTTTTTAAAGTTTTAAATACTTTGAAGTAAGTGATGGGCCAGTGCTGCAAGCTGAATTCTGGATTAACTTCTAATTATTCCTGAGGTTTGTTCAGTGCATTCCCACACATTGGCTTCTTGTTTGTTTCACAGTTACGTGGTGAAGCTTTTATTATTATATTCATAGCACTATAATTACAATTTACAATTTAGGCATTTAGCAGACGCTCTTAATCCAGAGCGATTTACACTAAGCAAGAACAAAAATCACATATATAATAAGTATTTATCATGAAACATGCGTAAGCTAAGAACGTAACAGTGGAATATCTATATAATGAAACTATACATATAAACTATACATATATACTATACTATGTATAGTTTATAGTATACTATAGAACAATTACACATTTTCATTATTTTTCATGGCATGGCACTGAAGGGGCCAGTTCTGTGGTTCTCCGTAGACTCCCATTTGAAGAGAAGAAAAGATTCCAGTTGTTAGACTAGATTTAGTACTGAATTCTACAACTGTCTAATAGGTGGGGAGACAGTGGAGAAATTGAAACCTATGATCTGAATAATCATTCTTATGGAATCTCTCATTGAAATAAGTGAAACAAACTATTCCTATTTTTTTCTGGGAACCCATTGAATCCCCCTAAGGACCGCTGGTCTATAACAGTGTGTTGTGTGTGTGTGTGTGTGTGTGTGTGTGTGTGTGTGTGTGTGTGTGTGTGTGTGTGTGTGTGTGTGTGTGTGTGTGTGTGTGTGTGTGTGTGTGTGCGTGCGTGCGTGCGTGCGTGCGTGCGTGCGTGCGTGCGTGCGTGCGTGCGTGCGTGCGTGCGTGCGTGCGTGCGTGCGTATGTCCCCTGTGTAGACCAGTGTCAAAACGCAGTATGGTAAGCTGAATAATTTTCCATTTACATTTTAAGATGGATAACATTGGAATGTTGGCCTATCATTGGAAATGTGTGCAGTGCACATTACAATAATAATTGTTCAGGATATGCATATAAATACCCAACTGACACTGCTACGCCAATCACAGCTCAACTCACACTATACTAAGTTCATGTCAGCACATGAGCACAATGCACATCATTGCTTCATTCACAAACTGCACACCAAGTAACTTGCTATCCATACTGTAGCTATATTGCACAGGGAAGCCACACCCTGTCTTGTTTATGTAATTCCAGTGAAGGAAAACTGATTCAGCTGAAATTGAGAATATTAATTCTAATAATTAAAATATCCCAACTTAAAGGCAATATTTCAAAGCAAGACACATATGAGGATAACCCTCCTTTATAATGGCAGGGCAAGGATGATCTTGGTGATATTTTACTTCTGAAGTCTGAGCCCATTAAAATGTAATAATTTGTTGCAAATACCATGGTCCCTTGAACGCCATACCTTGTTGGTAAAATGAATTCCTCTGGGACAGCGCAATAAACATACTTCTTCAATGAGTTTGTTTTTGTTGTCATTGTTAATTTATGCTTGGAATGATTTTTATGTTTGTCTTTCTCATTACCATCTGCTCAGTCCATTTTCGTGTGCTGCAAGAATTTGAGCAATTTAGGATTTGTGAATTATGGCCTGTATTGTTTCTTATAGCAGAATTGCAGAGAAACTCTGGATTTACAGACCAAAGTATTATTTCTACTCGATATTAAAAACTGCAAGGTCCATTTTTGATGCTCTCTTTTGAATTAAATTGCACGGTCGCATTGTGTGCGTGCGGCCGTGCTGCATGTGTGTGTGTGTGTGTGTGTGTGTGTGTGTGTGTGTGTGTGTGTGTGTGTGTGTGTGTGTGTGTGTGTGTGTGTGTGTGTGTGTGTGTGTGTGTGTGTGTGTGTGTGCTGCATGTGTGTGGACATGAGTGTTGATGTGTTCACAGTTTTTTTCCTTTCCTTTCCTTTTGCTTGAAGAATGCAGAGAGACAGCCAAGGGCAGAGAGGGAACACGATGGCTCTGGCTATAATCTGAAGACATTGCAATCATATAGTCTGTACACTAACCATACACCTAGTGGTGTGTGCCCCTGGATTTGTGGCTTTTAACTGAATTGGAACCCAGGACCTTCAGACCTTTTTCCAAGTAAACACATCATGAAAGGGCAACCTAGAGGTGTGCATATTTCAGCTTTGTGGCTCATCGTCGCCAACCTTGACCTTTGACAAGGAAATTACACAATGCTACTGTGTGTCGGGTACTGAATTACACATCTGATATTTGAAGTCTCCTGGCCTTTTGCTGGGATGTGATTATGGTCCAGTCAAGGGAAGGGCTGCAACTCACGATTATTTTCTTAGTGATTACTTTTTTGATTCATCGAATAATCGAGAAGCTTGTTTTCTTAATGATTTTATTTAGCTTTTTCCTTTTTAGACATACAATAAAACAACTAGCGACAGAAAAACAATACGAATGTCATACAAGACAAACCAAAAACAAAAAGCACTTAAAAACAAGATACATACTGTACCAATATAGGGTACATACATACATACACCCATATACACACACACACATACATAAATAATAAAATAAAAATAAGGTAATCATTAGCTTTGTACATCTCGACCTGAAAAACATCACTCACTCAGGATCCTATAACAGAAAACTTGAATGTGCCACACCTACACACATCCTCGGCTATTAGGCTAATTACTTAAGGAGTCTTATATTCACAGTGAGACGGACTGAGTCCGTTTCATTCGAACAGTTTCCGAATACGGTTGCCTGGTCCCCGCTGGCCATGATTCACATTGCCCGAGATTCAACAGCGCACCCGGGTACACTTGCATAACACACTTTGATCCTCCAGGTGGCGGTGTGCTTGATGGCTGGACCATCAACTATGCGACATTGTCTCCAATAAATCCAGACACACTGCATTGCATTGCCTCTTTGGCTCTTTGCCGTTATACTACTTCACTGTCAGCCTGCCTGCTATTCACTGTGTCAGTCAGTTCTGTGTCGTTTTTCATTTGTTTGCTATAGATTCTACTTTAGCATTATTATTATTTTGTTTTACTTTGGAGACTATGCCAAGAAAAGCCCAAGAGCCACACATGTAGTCCGCAGAATAAGATTGGCGTGTACTGTATACGCAGATTCAACAGGAGACGGGCGGCGTTGAGAAATGCGCTATAGTGTTATGTGTCGTGCAGTGTCTGTGTGTTTTTTGTGGGTTTTTTTGTTGACGCTTGGCTCGTCAACTAGAGATTTTGTCACGTTCTAAAAAAAACAGTCCACCTCCTTCTTTAGGTACGCATGCATTCACATTGGAACGATCCGTATCCGAATACACTTCAACGGTCCAGAGACCTGCCCCCCCCATGCGGTCCCGGGGACGGTTGGGCGATCCGCTCCCGGGAACGGTACGCATTATTCACACTACCACAACATCTACCAAGTGGTCCCGAATGCGCACCCGGCACCATAGTGTAAATCTCCCCTTAAGAGGCCCGCGACGACCGCACCCCACACAGGTCCAAGGCCACCGGGGGGCAGAGACATGGCAGGACCAGGCCGCCGCACCCCACACTGCAAGCAGCACGGCCGCGACCCACAGGACCAGGAGAATTTGGTCAGAATTGTATTAAGAGGATAGCCCCTTGAGATGCAGCATCTCATTTTAGTGGGGGTCCTAACTCCTAATAGTCCTATACACAGGCAAAACATTACATACAATACGTGAGTACACAATACACAATGCACAACAGACAATACAAACGTACAGATACAGTTAGCTTGCTCCTCCTCTCCCACCCACTCCCCCCCCCATCCCCCCAGCAGCGGGCGCTCCATATACCCATGCGCCCAGCGTGTGATTACCGATATACTGTAGCACCCAGTGCTGCACCGGGCCAGCAGGCCGCAGCGGGACCGCCCGCACCCCATGGCCTCCGGCCCCACAGCGGGACCGCCCGCACCCCATGGCCTCCGGCCCCACAGCCAACCAACGGATGACCAACGGATGAGCAGATTTGCATCATGCAGAGCCATCCCAAGATCTCAACCCCCCCAATTGTAAGTTTGATATTTCCCCCCATTTCAGTACAAACGTCTCTGATCTATTTTGCATCCTGTAATATAAACACTCTATGCTGCAACCTTTCCCAGCCATTCCTGCACAGTCTTCCACTGCCTCGTGATCTGCTTTCCATTCCCACCATATTACTGCATGTCTTGATCCCCTTATACAGTTAGCTAGTATCAGAGGATCACCCAACACGATCAAAGTAAATCTTCGTAATGTCAATCACTTATTTGGGACCAATATTCTTGACAGAAGATAATCTTGGATGAGATTGATGTCCCTAGATATTTTATAAATATTCTGACAGATGCTATCCCATTCCTTCTCTCAGTAATTATAGAGAGACGACTTCCGCACACCTTTTCAGCATCTTCATGCTTGAAGAAGGCCGAAAGGCCGAAACGTTGCTATGACTCTTAAATAGTGGCGGTGTGCAGGTCTCCCTCCTTCTCTCAGTAATTGAAAATTTGAAGTCATTTTCGCAGACCCATTGTAATGCAGAAGTCCCCTTGTAGGATTAAAGACCATCATGGCGCTCCATTTTCGTCACTGCTAAAACCCTTATATTTTTACTATTTTGCAAAACATTTTTGAATAGTTAAAATGGCCAGTCTACATGCTCACAATGTGTCAATGTAGATTGGCTAGTTGAACTATTCAAAAATGTTTTGCAAAATAGTAAAAAAAGGCAAAGAAGTTTAGGGATAAGGGTTTTAGCGGTGACGAAAATGGAGCCCATGCGTTATATGGCCCAGACCAAATATTTTGATTATGTTGTCAAGAAAATCAGAATGAGGTGGCACAATCCTGGTTGTGCCAAATATTTTAACCAGTAGATGCTTAAAGGACGACTTCACCAATTTCCAACCTATGTTCATATATATATACATATTGGAGCTCACTAATTCTCATGATAAACATTAAATTGTACTATGTTTTGTACTTAGTCTGTGTCTCATAGGACTCCGAGAGCTGTGGGCACTTTGTTTAATTGTATCGAACACAAATAATGAAAATAGAAGATATGTCCAGGTCCAGGTGTTATTTGTAGTTGTTACGTCCCCACGAAAGAGGTCCTGGTGTTATTTGTAGTTGTTACGTCCCCACCAAAGAGGTCCAGGTGTTATTTGTAGTTGTTACGTCCCCACCAAAGAGGTCCTGGTGTTATTTGTAGTTGTTACGTCCCCACCAAAGAGGTCCAGGTGTTATTTGTAGTTGTTACGTCCCCACCAAAGAGGTCCAGGTGTTATTTGTAGTTACGTCCCCACCAAAGAGGTCCAGGTGTTATTTGTAGTTGTTACGTCCCCACCAAAGAGGTCCAGGTGTTATTTGTAGTTACGTCCCCACCAAAGAGGTCCAGGTGTTATTTGTAGTTGTTACGTCCCCACCAAAGAGGTCCAGGTGTTATTTTGTGCAAAAGTGCATTATTGGCTATTTCCCCTACCATAAGCCCGCTAATTCTCTTATTTCCATCGAAATATGTAGTAAAGTGTGCCGCTTGGGATACTATTTACATTATGAAGAGAGGATATATTAAAAAAAGAAAATAGGATTTTTGAGCGATGGAAATAAGCAAATTAGCACAACAACCCAATAATGCCCCATTCAATTCAATGCAATTCAATTCGATTCATTGAGGGCTTATGGTAGGGGAAATAGCCAATAATACACTTTTGCACAAAATAACACCTGGTCCTCTTTGGTGGGGACGTAACAACTACAAATATAGGTAAGAAAGCCTTCTAGTCTGACATTCTCCTTTAAGAATTAAATGTAGGCTATATTATATTATTACTAATTAATTATGCAGGTTTAGCTTTCCAAAGATACAGTGAGCTACACTGTCCCCGCAGAAAGTGTTATTCATTGATTTCGGTATTTATTTAGTTATGTATTTGTTTATTTTTTGTTTGTTTGTTTATTGCCTCTAAGTGAGTCAATCATTACTTGAACAAATTTTAAAGTAGAAAATTCTAACATTCATTCAACAGTCTGCTTTAGTTTATAATCCTCCCTTTACTGTTAGAAGTCTTAAAGCCATTGGCATGCTCGATGGAGAAGTCCTTGCCACTGTTCAAGGCTGATTCGTATATTGCTGACAATCAATAGACACTATCGTGTAAACAGATATTACTGGCACATGCTTAAGATGACATAGAGGGGTTATTTCCTTTATTGATTTTCACAATATGACATTTTAACTAATATTGTGGTGTTTATATATCAAGGAGAAAGGGGAGCTGTCCCCACTTGCTCTGCATTATGCAATATGTTTGGTAGTCACAAGGCTTGAAAATAATATGCAGTGTATGATGGCTTCACTGAGACATAACTCTAGTCTACAGTATATCGACCACTATGTGCACTAACACCGGCCTTCACTCTTTCAAATGTGCTCACCGACCATACCCATGCTTTTTACTAGGCCTACTGCACCATGATGGATTTCCTATGCACCATGCAGACTTCTTACTGCCTTTCAGCTAAATACTGTTCCGTCCGTCCGTCCGTCCGTCCGTCCGTCCGTCCGTCCGTCCGTCCGTCAGTCAGTCAGTCAGTCAGTCAGTCAGTCAGTCAGTCAGTCAGTCAGTCAGTCAGTCAGTCCGTCCGTCCGTCCGTCCGTCCGTCCGTCCGTCCATCCATCCATCCACCAAGGCCTACCTATACTTATCTCTGACAGATATATTTACCGGTAAGCTACATCTTTCTTCGCTTGACACAACAACTTTCAAAGAGCCTGTCAGAAGTATAGCTACATTGGTCTATCTGCTTGCTGAAGCCTGTGTGTGTGTGCGTGCGTGCGTGTGTGTGTGTGTAATGTTTTTGAAAGACGTGAAGGGATGTGGAGCCATGAGAGATTTACCACAGGGAAACCTGACTTTATATTTATTTCTTCTTGTTTCTTTTCTTTCTTTATTCTTTTTTTTAGTTTTTTTTTTAACAACATTGTATTTCTTAATTCTCCTTTAGTTGAATGTGCCAGAATTTAAATTTCCTTAAAAAAATGCCAGCGGTACAACTTATATGCTCCCTTTATCGCTCGGATCCTTTCTTGGCGTATACAGTAGATTAGCAGTTAAGATAATGGGTCCTTTTGGGGAAACAGGTGGACCATGGAATTTATTGTGTACTGTACAGTACATTCATGCTCCACAGAGGCTGACCCCTATTAACCCCTTCCTTCCAACTGCACATCTCAAAATTTATTTGGCGGATTGCCATAATAACACTTGCTGAATGCATTCATGTTCCCTGGAGGATGAACTGAACCCTTATACCGTTTGCAGTACCGATGAGCGTTACTCTACCGCCATGCACCCTAAATGTCAATTTTGCACATAAGATACTATAGTCTAATAAGCAGATTGCAAGTGTATTGTGTATTGTGTATATGCATCTCCCTGAGAAGCAAGTCATTTCTTTTAACCCTGTACTCAGAAAGTAATCAACAGAGGTTCCAAATTAACCCTCTTATACGATGACACCTTGAACTGTATACAGTATCACTAATTAATACAAAATCAAGTAGATTGCACCAGATTAAACTAGATCTTCAGAAGTACCAGATAAGTGTCTTCACTCAATCTGAGAGATGAAGTGAATACTTAATGAAAGTGGGTCGGAGAGGCTTATTGTTGATATCAACTATATAAGGAACAAGGGTGAATATTTGGGGTGGCCATAGCTGAGGGGATAGAGAGAGAGGCCGCCTGGGAAACAGAAGGGAAACAGATGGTCCCGGTCCGCGTCTCAGCCCCTGGCTTTTTTTATGGGTGTTCTGGGTTTAGTAGTGGGGAAAAATGTATGTGTTTGTTGTGTGGTATATAGTTGAAGGGGCTCTGGGAAGTTGGGGAGATATTGGTATTCTTGGTGTAATGGATGCTGTGAGTGAAGTCTTCCTTGACAATGTCCTCAGGCTGTCCTGCTTTGCTCTTAATATTTATTTGCATGCACAATAGGAATGCTCTCAAGGGATTTGTAAAACATGGATAGTACTAAAGCAATGAGTAGTCATTGATGTTGAATGATGGATATTTTTGTTGGTGGCGTTTTGTACAACTTACAAAAAGAAAAAGCACAGTCAAGCACTCCATTTAACACCTAGCAGGCAACAGTGCAACACTATCTCTCTCTCTGTTTCTGGCACAACAGCGCCACTTTTGCCCCTACTGGTACTCTAAAAATAGTCACATAGGTTAGAACGGACATTGCTGTTCCTTGGAGTGGTTGCACCACTCAAAAATCCTAAAAAAACAAGAATGACTCTCAGTCATAACTGCCAGGTGCAACAAGCTCTTGTAGCACCTGTTTTCATTAGTTTTCAACTTTCTTTTGTTGGTTCACTCACTGTGTTTTATTATGGTTGTCCTAGCTACATCAGTTACCTCATAACATTATATTAGCTTCTGTTGGTCACTCGCTCTGCATTGCGGCGTTCAGAGTATGGTATTTTATGGCGTTCAGACTATCATTGGCTTAGGAGGCAGCCAATCACGATAGGTCGCTAGTAAGGTTGTTAGGAGGCAGCCAATCATGACTATAGGTCGTCACTAAAGTGCAAATGTAGTCCATGTGCTTTTCAAGCACCTGGCAAAAAAATAAAGCAAATGAAAACAGTAATAAAACTGAGTATGTGAGAAACATTGTCAGGGAAATTGGAGATGTGCATTGGAATGGATATAAAATAAGCTTATACCAGGATTTCTCAAAGGCCACGCCTAGAGTGTAAACGATTACTTCACTCGTCTACTGTAAGAGTGTTCGGCATTGGATACCCTGTGCTGTGATGCTGTGCTATCATTCACTGGGCCCAGCGGTATTAAACATAATTTTGTGGACCAAAGAAGACCTTGCATATACAGTGTGTGAGTGTGTGTGTGTGTGTGTGTGTGTGTGTGTGTGTGTGTGTGTGTGTGTGTGCGTGCGTGCGTGCGTGCGTGCGTGCATGCGTGCGTGCGTGCGTGCGTGCGTGCGTGCGTGCGTGCGTGCGTGCGTGCGTGCGTGCGTGCGTGCGTGCGTGTTTCAGTTGGTAACCCTGTTTTACCCCTCCCTGGTGACCTCGCTCCTGCTGGAGATTTGAGTAGTGGTTATTACAAGATGTTTTACCATTGGGCTGATTTGGAATTTCAGCTGTGATTTTTTTTCCTTCCCCATGCTGCATAGGTAACATAACTAAGAAGACGCTGTTGTCTGGTCTTGTTTTTCTGCCCGTTTTCTGGCCTGTTCATTAAATGTAGTTTCACTGACCTCTCGACCATCCATGTGTAGCCAACTAGTCATATCAAACCCGTTTCTCCTGCGTGGGAAACAAAACAACTATCACTCATCAAGAGTCATCACTTGCTGTACAGTTGGGTGCCACCGATATTGTCCCTTTTTAAAAATCCTTCTAAATCCTCCAGTTTTCTGAAATAAATATTTTCACTATTTTTCAAAAATAGCAGACCTACAAGCTCGTAGCGCACCACTCGGTGGCGCGCTATGAGCTTGTAGATCTGCTATTTTTCAATAGCTAAATTATAACATAATGTTTAAAACACCAAAAGGGGTTCCCGCCCAAAATGGGTTAACTGTCCTTTTGCGCAGATCACGCAAACCTCAGCAAAAAGAAAAGGACAATATCGATGGCCTCCAACTGTAGCACTTGCACTAGCGTCGACAACCATACAGGCGTATACAATGGATAAACTTATAATTTAGATAGCATATTATGTAGACAGTATACTGAAACATCCCTGTACAGGGTAAACAGACACTGTAAATCACTCTGGATTAAGTGTCTGTGCTTAATGCCTAAATTGTAAGAGGGAATCCTTGTTGGCCATTGGGCTGAGCTTCAGGCAGGGTTACTTACTGAACCAGTGTCCTACCCAACAACAGGGTCTACACTTCAGATGTGCTATAACATACTATACCATACATATTGTTAATATATAACATTTAATTGTATATATTCCGGATTGCAGCTTTAATGCTATACTAAAAATATGGATACATGTGTGAATGTGTGAAGGATCGGTGTATTTTCAGAAATTCAGAATGGTGACATCACTTTGTTATCATTCGTTTGTGGATCATCATGGTGTCACACCCCTTTATTGCCCTGATGCTAGTTCATGAGCTGGCTATGCACTAGGCAGTCTGGAAAGTCTCCCAATCAGAAGTACAAAACGAGGGTTGGGGATAGGGTGACGTCAACTCAGTTGATTAAAAATAATAGGAGAAATGAGCAATTATAAAGGTGTGCAGTATACTGCTGCTATATCACCTCTTAATTATGAATGTAATGAAATAGGCTTACAATTAATATTTCTTAGCCTATGTTGCTTGTGTGAACAAGGTGTTTGTCATTGATAACCTGGCCAGACCGCTGATGAGGCCGTGGAGCACTTACAGCATCCTCGTAACCTGAATGGATGAGGTTGCAGAACTATTATGCAGAACATTATGATGAGGGGAGAGCTAGAGGGGGGTTGTCCTTCAAAACATAATTTCCAAAGCTAGGGAGTATAGGGCTGTGAATCTTTGAGTGTCCCACGATTCGATTCGATTCCGATTCTAATTCTTGGGGTCACGATTCAATTCAAAATCGAAAATTCAAAATGATTCTCGATTCAATACATAGGATTTCATCACAATCTACTCCAGCCAACTGAAGTGACAGTAACTTGAAAATGACTGACATGATGTTTACTGTGATTAGGGTAAGCTTACATTTCATATCACAAACACCATGTAGTGAAAACTCCTGTAACTGTAACCAGAAAAAAAAACCCACGGAAATGCTTTGGCCATGTCTCGCGACCCCCTCCCCGCCCCCCTCCCCACCCCCAATACAGACTGACTGCAAAAATAACCATAATAATATAGAGAAAATATATCATAAATGAATACTGAAACCAGATATAATCATTAAGGAAAGTTCATGCATGCACCACGTACTATGTAAACTCTTAATTTCCATTTTCCAGCCATTCAGTTGAAAATTAAAAAAAACATTTAAAAAAATAAATAATTTGGGGACCCCCCAAAATAATTAGGCGACCCCCGAGGGGTCGCGACCCACGGGTTGAGAACCCCTGCTCTAAACCATGAATGCTTTCATTCATGATATGCTTTCAGAGCATATCAGCCATAAAACACTTTAGTTCCCAACCGGTTAAGTGGTTGAGCGTTACACTTCGTCTAGTCAAGGCCAAGTGGAAGTGCCTCAATGCCACTCACGTTGGATCGCTCTTGTCAGCCAGAAAAGGTCAGCTGAAGTTTGCTCAGAAATGATGCAAATGAGTCCCCTTCCTGGTTACAAAATTTACAAAGTTTCATCACCCCTATGAACCCTGGATCCACCAGCAGAAAGAACCAGCAGCAGAAATTAAGCCATATTTGCATTCAATGTATTGTATCTGCAGTTACTTTTGCTCTGATAAATTGATAAATCCTTTTAATCACCTAAACTAGCACTACACAGGCTGGCCCCACACTACAGTTCTGTGTGTGTGTGTGTGTGTGTGTGTGTGTGTGTGTGTGTGTGTGTGCGTGCGTGCGTGCGTGCGTGCGTGCGTGCGTGCGTGCGTGCGTGCGTGCGTGCGTGCGTGCGTGCGTGCGTGTGCATGTGTGCCTGTGTGCCTGTGTGCGTGCACACGCTTGTGTGCGTGACTGTGTGTGCATATTCCCCACAATCTTCTAAGGCACATACAGACTCGGTTTTAGCAGATCCCACCTGTAAGCCCCCCACGTGCATGCATGCGTGTACTGTACAGTGTGTGTGTGTGTGTGTGTGTGTGTGTGTGTGTGTTTGTTATTTAGCATTTGTGTTGACCTTTATTTTGTACATGATTCATTATCATCGCTGTGTTTATTGCCCTGCCTCCAACAATCCCATCAAGGTACACATGAGGCCAATATACCGTGAAAATGCATTTTCTCCGGAAGCCTTGCTGATACTCATCTGATTCCATCAAGGGTAAATCAGACAAAAGTTTATTTTTTGATCATGATCTACTGAGGTCGTAAATAATGGGAACTGACTGTGGGAGCACTTTAATACATTCAAATCCGTGGAGAATATATGATACTCATGTGTGTATTTCTTCTTTATTATAGGAGACAACTAGAGGGATGTTGGTGGCTGGATTTATTGTTGGATCAGCAGGAGCTTAAATTCTTTATCAGATGCGGTTGTCTTGCTGACAAGATTGCCTATAATATACTGTACTACTACTACTGTATGTTACAGTACATTGTATAACTGCTGCAGCAATTTTCTTTACAAATTGCAATACCAACTGTGTTGACTAAAACTGGCTGACCAAATTGGTTTGACGCACAGAATGAAGAGCTACAGATAAATCCTGAAAGGCAAGACAATTCCACCACCTCCACAATATTGAATTTGCATTAAAAACAAATAATAGGCTCATTATAAAGCAACAACAGACATTGCTGGGCAACAATAAACCGCAAATAATCATAATAACACGAGGCAATTCAAAGTGCTTCACACAAAACACAAGACATTAAGACATTAAGTGCAAAGTAAACACGTTATAAAAGGGCACTGAATACAATTAAAATAGACTACGTCAAAATAAAACAATAGAACAAAATTACAGTGCACAATAAATTAATCACAAACCTTAGAAAAAGCAGCAAACAGAAAGGTCTTCAGCTTTGATTCAAAAGAAGAACAAGAGTTGTAGCAGACCTCACCGATTGAAGCTGAGCACTGACTTTTAATAGTTCTTCCTTGGCTCCAAAAAACAATTACGGTAATTTGGTTTTGTCTTTCAAAGACAATTCTGTCACATCCAAACATTGATGTGTTCAATTTACTCAGTGCTTGCATTGGACCTGCGATAGGGTTCTGTGTCATATGCATTACGGTAATAATAATTTGTTGTTATCCATAATCTGAGCCAGTGAACGCATGTAAATGTTGAACAGAAGATGCCCCAGCCAGAAAGGAGTCTTCTGGCTGCCTATTCAGATGTGTAATTACCTATAGACACAAGTCTGTCCTTTCAGTATGATTCAAACATACTGTGCCAGAACGTCAAAATGTTTTTGCGAACGAAGTGAGCACTAACTATAGAAGCTGGCCAAAACTGTCTGTCTGTGTGTGTGTGTGTGTGTGTGTGTGTGTGTGTGTGTGTGTGTGTGTGTGTGTGTGTGTGTGTGTGTGTGTGTGTGTGTGTGTGTGTGTGTGTCACGTGTGTCAGACTGCCACAACAGCTTCGTTCGCTTCCCGCGTTTACACGTCTTACTTGTCTAGTCGCTCTATACGGTTGGCTTCCAAAGTTTGTGGGAGGGGCCCATTTTGCAAACACCCAACAACTTATAGTAAGTAGCCTTGCCGAGCCATGAGGCCCTTAGGGCAGGAGCCTATCTCCTGTTTCTGTAGCGTGAGGCAGCTGGTGGACAAGTACACCCCCTGGACATGACGCTAGTATGTCACATTTTTAGAGTCTTTGGTATGACCCGGCCGGGGATTGAACCCCGACCTCCCAGTCTCAGGGCCTAACCACAAGGCAACTGAGCTGGTACAATTTGTATAGTAGTAAGTGGCAAATCTGAAAATATTAATAGTGATCCAGCACTGTAGTTGTGGCAACGCAAGCTGGATTTTTTTTTTTTAATTTGACTCATAGCTGTATCTGTTTTTCTGTAGCCAATCTGTCATGTGTTTAATGACAGCTGAATTTCCCTCATGGGACCAATAAGGTATATCGTCTCTCTTCCTTTTTTACATTAATGGCACATTTACTGTTGGCATATTTTGGTCTTTGAAAATAATGAGGGGCTGTTTCAAGACAGTTATTGCTGTAGTTTATGAAATACTAAGCAGGCTGTTTCAAGCCGGCTGTGTCAGTAGTCAGGATGCAAGATAGTTTTAATTAGTATTGATGGCAATAATGACATCCCCAAACTCACCTCAAGGATAGCTTTTACAAATCTAATGAATTAGGTTTTCACCTACAGTACATGTACCGTATAGGTCTTCACCTAAGTAGCACACGAAATAAGTACACCCCATCCCTTGTGCACAATTTTATTAGCATGATGGCTTGAATGCTGTAACTGTGACAAATTACAGATAATTATATTCAAGCATCCCACCAAATACTGCAGGGCCACTGATTAGTTTACTAATTGAAGACAGTAATGAATGGTCTGAGATGATGAAGAAGAAGAAGAAGAAGAAGAAGAAGAAGAAGAAGAAGAAGAAACATGTCTAACTGTGTAGCCACTGTAGCTGACACAGCACTGTAATTCTTTAAACTCCTTTCGACCTGCATAGAACATAAGTATGTGCATAGTAAGCCCTAGCTGCATTGTCTTAACAATGTAATTAATCTACCGTAATTGATCTCTGCTTCCCCCTCCATCTGTGGGATGGAGTCAAATGTGCTGATGCATCCTAATGCCCCTTCTTCTTAGATCCATCATTAACATATTGCATCTGCATCAACTTCTCAGCGTCCCAAGGCAGGTGCCATACCATTGTTACTATTCTATACATGCCCTATATTCTTACTTGCAAATCCTTGCACTAATCCCTGCCAACCAAATGAGTGGTATTTTGCCTTAGTACTGTACATTGACGTCATGTTGTCTATCTTGCCAAGTCACTATTAAGAACCACACATACGTCAGTCATTTAGTGAGTGATTCATGCGCGTGCACATATGTACTTTTTATTAAAAAGTATTAGCCTTATATGCACACACAATCACCACTCACACCCATGGGAGCTGTCTAGAGCAAGAGGGATAATGACATTCACCAACTCTGCAGAATGTTCCAGTCAAGAAGAGAGATGGTGACATTCATTCCCTCACTGTGACTCACACTGCCAATGAGCAGACCTCCACTCTCCGGCCACTCTTTACTTCAGCCAGATGGCCTGCAGGCTCTCCCACTTCCCAGTATAAGTAACAGAATTGTTGTTGATGGGTGCACGCACTGTGAGAAATGAGCATTGGCAACAGTGGCACTGGGCTAGAATGACCCTTCCACATTCACACTTCCCTTGATTCTGGTGACAGGACACAGGGGCCTAATACAATCAGGAAAGCTGATCTCTCTATTCTCAAATTGATTTAGTAGTGCATATTAGAAAAGGCACTGGCAGACATCCACCATGGCAACCTTCATCTGCTCTGTCTCTCTGGGCAGAAGGTATAAAGCTAAACCTATAGGGTGCCTCTCTGGATGCAGTTGTTGTTTTCGATCTTATTTTTGTATTATGACCTATGATATGGGTAAATCAAGAAGAATCTTCAGATTCCTCTGCATGCTCAGTGTAGAGGAGCTAACATGGGTCTGCCACATCTGAGCAGTTATAAAGAAATGCCAGCACAGCCTTCGGATTTTCCAGAGGAACTTTTACAGATGGCCGTTGGAAAGCATTCTCGCCTGCTGAATTACCACCTACTCTTGAAGCTGCACTGCCCATATCTCAACCGAGGGGAGAGAGTGGACATCGGATTCCATCATCCATCTGCCGTAAATGGGAAGGGCTGGAAAATAATCAATGGCTCCCACCACCCAGGCATGGACTGTTTTCTCTGCTGCCGTCTGGTAGTGTGAGCAAACCAATGACCAATCAATATAGTTCCTAGCTATGCCTAATTATCATACCTTGAAAGGCTGTTCCCATTTTCTGAATACTTAAAATAAAAATAAAATAAATTAAATTATTAAATTCAAATTATAATACTGTACCATTTTTTATGCAAGAAGTTCAAAGAACATGTCTTCTGTTTCAGTGTGCTAATGTCTGTTAGCTTGGAACCCCTGTTGATGATGTCATTGGTAGCAGGTTTATAAACGGTCCAAGGAGTCTAAACTAAGCAGTGCAATAGTCTGTGCTGCTCCCCAACTGGACATTTTAGCCAAAAGGTGGTGGTAGAGGAATAGCCATTTTATCACTAGGTTCATCTATGAGTTATTATTGCATGTAAAGGTGACATTTTGGCCTGAGTGTGGCTCTTTAGAGCAAAGGTCATGGATCACTCAAATAGTTCGGGTTCATCCTCTTGGGAGAATGGATTTGCTTAACAAGTTTCATGGTAATCCGTCCATTAATATATACAGTATTCCTTGTTTGCAAATGGCTAGAGGAAAGGCTAAGGGATAGGGATCAATACAATTGCAATCCAGCCACTAGTTTTTTCATGTTTTTGGATGGACGGACATTGTGACAGAACCTCGCCACAAGGTCAAAACTGTTTATACCTTTACCCCTTCCATCTTGTCCCCAATTTCCCAACTTTACCCTCCAACCTTCTATTCCCTGCAGTCTACTGCCCTCCATCCACCCTTTCTACTCAGCCTCCCATCCCACCCTAGCACATTTCTCTTCCTGATTTACAGCCCTACTTCCACCTTTTCTATACCCACCCTGCTCTTCCATCGTGCTGATGTCCTTTTCCTACACTTTTTTAGTCGCCCTCTCCTCCCACCCAACTTGATCCAGATGAATAAGCAGTTTAGAGAATGCTGTCACGGACTCAGTGCCGGCTTAATGGAAGAAGGGCTATAGGTGCTGCAGCACAGGGCACCAGCCTTGGGGGGGGGGGGGGGGGCACCAAACAGTGGGAAGAAAGTGAAAGAACACTCAACTATCGCCGCAAGATCGGCAAAATGTATATTCAAAGGTTGCTGAAGGAGTGCTAAAACGGCGAAATGTGTCGGTGAAGCGTCAATTTTCCGTGCTTAGAGAAAAACATGATAATCTGCAGTAGTCGGGTAACGTTTAGGGTGACTTGAAGAAGAAAGAAGCATGAAGCACTCAGACAGTTCACACAGTAAGTGTATCGGATGCACGGTGCTGGCATATAAATAGTCTATAGAAAGGAATACCAGCACTCACTTTTGATCCACTTAGGATTTCTCTGACTTTATTACAAGTTCACCCCCAGCAGTAGAACATACCCGTTTCGGCCCACATGCCTTCCTCAGTGTGAATGTCATACACAGACAACAGTGCCACTTATAAAGGAATCCACAGAGCGGTGCCCTGGGCGCAGCCATAGCCATAGCCATTAAGCTTAATGGTACACCTCAGCTATGGCTGAGGTGATTATTATTATTATTATTATTATTATTATTATTATTATTATTATTATTATTATTATTATTATTATTATTATTATTATTATTATTATTGCGACCGAAGGTTGAAGTTAACTATGGAATCGTGTGTTTTTCGTCACTCAAAATCCCATACATGGGGAAAGCCCCCATATATTGTGCCCAGGTCTCGTGACATCACTATGTCATCATCAAAATCCCCATACATGGGGAAAGCCCCCATATATTGTGTGCAGGTCTCGTGACATCACTATGACATCAGGGATGATAGTAAATCAGGGATCATATCATAGTAAATGCGACCTGCTGTTGCAATTAAGCCCATATAAGATCCCTGATGTCATCAATATTAGTATATGGATATATGTCAGAACCTGTTCTGACATTCCATATGTTGATCCTTCCCCATCCATCCTTCCTCTTTGATGTCTCCCTTTTGATTGATACCTGTCTATTTAAACTCTAAACGGGCCTGCCCCAAAGTTATTTGTGCAGCTGCGCCCGGCAGCCGGCGAAAGCTAGAGTTCTCAACAGCCCCCGAGAATTAAGGCCCGGCCCTACCTGTGCCCTCATCAAACCCTGTACACTCAAGACACTGCCACCGCTGCCGCCCTTACATCTCCTTATATGGAGCTGACCTGTTCTGACATTCCATATGTTGATCTGACCTCATAAAACCCTGTACACTCAAGACACACTCCATATATGGCCAGTGCACGCAACCTCGCTTCCCTTCTTCTTCTTACTGGTTTTAGTAACGTGTATGTTTCTGTGTCACAACCTCAGATTATTGAAATGTTTTTTCAAAAATGTTATACAAAGACTCAAAGCTTAATTTAAATGCCGAAGAACAGTGTCAAAGTGAGAGGCATCAAATCTTAATTGCATCAGTTTAAAGCATACGAATCAACTCATAGCACTGACAAGTGTAACAAAACATTTTGGGTGACCAGATTGTTGAATTGTTTCTCTATATTAAAACATAATACAATTTGGTTAGGTTATTTAATCATATATTTTTCTTTGTAGTTTAAAGAAGGGGATGGAAGGTGTACTTGAGAAGTATTTTTGCTGTCATGAGGCAAGAGAGGAAAATAGCCACTGTGAGCTGTCTGAGCATCTCAGATACAAGTATACACAGAATTATTAATACAAGCTCTCGCCCTAGTTGGATGGCTAGGGCTCTTCTTGATATTGTGTCAAGTATGTCAGTTCACAATTGTTGGACTTTGGGGCCATGAAGAACAAGGCTGTGTAAGGTTGTCTTCCTCTGAGCTGTCACGTATGGGTGAGGTGCTTGGAGTAGACTATACTGGATGTAATTTTTCTTTGGATCATGTAGTCTATGGACTCTATGCAGTAGTTTAGTAGTTTAGTATAAGATACTGTCTTGAAGAATTTCGGCAGGGGCATATAGTTATACCTACAGTAGGCTATAGGTATATTCAAGAATTTCATCCCGTTTTAAGGACTTTTATACTTTCGGGAAGAAGATATGAGTTGGTGGTGACATTTTTAGACATATTTTTATGTCATGTCCAGGTTGTTATTCTATTTTCATAAAATTATAGGTCTATAATTTTAAGATTCCTAAAGTAATTGTTTATTGGGAGATTATATTGTATTGGTTGCTTTGCAATGGAGGTTTCTATACGCCTCCTGAGTCCTGTACACTGTGAATGCCAGCTTTGGACAATAGTTTGGACAATGGTTTGTGACCATGAATGATGTCACTGGTGGCGCTTGCTCTAGAGAGGCACAGAACATTACAAAATCACACCCGTGTGAAGTGAGGGGCGCTCTTATCATCGTACATCATCATGCATCATCTACTGGCCAATCAATTTCCGTCATATTTGGCGGACATTTGACCTAATTTCTCCTTTCATTGTCGATGGCAAATATGAGACGTGTGGGGACAAGATGATGTAAATTTCCCCTTCATTGTCAATGGCATTTAATGTTTGTGTTGCGGACATTTTGTGAGGACAAAAGCTATATATAGGAGGGGCTAGCGCCCCTCAAAAACAAGACACCTTATTGTACTCCAGTACAATAAGGTACGATTGTACGATTGGGAAACTGGTGCACTTTGCCTACAGCTCACTGCTCAGTGCAGTTTTTTTGTTTCAGTGCCAAGATTACTTGGAGTGTTGGGACCTGAAACAATCGCATGTGGATGTGATATTACTGATGTGGGTGTATCAGCAATTACTCCACTGACAATGGTAATGACAGCCATATCTAACCTGCTAAGAAGATATTACAACCCTCTTACATTTTTATTTTGAGAACAAAGTTGACTGGATAGGGCGCACAGACCCATAATAAAATGGTGCTATAAAATGCAATAAAAGCCAGAGTGCAGAGTGGTGGATTGTCTATTTTCATTAGGCCAACATTTTAGTCTGTTAGCAGGTGTACCGCTACTGTTGCTGTGTGTCAAAGTTATAAAAGCCCATCAATTGAGCTGCTGATAAATATTAATGGTACCGTCCTCAAACTTGTCCAATGTTTGGCTATTAGTATGTACTCTGTGTGCAGTTTGTGAATAAAGCCACGCCTGCCAAACCTAAGTAAACAGATCACGGTAGCTGCCTAGTACTCTCTAAAAATCAGCAGAGTGCCTTTTTTAATCGTTTTATACAGTATGTCTCATCATTAGTTAAGAAGAGCCATGAGACATTTTGCCATTGAGAATCAAAATCTCTATAAGGAACCAAAATGTCACATGAAAGAAACAACATAAAATGTTTCATAAAAAGAGACTTGAGCAAATGGCAGTAGGCTAACAATGATTTAGTACAGTAATTAATACAAGGCCTTCAACAATGGTCCTTAATCTTTTTTCTAATCTCACATGCTAATACAATCATCTGCAGATCACCAAGATCATTGTACAAATGTACAGTACACTCTAGAAGCTAAATTAACACTGAGGATATTATATGTAACCTACATCAAAAGCAAAAGCAAAATAAAAAGGAAACAAGATAAAATTGGGCTTTTACAAAACGTCCGGTTCGTGGCGCATTTCCAGCCCCACTTGCATCCCCTGGGTTACAACACAGCTCAGGTTTGGGGATTGCATTCAAATGCTTCCTAGTATAATTGACGGAGCTCCCAGGTGGCTGACACTGTGGAGGGAGGAAGCACTCTTTAGTGTTACCCCAGCCCACATCCTGTTGTGATAATGTTTCAGTCCTTGGCAGGGACAACACAGACCACACTGTAAAGTCCTCCGTATTAATTTAATTCTGAGTCTGAGTGTGCAAATTGAGTCAGAGTAAGATTAACACCAAGCTTTTTACTGTGTGGGCATTAGAGAAGAGAAGGAGGTACTGGACTGGATGCTTGCTGCTTGTTTTCTAAATTCCTTTAATTTGGTCCATACATACAGCATATGTAGCAAGGTGCGCAGAACAGGGTGAAGTTCCGCCACGTGAACCATGGCTAAGCGTTCACATCATGGGCAGGCGCAAAGATCACAGCCTGGAGCAGCTACATGCATCATTGCGTCTTTTGCATCGCCATGTCGCTGGCTTCCATTGACAATGAATGGTAGACTGATTGCGAATGTAGTGAGCCATTTACTATGTAACCCAGGCAGAACAGTCTGTGTGTCACGCCGTGACACCACCCGCCCGCCACCAGAGGGCGCAGCTGTATCACACACAAAAAAAACACACGCACGCACACACACACACAGTAGAAAACTTGAAAAAAAGGAAACTTAAAATAAATAAATAAAAACACTTAAAAAAAAGTACGTAATTTATTCTAATTGTTGTTATTGCAATTTACGAGCTGCGTTCGCTTCCCGCATTCGTGCGTCTTACTTATGATGTACTGTATGTACTGTATGTATGGGCATGCTCATACTTGACAACGGCTGGTTAGGCCGAAACGTTGTATTGCTTTGTCCGCTCTGTTATCAATACATCTTTTGGGAGATTTTAAGGGAGATTTTTTTAGGGTGCGGATCTCCTCTTTCCTTTTTCCGTCATTTTTTTGGATCCTGCACCCATGGTAATATTTGGATGTGCGTGCACCTCTTGACCATGCTCATATAGTATAGCCATATACTGATAACATCAGGGATCTCCATAATGGGCAAAAAAGATACACAGGCAACACAGCCATACACAGATGGTGGGACTCTGACAACTATTTGCATAGTTCCTGAGTAGGCCGTATACCCAACAGGCACTGGTCTAGTTATTAATTGATAATATCAATTATATTATATTCAGAGATGGAACAGGGCTCCCGAGATCTTGGAATCTCTCTCACTCGCTCACTCAATCCATCATCTGCCGTAGGGGTGTCATGGTGGTGTGGATGCTTGGGCAGTCAGGATTCCAGTGCTCTCAATCTTCTGCTGTGCGAAGCAGGGTTTGGAAGCTGCAGCCAGTCCATTCCTTTTTTTATGTTTTTTTTGTGGCTTTCGCCTTTATTTTATATATTTTATGGAGGGACAGACAGTAGGCTGACAGTAAAGGCCGTCGGGATCGGGAGTCAAACCCGCAGCACACTGCCAGACTGGATTACCAGCCAAGGTGCCTGGACCACTGAGCTATGGCCCAGGCCAGTCCATTCCTTGATGTTGTCCATCCAGGACTTTCTCTGTCAGAGGTATTTGAAGTCCTTTACTTCTTTCAGTGTTTGCCCGTTCATTTTGATTGGTGTTAGATATCGTTGTGGCTGTTGACCAGGATCAAAGTCTGGTGGCTGTTTACCAGGATCCCTGTCTGATGGTGAGCTTTTCCTACAGTATAAGGTCCTTTAAGGCTGATGTCGTCACCAAAGCGGAGGTTGGAGATGGGTTTTCCTCTGATGGATATGTTCTCCAGGAAGATGTTAAATATAAGACAGGGGAGAGGAGACAGCCTTGATGGACACCATCTCAACAGGACTTAAATAAGGGTTGAATACAAATAAAATAAAGCCATTTGACAGGTAGACATGCAGGACATAATACATTGTGATCATTATGATTCATCCAGTCCTGGTAAACTTCTAGCCTCCAAGAGCTTGGAGAAATGTATATTATGGATTTGCTCCTGTTTGCCTACTACACACCTGCCAAATGGCAATGTTACTGTACATGGAAAATGCTCTTGCTCTGTGACCCTTTGAGGCGAAACTTTGCTCCTGAAGAATGTACAGTAGGCCTATTATATTTATTCTCACTGTAGAAAATAAAAAGGAAGGCATGCTCAAGACACATTTAATCCCATATAGACCTTGTCCGTGGAATTGCGTTGCTAGGGAACAGTTTCATGTCAGCTAAATTCGCAAACACTGCAACAGGAAATAAACCTGGACCTAGTTAGAATGTTTATGCTGTCAAGTGTGAAAAGGTCCACAAGGTCGTGACAACTAAATGGTAAATGGTGCATTTATATAGCGCCTTTATCCAAGGCGCTTTACATAGATTGTGCATTACATTCACCCATTCACACATACATTCATACACCGATTGCGGCGGAAGCCATGCAAGGTACCAACCAGCACATCGGGAGCAATTTGGGGTTCAGTGTCTTGCCCAAGGACACTTCGACATGTAGCCAGGAGGAGCCGGGATTCGAACCGCCGACCCATGGATCATTGGACGACCTGCTCTACCTCTTGAGCCACAGTCGCCCCCAAATAGGTTGTGTTTGTTTTTTCTTTGATTACTTTGGACGTGTATGTATAGCGTTTATGCATTTTAGAGAACACTAAACAGCAAACATAGGGAAGAAGATATTACCCCAAAGTAAATTATTTATTAATACTCTGCATATATTTTGCATGTTACTGCAGCATGTCTCTCGTCATAAAAAAATCACACCTGCAATGTGAAGTGAGCGGTGCATTGGAGTCACAGTTGTTGACTGAAGCACAACGTTGTATACCCCTCCTTCCTGGTGTGTGTGTGTGTGTGTGTGTGTGTGTGTGTGTGTGTGTGTGTGTGTGTGTGTGTGTGTGTGTGTGTGCGTGCGCGCGCGCGTGCGTGACAGACAGACAGACAGACAGACAGACAGACAGACAGACACGGGCAGTCATTGGAGCGGTTAGGCACCGCTCAAAAATAACTAGTCACTGCTGTTCAGTACAGTATATTTAAGCATGGAGATGGGACTTGACCACTAGACTGGGACTGAAGGAGGTCACAGTGAGTATCATGGTAATAATGTATAAACATTGTAGGAAATAGGGGGATTAATGTAAGTAACCTATTCAGTAAGTGGTCTCAACAAACCTCTCAAGAAAACAGAATGAAGAGTGTGAAAGCACTTATATGAACTTTTCCATTAGCCTCATTCATTTTCTATGTTATGTTTGCTAGTCTACTTCCTGTGGCTCCATTGGTGGGACTCCCATGTGCCATGGTAATTGCTTTGGGGTGAAATGTCCCTCTCTTGGTTTTCAATTCAAATTTAATTTGGAAAGTAATGGAAATCTGATTAGTTGTTGATGCTGCTGTTGTCGATAATTGTGATGTAGTCGTGGATGTAATTGAAGGAGTCGGTATTTTAAATGCAGCTTTAAGGCATATCATGCATATATAACACTGGACTTGACCCAGGGGAAAAGGAACGATTAGATAGGATATAATTGCTTCACACTACAGCGAGTCTGATTATCATCACTGCCCATTTCACTCACTATGCCAAGGCCCCCCACCCCCCTTTATACATGATCTTTCTTCTCAATCGAATCCACAAACATCATTTTCGGCCCTTTAGTGTCATTTACACACATTTACATACAGAGATATAGCAACACCTACTGGCTGTGACTAATATTGTGATAGGGTATCGCTTTGATGTTTGCAGAAAAACCTAACATCCCACTACAACAAAGACAGACAGACAGACAGACAGACAGACAGACAGACAGACAGACAGACAGATTGCAAACACCCAAATAGAGTTCGAAAACATAAAAAAATTAAATAAAGTTCATATCTGGGTGATGTACAATGTGCAAGCACAGCAATATTTGTGAGTTCAGATGTTGTGACAGTAAATGGATGTCCAATACTGTACATACAACAACAACAACCATAACGACAACTAGAACTGCACTCTGTCGAGTGCCTACTTGCTTGTTGCACACTAGTAGGCCATACATGGTCTACTAGTGCGCAAGCAGAGCGTGCAAGTAGGCCTACTATAGACCGCTACAAACTTTCAAATCTCAGCCTCTCTGTGAAAGAACGTTTGCAATATTGAATTATTAGGTTTAGCTATTTGCTACGTACCTTGCTTTTGGAGGAGAAAAAGTAGTATTTTGAAGTATGGTAATGATTACTTATGCCTGTTATGGCAGTGGTGTCAGATTACATACATGTATACATAGGGGCATTACCTTTAGTCCACCCGACACTGAAACATGTCATCGTTACGTCACCATCGATAACCAATTATACCCTGGCATTGGTACATATATTCATCACGTCATATGCTCATATGTCTATATATGTGTGTATGTCTATATGTATGTATATGTAATTTCTGAGTTGATTAGTGGTATAATGTGGTTACTCGGGTGGTTTGATGCGTATGTCCCTTTTTTTAATCCACCTGACACTGAAACATATCATCATTACGTCACCATCGTAAACCAATTATACCCTGGCATTGGTACATGTCTTCATCACGTCATGGGACATCCGCGGAAAACATACCTGCACGGTCTGCTTCCGTATGTCCCGTGCCAGCATATGACGTCATATCTTTTGCTGCTAAGGGACATTGGTACATATCTTCATCACGTCATGGGACATTCGCTTCGTAGCGTGACGGAAAACATACCTGCATGGTCTGCTTCGTGCCAGCATATGACCTCATATCACATGCTTCTAAGGGACATACGCATCGTAGCACCCTACTTGCACGCTCTGCTTGCGCAAGTAATAATAGGGAATGCAAGGCTGACGTCACAGCGTCACGCCGTAATTTTGATTGTGATGGCCTACAAGCCCTACATATTAGATCTGCATCAAGGGTATAAAGTTGGTGTTTGAGTGTTTAGTGCACAGTGCTAGATTTGCTAGGGATTTATTAAGCCTACTTGAGTACTTGTTGTGTGAACAAGTAGGCTTCTCACCAAAACAAGGTCAGAATAAAGGGGATAAAATAGATAATGGATTAACGTAACGTTTCACCAGCGCATTCATCTGAGTGTGACTCTCACTCTCTCTCATGCGCGCTATATTATGGCTATCTCTCTCTCTCTCTCTCTCTCTATCTCTCTCTCTCTCTCTCTCCGATATCTCATACACGTTATACAATATACATTTGCGTTAGCGAGCTACCAAAGGTGCGAGGTTTGCAAGCCCTATTGTCCGTTTATTCCTGCACTATCTGCACCGTGCTGACTGTGATACATAGACCTACTGTACAGAGTACAGTATAGACATTGAAGTAACTCTGGGACCTAAAGTTACAAAAATACATTACATTTCAAGAAATACAAGCATTGCGACGCGGTTTGAGCTTGTTGATTTGCTATTAATTAATATATTTAATTCATGGAATTCTTTTGATTTTCGGAACATTTCAGAAAATCTTTAAATTGTAAAATTTAAATCTTAAATCTTAAATCTTTATTGTAGTTTTTTTTATATTCTTTTTTTATACCACGATTTTGCAACCCATTTTTTCACCCAGTGTCATTATCTAACCTGGGGAGGGCAGCGGGCTGACCTCATGCATGAGGAGTCCAAGCTGCTTCTTTTCACCTGACAGGGAGAGTTTCCCCGGCCGGACGTAGCACGTGGAAGGAACACGTTATTCCGACCAGTTCCTTAGGGGTGCACGGTTATGATATTATGACCAATATCCGATCTCCGATTATTTGCAGGGTCATATCTGCCGATACCGATTATGACCGATTCCGATATTATACAGAGGACCACAATGGAAACAAGCCTAGGCCCTAGGGGCTTGGCCCATGCCTGTTAATAAAGTATTAAATCAATCAATAAATAGCCCTATACTCTTTTCTAAGTGTCTGTTTTCACAACTGAATGATTAATGAATTAAATGTAGAAAAATGTAAAGAGATTTTACATCATATTTGATTTGGCTTTTGTTCTAGATTAGAGATACTAGACACTTTGGTTTTATATTGAACTCATTGATGATTTTTTTAATTTTTAATTTAAAAACATTTTTGCTGGTGCAAACCGATAAAATATTTTGAGACCGTTCCGATACCGATATGGCATTTTTCTGGACGATATGGCCTATTCCGATTATGCTACCGATTAATCGTGCATCCCTAGTTCCTTTCCCTTCCATCAGGTGCCCCAGCTGGCTACGGGGAGGTAGTTTATAGAGACCAGGATTACTCCATGTTTTTTGTGAGGGTATCTACCCTGGGAGAACATGCAAACTCCACACAGAAAGGCCCTGTCCCCAACCCCGCCTCGGGTATGGGCACTGATGATGCGGACGAGAGAACACACCCCCAGCGTCCCCTAAGCGGGAATTGAACCCAGGACCTTCTAGCTTTTTAAAGAACATTAGATTACTATGTATGGAGCCCCTAAGTTTAGTTGTGAAAATCTTGTGATTGTTTTATTTATTTTTATTTTGTATAGGAATATAATTATATAAAAAGAATGGGATAGGCCTATTTCCGTGAACCAAAAATGTGTCTCAACAAAGTGTTTGGGAAACACTTGTCTATTACAGTACTGTACAGCAACAATACCCGTAAGACTCCTGAGGGCGAGAAGCGACCTCACCCTAAAGAGAACAGACGGAATTTCAGGACATGCAAATATCTATTTATTTTGTACGTTTGGGAATACATAATATAATATTGCATGCATAACTATCGCCCCACACAGTACAATCCTCAGTGTTCATTTACAGTACAAATGGCACCAAATGTACACGTAAGGGTGTGTGTCATGACCTGCCTGGTGTTCTACAAGGGACCAACAGGCCTATCCAGTGAGCCAGTCTGACTTAGGGAGACCCCTGATGGCAGGAGTTTAACTGTGTATGATGCACAAACGTGGACAGACATGTTGGCCACTCACTGTAAGCTGACTCTGATGTATATCTGATCTCATCAGTGGTAGATCAGCTTATACATCACCCACACGCACGCACGCACGCACGCACGCACGCACGCATGCACACACACACACGCACGCACGCACGCACACACACCCTGCATGTACTAGAGATGATAAGCATCAGTCTGTTCATCTTCTCAAGTGTGCCACACTTCATTAATAAAATCAATTAGGATCACACACACACACACACACACACACACACACACACACACACACACACACACACACACACACACACACACACACACACACAGGTTCCTGGAGCATCTCTTCCTTCGGGGTGGGAGAGTACAGTATATTATGATCATGGAAGACTGAACTGAGCTTGTCATCTAACATCGTATGGATTTTCTAACAGTGGATTTCAAATATAATCAAAGATGATCAGAAAGCAATGCATTCCTGTAGACATTGCAACAGAAGGCGAGTCATACGTCATACATCGGAGCCACAACAGACCAGTTAGTGCCATGTGTAAAAGGCACATTCAAATGTGCTATTGCTATACTGATCACACTGAATGGGCAGGTAATACAGATGTAGTCGCACGTCCCATGTGTTGTGTTCTTCTGAACCCACAGCCTAGCCTACTGCTTGTGGGCATGTAGGCTACTGTACCTGTTTACAATACAATAGTCTCTCCCCAACTGATAATACTACTGCAGCAGTAGTATTATCAGTATCAGTATAGTACTGCCAGATGGTGCAATACATTATTGCTATTATACCATATGCTTACAATAGCTCATTGTTTTAGGTTTATATATTTTCACTGTCATGTTCACTTTTCCCCTCTTCTGTTGTTTTCCAGGACATTAGACTGTCATGGCCTTCATCACAGGGCATATCCACATCTTAATTTTCATTTCATTAGCCCTCATCACTAAAGGGAGCGAGAGACCTGAAAAATCCTCCTTCCTGGTGTGTGTGTGTGTGTGTGTGTGTGTGTGTGTGTGTGTGTGTGTGTGTGTGTGTGTGTGTGTGTGTGTGTGTGTGTGTGTACATGTGCGTGCATGCATGCATGCATACAGTGTTCACTTTGACTGCATATGTAGGCTATAGCCTACTTTGAATATCTTCAGTCACCACTCACTATACTTTATGTACAGTGGTAGGCCTACCACTTCCACCAAGAACTGTTTTTGATTTTTATTCATATTAAAGAGTAACATGAAAGTATATTGTTAAGTCCCATTATAGTGAAGTGCAGTGTTACCAGTGTAGGCTACTGTCGACTTTGAGTGGTCACTCAATGGGTCACTCTCCTTTTGAGCCACTAGGGGGACTCCTTGTGCATGCTTCTCCTTTCCAATTCGCCCCAAAGTCAGCTGTTTGGACTGGAGCACATTATGCAGAGCCATGTAACTCTGTTCACTTCATGATGGGGCCGGCCAGTCCCATGACGGATCTTCTGCATAGACTCCTAGGCCAGTGGTTCCCAACAGTGGGGTCCGGGGACCCCCAGGGGTCCTTGAGGAAGTTCCAGGGGGTCCCCAGCTAAATGATAGTTTGGAACCAAATGGACCCTTATGGGTCCGTAACTCAGTGTAACTCTCAGAGTTACATTGATTTTACGATATAAATTGGGGGTCCCATAGATATAAATTATATTAAATGAGGGGTCCGTAGACTAATGCATGTCAAACTGGGGGTCCCTGGCATATCTTTTCAAACGGGGGTCCACGGGCTAATTAGTGTCAATTTGGGGGTCCTAGACATGAAAAAGTTTGGGAACCACTGTCGAATATAGGCGAAGAAGACTCAGTGACAAGACCTGGACCGAAAGTTGGCAGAATGCACTGGACAGGCAACAGCCCAGCTTAAATTATCTGAAATTCCTTTATTTTTAGATTATTTTTTAGTAATAGTAGGCCTACAACATAAACATTACAGAGACTTTAGTTGTCACTGTACAATACAATAAAAAGTTGTCATGATGCACATCACATGCCTAAAATTGCTGATTGCGGCCCCCTCATTGAAAAACAATGTCAATGCCACTCTCCAGACAGTCTCCAGGGCTGCATGAACAGCGCTCGAGCGCTGCAGTTGTCTGTCTGCCCCCTCAATGTCTCCGTCTGCCCCCTCAATGTCTCAGTCTGCCCCCTCAATGTCTCAGTCTTCCCCCTCAATGTCTCAATGTCTCAGTCTGCCCCCTCAATGTCTCAGTCTGCCCCCTCAATGTCTCAATGTCTCAGTCTGCCCCCTCAATGTCTCAGTCTGCCCCCTCAATGTCTCAGTCTGCCCCCTCAATGTCTCAGTCTGCCCCCTCAATGTAGGTAGGAACGCCCTATCAACAGTCATTAAGACATACGAATCCCTTGACTCCTTCAAAACCGCTCTCAAAGGGCACCTACGGACGGCTGCAATTCGAAACTGCATGGCCCCTGTAAAATCGGAATCCCTCAAACACGGACGCAAGGACAACACAAGAGATGGTCGCGACCACACAGCCAACTCAAGGTATGGTCACTGAGCCGACTTGGGGACCCAACGCAAGGACAACACAAGAGACGGTCACGGCCACACAGCCAACTCAAGGTACGGCCACGGAGCCGACTTGGGGACCCAACACAAGGACAACACAAGAGACAGTCACGGCCACACAGCCAACTCAAGGTACGGCCACGGAGCCGACTTGGGGACCCAAAGCAGCTCCTCCAAGGAAAACAAACAAATGAACGGAGCTGAACTTGAATCCCCCCCACCGCCCACCCCTTTTTTTCCCTCACTGTATATGTTTCTTTTCCCTTTTTACCTCCTTTATGATGAATTCCTGTTCTGTCCTTTGTCTATATAGAAGTCTCTAAATGTTTTTGATGAATTGAACATTGTGGACCCTATTGGAAACAAGTGTAATGCTTAATTGGGTTGTCCACTCACAGTTAACAGCCTTTGTATTGAGTTTGTGCTTGAAATGTACTGTAATTCTGCAAACTGTTAATAATTTTTTTAATCAATCAATCAATCAATGTCTCAGTCTGCCCCCTCAATGTCTCAGTCTGCCCCGTCAATGTCTCAGTCTGCCCCCTCAATGTATCAATATCTCAGTATGCCCCCTCAATGTCTCAATGTCTCAGTCTGCCCCTCAATGTCTCAATGTCTCAGTCTGCCGCCTCAATGTAGTCTGCCACCTCAATGTCTCAATGTATCTGTCTCAATATAGCTACAATTTACAATGTCTTATAGTAATTTACTCTCATATGTGTGGTCGGTAAATCACACCACGGCGAGCTGTCCGTCGAGCAGTCCACAGATCCCGGCGAGCCGTCCCACAGATCCGGCGACATCGCGGCGGCGAGATGGTAACCCCTCTATGGGCGCGTTCGGAAATAGCGCACTGAGCGCACTGTGCAATGCAAACTAATAAGCGAGTGCGCTCCCGGTGCGCAATTCCGAACGCACCCATAGGCTCTGCCTCTGCCTCTGCACAGACCATAAGGGGGAGACAGAAGTAGAGAGTGGGTGGAGACTTCATCTTTAGAACTATCCAATCAACTACAATTAGAAATGTCAATAAACTGATGGGTTGAGACACCATTGGCGTTTGAGTTGCAAACAGAATCAGCAGGAACTTGTGGCTGTGCATAATCAGCACTCGGTAGGCAATGCCAGTCATTTGTGATCTGTGACCAAACAAACAGGCACAGGCAATCCGGAATATTTTGTATTTAGCCTATTTCATTTTTAGGTTTGTATTGTTCTTCTGAGCGTTGCGTTTAATTGCTGACTGCGGTTTGAATTTAGCAGGCTTAAGTTGTGTGCCAAAAACAACGTGAAAAGTAGTCTACTCCGTCAGAAAACATTTGTCATGGAGTGGCGTGAACACACGAGTGTCAGCTGTGTAAATGCCTTCAACGAGGCTCAGCGTTGGATGGAGGTAAGTTGATTTGATTAGGCTACTTCAAACTTAATTGACGACAATTAAGTCCTTCATTTCGTTTGTCCTGCAGGCTGCAACTTCATTCAGTTAGCCTATTTTTTTTAGACGGATGAATTTGTGATGCATGGGAGGCTGCCTGTAAACGTGCTCAATTTAGCAAGTGATAAAGCGGGCCTCTACTCAACTCCTTCTTGCCTCATCCTTTGTTGCGTTTATCTCGAGCAGCACTAAAATGCAAATGCACACTGATAAAATGTAATAAGGGTTTTCCATGCTTTCTTGCATAAAGAAGTCCTGTGTTCTCATTTGCATGTACAATATTTGACTGCTGTGCTCAACGCTTTGGTGTAGAACTCATCAAAGCCTTCTACAAAAACCTAGGTGTTTGTAAAGATGATTTTAAACTAGCAATGGTAACAACAAAGTGCCCTTCAACCCCACAAGGCCACTGGCCATGACAATATTCCCTCCACATTTCTCAGAGACTCAGCCATCTCTATAGCTCCACTCATCACCCACATAATAAACCTCTCCATCAAACAGGGACAGGTCCCCCAATATTTCAAACTGGCCAAAGTAAGTAACCCCCCTGCACAAGAGGGTGCAAATTAGACCCGCCAACTACAGCCCTATTTCTATTCTTGGCTCCATCTCGAAAGTGATGGAAAAAGTCTATGAACACTAAACGGGTTGAAAAGTATCTTGCCACAAAAAAAAATTATGTACGAATTTCAATCCGGCTTCAGAACATCCCACTCCACTGACAGTCTGACACATGCCTCCTCTATTTGAGTGACCACATCAAACACGAGGTGGATGCTGGCAAATACTGCGACATGGTCATGCTGGACCTCCAAAAGGCTTTTGACACCGTGAATCACTCCATACTGGTTAACAAGCTAAAATAAATTTCCAATAGTCAGGGGATGTGTTTGTAAAGGTGTCTACTAACATATCCCACATTGGTTTCTATTCAACCACCCTAGGGGAAGTTTTGACAGCTGCTGAAAGTTGGGGTACCTAGGCAAACCTAGCCCAAACATTTAGACTCGTGGAGGTTTTTTTCGATTCTGACGAATCTCTCAACGAGAGTCTAAAAGACTTGGTCCCCTTTAAGAGGGCTCGTGTTTACGTTTGTGCCTCAAAATCACTCTTACCTTGTACAAATGCAAAATCTAAAATATAATCTAGATTGCCCCACATGTCCGGCGGGTGTTCGGAAAACAATTACTTCCGTAGCGACCGTAGTTTTCAATAAAAAAAATATTTTAATCCACTCCGTCCATACTCCTCCATTGTAAATGCGCAACAGAACATTGGCCGCGCCCCTAGTGGCCAGGGTTCTGTTGCGCATTTACAATGGAGAGAAAACCAAGATGGCCGCCAGATTCCGAGACAGAGTATGGACCTTAGTATGGACGGAGTGGATTAAAATATTTGTATTGAAAACTACGGTCGCTACGGAAGTAATTGTTTTCCGAACACCCGCCGGACATGTGGGGCAATCTAGATTATATTTTAGATTTTGCATTTGTACAAGGTAAGAGTGATTTTGAGGCACAAACGTAAACACGAGCCCTCTTAAAGGGGACCAAGTCTTTTAGACTCTCGTTGAGAGATTCGTCAGAATCGAAAAAAACCTCTACGAGAGTCTAAATGTTTGGGCTAAGGCAAACCTATAAGGCAAAATGTTCCAAATTTCATTATGCTTTAAGTAACATGTGGCATGTCAAACTAGGGTGTTTTCATGATTCTGAATCCATTTCAAGCATTAGTTTTGCACGAAAAACACTCCTTGGGCTTAAAAAGGCCATAGCCGTCATCACAAATGTGATGAGGTCAGCACATTTGGGCAAGTGGCTATGGCCGAATTTAGCCTAAGGAGTGTTTTTCGTGCAAAACGAATGCTGGGAATGGGTTCAGAATCATGAAAACCCCCTAGTTTGGCCATAGGGATTCGCATGGATTCGCATATTTTCTTTTCCCTTTTTACCTGCTTTATTATGATTTCCTGTTTTTTGGCTATAAAGAAGTGTATATTTGTATGTCTCTAAATGTTATGATGAATTGAAAAAGGTGGACCCTCTTGTAAACAAGTCTAGTGCTTTATTGGTCATCCACTCACAGTTAACAGTTTGTTGTATTGAGTTGTGCTTGAAATGTACTGTAATTCTGCAAACTGTTAATACATACTTAGAGAGGAGAGGAGATATAGAGGTCATACAGAAGGCCTATATGTAGGCTACTGACGCACACCATTCTGATGTACTTGTGCTGTGGTGACTGACCTGCATGGTGTGCATTGTCCACAGTCCATCCATCACTGGGTGATGTGAGGGCCGCACTGGATTGGACACGTGCATGACTGCATGTATCCGGATGGCTCTGCTCGCATGCACTCAAATAACGATTGTTCCTAATATTCATGCAAAATAAGATCCTAGATCCACATCAATCAAGACAGTGGCTCTAATGTCCCATTTCCTGTATTGTTTTGATGGCACTGTACTGCACGTCTTGTTGCAAATTTTAGCTCATACTTGTTCTTTTCAGTAGGCTACGGAATATACATTGTGTGCTGTGTGGGATGTTCAGAACGTAAGTCACAATCTATGAAGCGCAACTTGTAGAATCTGGCCAGCACAGTACAGAAATGTTGACAAATAACAGTCTAAATGTGGCTATTGTTGTAGTTTGTGTACCCAAGTGAACAGTTATGACAACAGTTTGTTGGCAGCTGGCCCATGCCAGTTTCAACCCTTTGTGTATCTTTGAAATGATGGATGAAAGGATGAGTGAAGCCAGGAAAGAAAGAACTGTGTGTGAGAGAGAGACAAAGGCTCAAGGGAGAGTAGAGTAGCCCATGAACCATGGAACAGTTAATGTGGCAGCGGTGGCCGAACGGATTGCGGAGCGGTCTTGATACCGGAAGGTCGCCAGTTCGAATCAGCGGTCCGACACGTTAAAATTACCACCGCTGAAGTGCCCTTGAACAAGGCATTGAACCACTACGATGAAATGTTCTATGAGCAGGGCCTGGCTGGAAACAAGTTCTTGAGCTTAGCCCAGATACCCTGGGTAAATATAGTAATCATTTCATTTCATTTCAATAACCCATGAACCCAAATCACAATCTATGCTTGGCTATATTGCAGTGCACTGAAGGACTCCAGTCTATGAAATTCTACACTCTCTGTGCCCTATGCCAATACTAGAATAAGCTAAACCCATTGTTTTACTCTATATAATTGAACACAGTTTGCACATTTGTATCTTCCATTTTATGTTGCTTTATAATGTAGCTTACAGGTATCATACAGTAGTTTACAGGTATCGTACAATGTGTCAAAGTTAAAGCATGTGTTCACTTCCTTTTTAAGACATGGGTCTGATCAATTACAATTGTAAAAAATCTAAATATCAAATACTTGTTAAAATTAAGGCTGTGAAATGTGTTTCATTGTGTCTGATTGCAGGAGAGAAAAAAACAAACAAATTTAAATCTATCACTGAACTTTACTGTGACCTTTCATCAATTGCCAGTAGGCCTAGTTGTTTTTCATTTGAGCTACCCGTGGTCCCATACATGTGCCACAACATGTTTATTTATGCCAGTACAAGACATGCCCTTGATGGACAATAACCAATGTGGCTGTAGAGCTTTGACGTGTGTTAAACCATATGGCTGTAATCTATAGAATCGGGTTGTACCGGGGCAATTGTTTATTGAAATAGCCAATTAAAATTAGGTTTTGCAAGGGGGTTGGGGGGGGGGGGTGTGTTGTCCACATACCGTAGGGCAGGCCTTGTATTATGTGGTGTTGCATTAATGTGGACTGAATTTTCTGCATGATTCCACAGAGAACCAGCCATACCATGGCTGATGCCCAATTGTGTGGATTCCTGAGGGAATTAATTAGTGAGAAGAATCAGCCGTTGGGGCTCAGTGTTTAGGCATAGGGCTGAACAATAACCCATTTTTCTCCTGTGTTCCCATTTTATAGCCCTTTTTCATTGTCCTTGATACTATCATTCTAGTCTTTACTCTGGTACAGGTTCATTAAAGTAGAACTGTTGTGTTTATGGTCCTGTTTGTCTCCATACCTTAAGTGGTCACTATTTTCTAGTTTTACGATTTAAGTTATTGTTGTAAGATCCATTTAAACAACATGGCTGTCTGTATTGCTTACATCTGTTGAATGCACTGACTGATACATTAATGGAAATAGATTACAACTACAGTAATGGTGTTTATATTGTTTTAGGAAGTGACCAAAAAATCATTTGGCTCCAATGACTTCCGAGCTGCCCTAGAAAATGGACTCCTGCTTTGCGAGTGAGTGATGATACACAGCTCTTGCATCTACAGTACAAAACAATGACCTAATGCTACGTTCACTTCACACCAACGAAGCTAGGAAAAAAAAGCTGTTCATTCCAAGCTTCAAAACGAAAAAGCTGGTCTGCATAGAGATAACATGGGACCACGAAGCAAGAAGCTGCTTCTAGCTTCCTTGGTGTGAACGTGGCTTTACTCATGAAATTAAATTCCTGATTTGTTATATATATGTATATACATGCATACTCTCTTGTATTTGTTTTTTCCAAGTCTGATAAACCAGTTGAAACCTGGACTCATCAATAGAATCAACAGGCGCTCTACTCCCATTGCTGGACTGGTGAGTCCAACTTGGGTCTTGCATGCCTTTCTCAAAGTCTTGTACATGTGTACGGAGACAGCACCTTGTAGCAGGGAAGTCTAACACATTGTGTGGTTTCCTGTGTAAGTTGGTGAGAGACAGTGACTCGTTTTTCTAGTCGACTGATCCTGAAACAATATAATGGCATTGAGACTCAACTAGTTTGTATCCAGGGTTTGATTTGTAAAATAAAGTCTAGACTGTATGATGGAAACATTTGAAAATTGAGAGAGGCAACAGTTTGGCAACGTGAGACTATATCGTACTAGACCGGTGCCCTGCCTCTCAGGAACAATACAATTTTAAAATGCTTGTCTTACTAGGGCTGTATGATTTTGCCTAAAAATAAAATCCTGTTAAACTCTATTTTGGTAAAATAAATGCATTGCCATTTGAGGCAAACAAAAGTGAAAACCTTTACATTGTAAAGGTTTTGTAAAGTTTACAATATGTCCATTAACATTATCCAAATTCCTTTTAATTTAACACTGAGGTGCCCACAATGTTTAGGTGCCCACTCTTCCTGCACTCTTTTGCAAGGTGAAATGCCACCGACCGAAGCAGTAATCCTTTTCCACTTTGCTTCTGTCTTGTCATATGGGCCATGTGAAAATGTAGCCCCATAGAGCACCGAAGTCTGACATCAATATTGGTACTTTTTTTTTGCATTGTAATCCCCATAGGGGGATTTTAGATCGCCTCATATAAGAATGGTGTTTGAAAAATAAACATGTCATCCCAGCCGTTACACCGAAGAATCAACTGACTGAGAGAAAACACTATTGTTACTGCTACCTGACAATAACGCAGAGACAGCTTGTCTCAGCTTGTCTCAATGCTTATATGAGACTATTTTAACTTTGAGCCCATGTTCTCCATAAAGAAATTACTTCCGTGAACCAGGGGAATCGAGGGGATGAGAGAGTGACGTCAGGACTTTAGAACCAGGGGAATCGAGGGGATGAGAGAGTGACGTCAGGACTTCGGCGCTCTAAAGAAGCTCTTTGCAACTTGTGAAATCTGATGATTTTATTGTGAAGGCAAAAGTTTTAGAACGTCTGACATCCTATATATTTCCTTATGCTGAAAATTGCCGATGTACAAGCTCACATGTTGCGGAGGCGACACGTTGTGAGTTGCAGATCAGCTATTTTCAGCATGCAACACGTCATACGACGAAAAATAAGTCAGGCAGGCTTCACTTTGTTTTTAGACGAGGCGACATACACACATCGCTCCTCGATGCAAAATAAACAGTTAATGTAAGGGACAGTAGGTCGACTCGGGACACTATTGATAAGCTATGAGCTTTTTTCATTGACACGTCATGTTTAATCCAACAACAAATTTACCTCTGTGTTTGGGACATGTTGCGTGGATCATCATCAGTGCGAGTGAGCACACACAAATCATAGTTGTGAGCTGCAGCAGATTCACATTAATTTGGTGTTGGACTCGTGTTTATTATGCTTTAGCAGGACCGGGATGGACTTTTGGCCATGTGCAGTGCTTTAGTGAGCAAGATCCGTAACGTAATTACCCTAATTAAAGTGAAAGTAGTTTTTCTGATTTCATTTTCTTATCATCGTTCAAAACATATATATTTAAATTTGATTAATCGTGCAGCCCTACGTCCTACCCAGTTATGCAAACCTGTTGCCCCTCTGTGTCCCTTTTATGCCCATATATAGAGCTGGCATGCCCAAATATGAGATAGGCCAGTCTATGACATCAGTACTATGACATCATATTGATGGCAACATGGTATTCCATAGGGATTCTATAGTTTGATATTGCTGGACAGACAGAGTTCCCACTCGACGCATCACCCCCTTAGACCCATATGGAGATGCCTGATGTCATGCCCACGAACATGGTGGCATTCTTTTATTTCATCTGAATTCTATAGTAGGCATATTGTTAAACTGTAGATCACCGCCTATGTGCGTTTGGGTTTGGCCACGTGGAACAGTATTAAAACCTGATGTGGCTTCTACGTGGTTTTGCAAGGTTGGTTGCGCAAATCAGAAATGTGCATTACAAACTGGATGGTGGGGAAAGGGAAACTCATCTTAATTCTCTAAGTTTATGCCTTCCTTGTTTTCCCTTGCCTTTTCTTATTCTTTCAATGGTCACATCTCCTGAACTTGTTTTACTTTACCTGTTCTAACCCTCAGGATAACGTGAGTGTGTTTCTAAAGGCCTGTGAAAAGCTAGGACTGAATGAATCGCAGCTGTTTCATCCAGGAGACCTTCAGGACCTGTCCACTCGTGTAACACTCAGGTATAACTGGACACAGTACACTATACAGTAGGTGTCTGAAGATGTTTTTACTTCTAATCTATAATAAGAGGTCAATGAATTAATTATATTATTTTGAATATTGAAAATAAACATTTGAATTTGAAGATTGAGGTTTGTATCTGTCCCCTGAGTTCTCACATGGACATGGGCCTGGCAAGCTACAGTACATTCAAATTACGCCGATCCCTTGCTGTCCGGCACAGATGACTCCAACTCTCTTGAACCGATGCACTGACTGCACTCGGGAATCATGCAACATCATTTTAATTGATCCAAAATTATGTAGGTCAGGTGAAAATTGATTTGGTAATATTGACAGCCCAATTGTGTGTATTTAGGCACATCTATGCGCATATGAGACAACTCGGTGAGTGTTAATTGCCAAGGAATACAATAACTCGATGTCACTACGTGTGTAGCTCAGTTAACGCTCAGTTGACCGTTGAATCCAATTCACGTAGATTTACGTGAAAGGCGGGTTATCTATCTATCTTTTGATCGAGTCGAGATGCTACTCACATTAGCATTGGGTTGCTAGCTGGTGTTTCTTTAATCTCCAATTCCTTGTCCCAGATCACATTTCTGGTCAAAACAAGGTTTATTCCATGGCCCATAGCTGACGCTGTGATAGCCCTTTCTCTGCTATCATCGGCAGACCAGTAGTGATGTGCGACAACACACACAAACTTATGTCATCATAACATCCGGTCCTTCAAAATAAGGTTTGAACGGGGGAAAATCTTTGCAATACGAGGTGAATTCATTGATTAATGCTGGCGGGGAATGTATTAACTCTACAGTAAGTGCCTAGACATCTAGAAAGATGGAGGGGGAAACGAGGCACTTTACTCCCAGCAAACTTCCCTGTTCTACTGCATAACCCGTGTTCCCCGCTATTTAATCCAATATTCTACGCTGCTGAGATAGTTTTATTAGTATTTGCAGCTTTCAACCACGAAAATCCGGTCCAATGGTTTGTTGGACCATGACAATGCGAAACGAACTCAGCCTGCACAGCATGTTGTAGTCTAAACAAACGGCCCTTTCACATGCATTGGGCTCAATTTCCCAGAAGCCCTAGCAGCCCAGAGGATGACTTGATTTCCGGTTTCGTCATAACGCGACGGCCTCGTCACCAGGTCCGGGACAAATCCGCCGTTTCTTTTTCATTATTTTAAAACGACGAATTAAACGCATTAAACAAATGGCGGGTTTAGCGTATTACGCATGGTGGAACCCTGGATTAAACAATTAGCCGCCGTCAAAGTGTTAAGTCATTCAAATCTTAAAGGGGCACTTCACCCCTTTTGCAACCAGATCTTATTTTAATTATGTTTGGGAGACAAACACTTTCCTGGGGTTTTTATTTGGGTAATATGTGTTTTTAGATATTTTAGTATTTCAAAGTGTCCATGGACTCCATGATGTCATCCAGACAGAACGAAAATACATCGCTTGGATGCACCTGGGACGTATCCTCAGTGATGTATCCCAAAGTCATCAGGGTTTCGGGTCTCGCGAACATCATACCCCTCACTCGGGTGACCCAGCCGGGGTGATCAAGTCCTGTCTTGCGTCCCAGTAGCTACCCTCGATCAGACACACTAGGGAAAGACCAGGGCCACACAATCTGTTGGATCCACTCTGGAATTACTCTGCTGGGACTGGGAGGTACAATTCTGGCATGTGGAGGGATTATACTCTGTGGGTTGACTCCTGTCCGGGCCCCTCCTACGTCTCACCAGGTCCACTCCTTCTCTCACCAGGAGTACAGCAGGACCTGTGCATTGCACCAGACACTTCATTCAGGAGTGGTGGTTTTCTTGAGCCGCAATGGTTCTGCAGGCTCCACCTGGGCAACGGTGGTACTGCAGGATCCGCTTGCGGCTCGAATGGCCCTCCTAAAGGCCTCATCGAAGGTTTTTGGGCTTCCTACTCACGCAGGATGCAGGCTGGGGCGCCAACCCATACTGCTCCCGGGGTGCCGTCTACATTCCGGCTGTCACCCGTCTCTGTTGTCACATAGTCTATTCCTATGAGTCAATGTAGTGGACACCATGAACATGAGCCTGGCATGGCCAGAATAATATCACTGCATAGATATTTGTCTGGAATCTGTGTGGAACCTGCATTTCCAAGGGGTGAATTTAAAAAAAAGATCCTCTGGTGATGAACCCGTTTGCATTCTCGGTCCTGATTGGTCCCTCACTAGTTGGGAGGGAGTGAAATCCAATCACAATTGATTGGTGCCAGACCAAATCTACAGAAGGTATTTTATTTTTTTGTTTATATATTTGCAATGGCAGATTCGTCTGGTTTTCCATGCTAGAGCTGTTCAGGCAATATTTTGACCTGCAGTCTGCAAGCATTTAGCGTTGGTGGAAGGCATATCCCACCATCATAAATTAACATTCTCTTGGTAGAGGGTATCGATCTCCTCCTCCGTCTTTTTCTTTAATCTTTATCTCTTTTTGCTGTTGTGTATATTTACATAATGTACTCGTTATATTTTGTTGTTGCAGTTATTATTGTTATTATCCTCCTTTCATGTGAGGAGACAGAGTATGCAGTGCACAAAGACGTGACAGAGAAAGAGGACAATTTGTTGTATTTGTATTTATGCTGGGGGGGGGGGGGGTGTGGGGAAGCGAAATGTTTTGTTCTTTAAAATGTTAAAAAAAAAAAAGAAATTAACATTCTACAATAGAGTGGAATTAATAGTAACGAGTAACTACTGTGAAAATGGTCTATGGGTGTGGTCACCATTTTCACTAAAAGGAGTGTCATTTCTGTGGTAATTTAATTCAATCTTTCATTTTTTAGATGCGAAGAAAGCAGTAGAAGACTCAAAAATGTAAGTAATGACTCTTATTTGTGCTTACACATTTACACACGTATTGTTTTAATGCTTAACTTCAGAATTTAAGCATCAGTTTGTCCTTGAATTGAGGTTAGGAAAATGAGATGTCAATACAATTTGTACTGGCAGATTCATATGAGTTGATTGAAGTGCATCCTTGCTGTTTGTGAACTAGAAGTGGACTTACCCTCGTGCTTCCCTAATAATTTTGATGATGCAATTAGAAGTATCCTAAACCACAATCACTGAACAAATAAATGAGGAATTAACGCACTCCTGCTACTTTAATATTTATAATAATTAATGTATATATTTATCTGGTTTAACAGACTTTTTTTAATAGAATTTGTTTATCTAAAAGAATAGTCTTGACATGAGATCATGACATTAGATATGAGATTTTAATAACAGACTTGTGTGAACATTTTGTATTTATGTTTTGTCAGGTGAAACTTGACTAATGACAGCTCATGAAATGTAAGCGACATAGTCATCAATGGAGCGAGCTAGTCATCAATGGTCCCACCCCATGCCGCATAAGCCAATGGGAGTCTGACACCATACTCTGAACCGCCGCCTAACGGGAGTCTGATCCATACTCTGAAACGCCGCCAGACAATCGTGTAGTTGCGACTAGCGACCTAGTCATGATTGCCTGCCTCCTAAGCCATGACACAGGCACCGCGGAAGGGCTGCTTTCACCCAACACCCATATGCGCACACACCATGTAATTTTATGGCACACACTGCAGTGGAGCACGGCTAATGTTGCGAGTAGAGATGTCCCAATACTGTCTCGGTATTCGGTATCGGCCCATATTTGTCATATCGGTATTGGCGAATATGCCAGTCTAGCCACCGATCCGACACGGGTAAGGGGTTGACACTATGGCAGGAAAATAAAATGTTGGGGCATGTGGAGTTTGCTTTCGAGTTGCCCAAACTGCAAGTGCACATTTGAGTGAGGAGTCTGCTATAAACAACACTATATGTGCGTTTTTTTCCACTTGACTAATATGTCTAATATTTCTTGTTTCTTTCGCATTTAAAGAAGTGGCTGTCCAGCTGTCACACCTACAGACGGTATTGATCGGTCTTATGTTCCTGCATCAAATTGATTAAACCTTCATGTTCCAGATCAAATGTGTCTGACCATGTTCATTGTGCTGCTACAACAGGCCTAAACTCTACTCTACTACAACTGGCCTAAACCACATTGTAATACAGCAACCTTCAAAATAGCATCATTTGCCGTTTCCCGGAAGTACATCTTGGATATTACGTTTTTTAGAACTATCCACTTTAACACAAATGAGAATTAAGGCAGAGCCAAAATAATAAAGGGTTTGTTATCTAAAACTGAGAATAGTCTCTGGATCTTTGTCAGGTTCTGATTACAGTCTACTGGCTGGGACGGAAAGCTCAGCTGGACCAGTTCTACAATGGACCTCATCTTAACTTCAAGGCATTTGAGGGGCTCTTAGGCTTAGCCTTGTCGAAGGTAGGTTTATTTTACAGGCTCTGTTTGTGAGTTCATTGCTCTGCTATGTGAGCATCAATCCTCTTATCCCTTACGCAGGCTTTGGAGGAGGACACTAGTATGCGTGCTAAGGATGGTGGATATGAGTCCAGGTACCAAGGGAAAATCGAGGTGCAGCGCCCAAGACCAGACTATAGGAGACAAGACTCCATGGATAGTGTTGACTCGATGGATTCCCAAACCCTTCACGTTGGCAATGAAGGTAAAAGTTACTTGACATTTGCATCGATTACCGTATGTGTATTCTGTACACGTGAGCCCAAAAATCATTCTTATCACAATTCTACATGCACAGTATATGATGCCGGTTCAGTTTACCCCTAGTATATCAGCTTTTGTTTTTTTATATATAAATTAATAAATATTATACATTTTATACTACTTGTCACACAAAAGTAGTGAAATGGTGAGCTTGTCGATCGGCTATTCATTGCATCCATTGGAACACGTTTTTTTTTTTTTTTATGTCCTGAAAAGTAACATTCAGCCTGATGGGGAAAATTCATAGTAAATGAATCCATCTAATCTCCTTATCCCTACTGTATATCTGAATGTTTTGTTCCTCTGAATACAACGCCTTCATGTTTGTGCTCTGTGTACGTAAGTGAGAGATTCTGTCGGGCTCCACACAGTGGTGATAAGGTGGGGTGAGAGGGACTGGCACAGAGACTCTTGGTTGTTAAAAGATTGTCCAGTCAAGGTTCATCTCTTTCCTCTCCTGATATTTGGATATTTTCCTTCATTTGCATTTGCTCTTCATCTCTTTTTCTGTTGTACATTTCATGCTCTTCATGCCTCATTCTACTTGTTCTTTGACTTTGCTTTTGCTCTGTCGCTTGTAATGTTTCTGTGTGGTCTCCAGGGTGCGGCAGTGATGCAGAGGCAGACCAGGGTTTCAGGATGGAGTCCACGCAGCCGTCAGCCCAGCAAAACAGAACCTACATCCCGGCAGCACTCCTACGAAGAAAGCGAGGGCAGGAGAATGGAATGGGCTGCCCCAGCCCTCTCACTAGGTACAGCTAGCATGACTGTTTCAGTTGCATAGAATAACTGACCTAATCTGTTGAGGCCTATGTGTTTTCTTCTTCAGTTTGTAGTTAAATTCCTTAATGCTGTGCTTTCGTCAAGAGTACACAGGAGTTGTACTGAACTTGTGCACACTGCCACACTTGGGCCAAGGAAGACGACTTTTTTTTTTAATGCAGTGAATAATTTGTGCAGTGGTTAAAAGACAACATACAGACACAATAGGCACTCTACCTACAGTTTAAAGTTACAAGCTCCGTGCTTCTTTTATCAACATCAGATTCACAAGTCCTCATCCAGTAACCAACAAAACGCACAGAAAAACAGATGGCAACTGTGATTAATTGTAAGGTATGCATCCCCACTCACACATAGCCTTTGTGTCAAATGCCACGCATGCATACATCCTGCAACACAAATGGTCAGAGACTGCAGCATTGCTCAGGACAGACTGTAAAGGGAAGAGAATCTCAACAAAGGCATAATATAAGTGAAGGTGAACTACAGCTGCACATGCCAGGAGTTTTACACCACTGTAGCCTACTGTGCTACAGTTGTAGGCCCAACATGAAATACAAGTCAACTGTTAATTTACACGCTTGTTTTAAAGGCACCTTTTGATGGAACTCTGCGGAGCTCATCTTTACACTACAGTTTGAATAGAAATTCAGAACTTATACCTTTTTACCTTTTTTTTACCTCTCTTCCCCCCCACGCATCTGCACTTGTACAATTTAAAACAAATTACTTTACCATTGACTTTACCATTTCTTTAGTAGCATCGCGTAACCATAACTTCTTTAATACAACTATTTTTAGCGCTAATAACATTGCATTATCAACATGAAAATGTTGATACTAATACTCAAGAACATCTGCAGAATGTGTGTTTGGCACTCAGCTTTGAACACCATGCGAATAGTGTTTAAATGTATTGTTGGAAAGCAGTTGTCATTTTGTTGCTTATTTGGCTCTGTATTTGCTTAGTGAAGACCAGCTGGCCATAACCTTTCTCCTGCCAAGATCTTTTTCCAATTGGCCTGTGGTTACCGATATTAACGGTGACTCTGAGGACAAGCTGGTGCTACACCCGTGGTTACCATATTGACACTTTGACAGTGACTCTGAAGATACATAAGCAGGTGCTAGACCTGGAGACATAATTTGACCTCGCCGCTCGTACATTACGTTCACAACAGTGTTTTTGGCAGGCTTTTTTTTAGATTTAGTTAGTCTTTTGGACGAAATTTGATTTAGTCACTCTTAGTCATTTGGACAAAATGCTTAATTAGTCTTAGTCACATTTTGTAATTTCTATCCTTGATAGTTTTAGTCTAGATGTAGTCGACAAACTCCTAAAGGTTTTAGTCCAGTTTTAGGCAAAAATAAAATGTATTTCATTTTTGACCATCCGTATTACAATAATCTTAAATTATATATTTTATGATGTCTGTATTTTATGACTGAACAGTAGGCCAGTGGTTCCCAAAGTGGGGTCCAGGGACCCCCAGGGGTCCTTGAGGGAATTCCAGGGGGTCCCCAGCTAAATTATAGTTTGTAACTCAAGAGTGTACAGAGTTAAATTAACTTAAACATTGGGGTCAGAGATAAAATGCCATTAAATGGGGGTCCATAGCCGAATTCATGTCAAACTGGGGGTCCTTGAAATTCGCCGAAAATATCTTCCCTGGCATATCTTTTCAAATGGGGGTCCACTGTGTGTGTGTGTGTGTGTGTGTGTGTGTGTGGTGTGGTGTTTCCATGCATTCTGAAACTTTGTTAGTCAAACCACTAAAATGTTCGTCTCGTCTCGAAAACTCACACACGCTTTCGTCATATTTTAGTCAACCAAGAGCTGTTTTGCCTTTTTAGCTCGTCAGTCTCGTCCTGAATCTTTTTTGTTTATTCCGTCAACGTCAGATATTCGTCCTGAAAAAAGGGCCGTTGACGTCGTCATTTATGTTATAGTCATGCCTGACGAAAACAACACTGGTTCACAATACCCTAATACGGTTGTCATGGTCATTACGTTTTACTTGACGATTAGTTGAGACGAATAACAGTAAGTCTACACTAATTATCCATAATGTATCAATTATGGATAAGGGTCAGGACAGCTACGCCTTTTCGGGGAGAGGTCAGAATAAATTATGGACTTAAACTGTTATTCGTCTCAACTGCTCAAATGTCATACAAATTGATGTAGTTGTAATTTTTACCTTGAATATTGGTACATATAAATAATCACACCCGTTTGCTCAGACACTGAGGTAAAATTTGGAAAATGGGAATTTTTAGGTAGGACAAAAATACAGATTTGCTCAAGACACAATCTTGGAGCAAATTGGCTATTTTCGTCCTACCACAGACGCACATGAAGTCAATTCTCCATTCATTGTCAATGAGAATTGAATGCTTGTGTAAGACGAAAATCTACACTAATAGCTAATAGGAGGGATTATCTCAATTGCGGTCAGGCTTGTGGGCTCTTCCATTAAGCCCACAGGGCAGCTAAGCACTGTAAGCCCCCAGTAATGGTCATCTAGGATATTATGGGATTTCATCACACCTAGATCAGGCACAAGCTCGCCTAACTCCAATAACATTGCTCTGCTAATGTTTATTTTAACTTTTTAATATACTGTAGGTGGGTATAGAATGCATTTGCAAACAAGGCTGCTATCTTGAGGATTACCTCTACTTTCACTATCTAAATCGGCATGGAGATGGTGTGAAATGGTTTAAACGCTTGAATAAACCAACATAAATATACCACTTTTTCCAGCAGCGAGGTAGATGCGACACCGTCCCTTCACTCCCAATTCCGTCGGTCTCTCCCCGAATGTGCTATTGATGACCAGCTTTTCCTGAGAGCTGTGTGCGAGGAAGACTCTGAAGAAGAGTATACGGAGGCAGACCCTGTTCTAGATGACCTGTACACCCGGAGGGTTCAGCTAAGCCACCATCAGACGTCCACCAACCTTAACTATGACCGTTATATGCCCCGACACTGGACACCCGAAGAGGCCGTCCATGTGCGAAAGATTTACCAGGGTTCCAGGAAGAGGCCGTGGTATCGCAAACTGTTTGACTTGAGGTCTGTCGATTATTGAAAGTCTGCAAGTATTCTGCTATGCAAGGCAATGTTGAAGAATGGCAAAAGCATGGAAGCAGATTTACTTAATTAACCATCTCAATCTTGTCCCTTGATGCATTGCTGGCTGCTACACTAGCAGTAATGTACACTGGAAACTACAAGAACCTGCTCTGTATAATTTCGTTCTGTTGTAAGTCTTGCATTTTAATTTGAGCTTTAGCTACTAATCCAACAATCTCCTTATCCACATGTAAACGTAAGCTAAGAGTTGAGAACCAAGAATGCTCAGTCTAACATTCTCACTCTGCATGGATTTGTTGGAATGCTTTTATCTGTCAGCTTTCTACTGTTAATCTCTAATTTGTTGACTATTTATATTTTTATACTTTTCCTTCTGATTGTAGCCTCAAGGCCTCAGCTTCATCAATCGCTGAGTCATGAAATCCTGGGTTGTGACACCTACAGTAGTACAGTACTGCTGCATGAAACCTGTCTCCTGCAATATCTCGAGTGTCTAAGCAGACTCCCTTTTTGAATATGTACCCCCCACCCCAAAAGCCATACACCCTTTCACTCACTGCCCAAATAGATGCATACACTTGATTTAAGGCCTACTTGGCCTAAATTATCTTGAGCAAGCGACACTGTTGTATGATTTTACTCTTCCACCCATGCAAACTTTTAGTCACACTCTTGTTCACTCCATTCTTCCTGCTACACATCTACCCTACTTTTATGCACAGCATGTTGTTATGTTGGTACATATTTGTCCAAGACATGCAAATGGTGCTGTTTATGGTATAGGTTCTTTCATTATACTATTACTCATACTGTACAAGCGAAGTTTTCCATTCCCTTGCTGTCTGTTTGAACTTATCAGAATAGTTTTTTCATAAGCACTGTATGCTCTGTTATCTGGTATTTATACAGCCACCTTTTTATGGTACTGATGGCATGTATCCACTGTATCCAAATAATGAATGCTGCTGAATCATGAGTCATCCATCATTCTGATAGCAGAGCAGATGACTCGTGGAGTCCTCACGTGATAGCCATAACAGCATTTTATTGTTCTACCCTATGTGCTTTACCAGCAATGCGTGTGCTTTGAAATGGTGTCAATAAAGTGTCAGTTGAAATTAAAGTGCTGTATGTGACTTCATGCATGAATGTGTTTTGAAAGCCTTTTTAGTGTGGTTGCCAAACTGAATACAGTAAAATGACTATTACTCGAGCCATATGTCAAATCAGGGTCCCTGTGACTTCTTGTGGGTCCATACATCATCACACTACTTATGCAAGACTCAAATCTTGTCGATGCAACCACACTTCTAATATCCCAGAAGTGTGCATTTCTATTGTCTTTCAACATCACACCTGTTACCTACAGTATACAGTACGTTTTATAGGAATATTGAATTGCACTGAATTAAATCTTGACATCAAAAAGGATTCATTTTCAAATGGCTCTTTTGGTCAAAAGGTTTGTTTCTTTGGTTCTGTAGAATGATCAAACCTGGGACCCCAGCTCAGGTCAACCCTGGCTGGATTTGGTAAGTCTGAACAAATTCTTGAAGATTTTGCTTTATTCTTCATAACTCTGTTTCCTTCTCATAGGACAACTTGAACATTGAGAAGGATTCCTGAGTAGGTTGTGGGAAGCTGAGAAAGGCCTTCATGTCTGTGGTTGTCACTTACTGTATTTGCTTTTCTGTCGCATAAAAGCTGCATTATGTCCAAACTGGAATCTATATGTATCAAAGTCTACCACTTTATGTTCTTACCCAAGATATTAATGCTATACTATTGTTTATCCAACATGAGGACTGGCTGTACAAATTAAAATGCAACACAACTGGCGTAGCCTCATTACCTCCCTTCAAATGATGTCACTGTTCTGACGCCTAGCTGTTAAATGTTGCTCTTGGTTATTAGAATTTGCTTAACGGCCATATTAAATATTGGGCATCATCACTCTAATGTTATGCATACTTGAGTATCTTGGGAGGGAATGGGAACATAACTGTGTGTGTGTTTGTGTGTGTGTCCTGTAGGATTTCTGCATGCTTTATGCTTGCTATGCAACTTGCTTCCCAGAAGATGGTGCTGTTACACAAGTGAAATCTTAATTCGCACAGCTTATGCCATTGACAAATTGTTATTAAAAATTGTAATATTTATAATAACATTTAATGTCTTATGTCTCTTGCGTCTCCCCTGCATCCCAATAGGAGTAAATCATCGAGTCACATCTCAATGATGACTCCTGTGCGTAAAGCCTCTGGGGAGAATGCCTCTGATGTGAGCACAGGTGTCGTTGGCAGCGTAAGGGACTGGAACAAAGACCCCCCACAGATGAACAGAAGTCCCAAGGACATTGAAGTCAAGTGGCAGGATGTAAGTTAACGTCGCTAAAGCTAAACTCCACACTGAATGAAAAGTAGCTTTCAGATTGTAAGTTACTTGTTTATGTGGTTGTGTTTAATTAGGAGTTGACTAAATGGAAGAGTCGCCGCAGGAGCACCAGCTTGGATTTCTATAAGAAGTCACAAGAACGAGAGCATGTTATCACTCAGATGAGCATCGGGGCCGTGGCTAGCCTTACAGAGACTGGAAAGAAGAGTGGGGTGCTTGAGAGGTAGGCTAAGTTTGAAGAGTTAAGTCTTAAAAAGACAAGAGTGGCCGCACACACTGATAGCCAAAGTGCAGATTTATTTATTAGGATGCAGAGTAGGAACATCCTAATAAATAATCGGCACTGTGCGGCACTGTATCTGTGCGGCTGCTCTTTTGTCTTTTTAAGACTTAACTCTTTAGATGTTTCTGCCGTGAGCTGGCACCACTACTACTAAGACTGGTGTGCGTTTAGCATCCTCCTGCACAGAGGTAGGCTAAGTTTGTCATACAACCTCTGAAAGTATTTAAAGACTTGAGTATAAACGAGGCTTTATAATTATTTTAACTGCCAAACCGCTATATTTTGTATATCTGTGTATGTGTGTTAAAAACGGCTGACTTGCATGTAAGTTTGACCTGCTGAGGATCCTGCAGTGAAGTGTAATTTGACACAATCACCCCCAGTCCCCCCACCCATTTATCTCTGCTCTTGTGTCCATTCTTTCTTCCTTATCGGCTTTCAATTCATGTCCAATTCCCCAGGGACCAGCAGTCATCAGGCAGCAGCAACCCTGCCAACTCCCTTTACTCCACCTCTCCTACATCAAAGCAGTCTCGTTCTGATCTACGACCCCGGACTCGAGCTCTCTTGGCCCGCAGCTACGCCACCGAGTCCCCCTTCAGCCCCAGTGCCCAGGCCCACACACAGGTGAGTTACACAGTTCTGTCCTGCTGCAACCACATTAGCCTTTTGGTTGTAGTAAATAATAATTAGAAGATGTTTTCTGCTGGAATCATTTTTCACAACATATTGTGCTGAGCTGAGGAGAGGCCATTATTGCTTAGGTTCTTTACGTGTTTAACCCTTTGTTTTGATGTTGGTTTATTAACCAGATTAATTCTGGCATCCCTATTTTGGGAATGTCATTATAGGTGAAAATTGTCAACTGTTCAAATAAATTCAAAAGCGTCTAGCAGATCTGCAAGCTCACGTGTCGGACTCGGGGGCACGTTGTGAGCTTGTATTGGGTAGGGTATATAGGGTACGGTGACCAGATGTCATTGTGAAAATTGTCCCCTGTCTTCACCATAATTAATAATGGTTGTTTTCAGTGGTTGCATAGACGTTTATCATGTTTTTTTTTCCATGTAAACGTGCTCACCTAACAATCAGAAAACATTAACAAAAGCATTGCGTGTTTGAATTTAACACTGAGGCTGATGTTTGTCAACAGTTGTTGCCTGTACGCTAGCGTATACATAACGTGCATGAATGAATGGCCGCATGCGTGCATGTGCGCATGGAAAGGTTCCTGGTTTGAGGGGCTGAATACTGTATATGGTCACCATAATATACGGTCTAGTGATTAAAGCCGTCTTTGGCCAGACAGTTATTTGCTTTATAGAACTTACTAACATCTGTCAAATGATATACCCAGGGACCCGCTGTTGGAGCCATGCCTGCCGCTGATACCCCCGTCTTCGGAGAGGGCATCCACTCGGCCTCCCTTGGCTCGGATGCAGCAGGAGTCACAACAACCCCTTCTTTGGAATGCCCTTTCAGCTCACAGACACAAGTGAAGGCCCAGCCAGGACCGGAGCTTCCAAGCCAGATCTCTTCTCTGACTATAACATGGTTGCCAAACAGCCCTGCCACAACTCTCGCCGATGGCACCACAGCAGCAGTTACAAATGGGCCTATTTCGATTACAGATGACAGTTTAAGTCACCAGGAACTCTCATCCAGCGGTCAAGACTTCGCCAGTCCGCTTGACCAGCCAGCAGTGGATCCTCTGACCGAGGGGAACGTAGGGGAGCATCAATCCCCGGAGGAGGCCCGGCAGATCTCCAGCAGACCAGGCAGAGGCCAGCACGCCACCAACCTCTACAGGTACAGCTCCAGATCCATGTCCGGGTCAAGCTCAGCCAGCCTGCCTCGAGGTTTCAGACGGTCAGAGGGCTCCACCCGGCTGTCTGCTGCCATCACCGCCAGACCTTTTGGAACCAAGCCCTCCAGAGTGTCTTCATTGCCCAGACTGTGTAACGTGAGTTGAGCTTGAATTTAAATAATGGCCACTGGTACGCCTGGCATGCAAGTATGCTCAATTGCTGTTCACCATACATTTTCCAAAGTGTTTGTATAAAAGAGGGCATTTGTGTGACACATCTTGTGTTACCTACAGCAAGTTTTCTCTGATCCCCTTTCCCATTAATAATGGAAATGCTGCTGCATCATTGGGTGACTAGTGTTGACTTACAGTACTACAAGCTCACAAATTGTCACTCTCACCTACATGCACTTAGGTTGACCAGTCAGAATAGCAATAAAATGCATAATTTAAGAAAGGAGAGGGTGATAATAATGACATTGTATTTGTAGTAGGTGTTTAAATCTATAATAGCATTCCTATTATTGTGTTGCATGTTGATCACATTAGGGGATGAAATGATGTCATCACAGAAAAAGTACTGTACTTGCAAACCTGAATTTTCCTACAGATGATTCAGTATGTTATCCACACTGAGCACACCTTGTTTGAATAATTCTCCAGGTAAATGACAATAAGGACCTTCTGTGTAAACGGCATACTAATCCACGTACTGACCCATCTGAGGTATGTTTTCTTTGTACCGCTTTTTATTTGATCTAATGCTTTTTATTTGCTTTTTATTTTTATTGTGTCCCTTAAATCATGTTGGGCCATTTCAACGTATTTCATTTAAAATGTACACACACTTTATCCCTGCCTATTCGCTTGTAGTATGCCATCAACAGCTCTTGTTTCCTTCAGGAAGCGCAAGACATTGGATCATGAGGTGTCACCTTTACGTGTGTGTGTGTGTGTGTGTGTGTGTGTGTGTCCGTCCGTCTCCTAGGTGCATTTCAGTGACATGAGGGTGAGTCTGACTCTTAAACCGAACAGTAGACCAGACTTTGGTTTGCAGACTCATTGGGACTCCACTGGTGCAAGAGTTACATTCGTTCAACCCGGTAAGACTCTTCTGTGTTCAAGTCTAGCTTGACGTATACTTGATGTTGTTTTTATTGTTAGGGACATGGTATCGAATGCATCTGAACAAGGTCTTTGTATAAACACTGTGTAATCTGATAATGTCAAACATGTAGAATTCACTGGGACTGATATAAATGCAACCGTTCTTCCAAAGAAATGGCACTCATACTGTCAGCCTATACCGTATCAAATGTATTGTTTGTGCAAATAATTAAAGATGGTGCTTTGGAATCTGAACAGTTTGTAGGAGTGACCTACACAAATTTAACCGTTAAACCGTAAAATACCCTCTCAGCATATTGTCCTTGTCCTGGTGGAAACCTTGTATGTCCAAAGCCTTTACTTTTCAGAAAATGGAAAGATAACCTGTTTTCCCATGGAAACAAACTTAGTTATTATTTAGTCGCAATTTACACTTTTGATTCGTATGATATTTATAAAACCCACAGACACACTAACACTTCCAATTTCACTTTATATACTGTCAATAATGGCAGTTGGCTTACGTGTCACATCGCAACATGTGCAATAGTAGTACAAATTGCTGACCTACAAGATCACAATACTCCTGTAATTAGTAGGCTATTCATTTAGAGAGAAACTATATGGAGATAAGGTTTCTGGCTGACGGCAACAATATGTAAATAGTTATATAAATCAAAAATGAAACGGAAGTGCAAAACCTATCCAGTGTTGTAGGTGAAGGGCGGTCCACAACCATAAATGTGTTTTGTTTTTTGTCTAACTCCAGGCCACAACTATAATGATGAAGGAGATTGTTGTAGTGTTTTGTGTGGACTGTCCATGAATGTTTGGTGTGGACTGTCATGAATATTTGGTGTGGACTGTCATGAATGTTTGGTGTGGACTGTCATGAATGTTTGGTGTGGACTGTCATGAATGTTTGGTGTGGACTGTCATGAATGTTTGGTGTGGACTGTCCATGAATATTTGGTGTGGACTGTCATGAATGTTTGGTGTGGACTGTCCATGAATGTTTGGTGTGGACTGTCATGAATATTTGGTGTGGACTGTCATGAATGTTTGGTGTGGACTGTCATGAATGTTTGGTGTGGAATGTCATGAATGTTTGGTGTGGACTGTCATGAATGTTTGGTGTGGACTGTCATGAATGTTTGGTGTGGACTGTCATGAATGTTTGGTGTGGACTGTCATGAATGTTTGACAAGAGAAGTGTGACTTATTCAGTATTATGCTGCCAAACAGTCTTGCCTTACTGACCTAGTCCTTACTTTGTAATCAGTCCTCAACTCGTGGCGTTGTCCTCTGTTGCTGTTGAACAATTCCTCAAGATTTTATTTTGTCCTCAGGCAGCCCAGCCGACTTTTGCCAGCTTTGTGTCGGGGATGAGATTGTGGACGTTAATGGGTTCAGAGTAACACAGATGAGCTACGACCAGTGGAAGGACACCATGACTTCTGCCTTACAAATCGGCAATCTTAATATGGAAATTCGACGCTACGGCAACAAGGGTGAGAGAAACATCGAGGGCAAATAGTACTGTTTTTCACACCCTACTTTCTGATGTTGTGCTCATTGTATTTACTAGCAAATCAACTTCTAAGAAACTCCTTTAGAAGCAGGGATAGAAGTTTACCATGGCCAGATGAGTACATCTAACCAATGTTTCTGATTTGGATGGTTATCAACAGACTGGGGCACAAATGGTGGCGGTCATCCCAACCAGGTGTGTCAGAGCAGAAAAACGCTCGATTTGACAGCTGCAGTGCCAATGCTGATTGGTCGAGCTAATCGCCAAACCGCTGTCTCTACAGAAGCCACGATCACCAAATCTTCCCAACAAAATGGACAGGCGGTCAATGTGAGCTGCAATACTATTATATAGTTTCATTTTATACGATAAATTGACATGGATTATGTGGGACTGGTGAAGATTTGATCTTTTCAATTCCCCTAGTGGATGGCATGTAAAGAAGCGGATGGAGACTTAATTGGAAGGACTAACAGAAGTAAAGGTAATATTAAACATAACTCTGGGGTTCTCTTGGAGATTAAAACATCAGTCTAGTAATTCTTTTGTATAGTGTATTTAAACTTGTCTCACTTGTCTGCATTGCACAACACTCCCCATGTGTAGATTATGGACATATTATTTTGAAAAACTGGCAAAGGAGAGCAGACTTTTTCACCCCGAAAGGTAAAACTATCTTGAATTGCAGCTGCTTGTAGCTTTTGGTGGCAGGTGCTTGGCTTGTCAGAAAATGTAGAGATGGTAAATGAGAATGACAGGTTAGTACCGGTAAATCATTTGAGGGTAACGAAGATGGACTCCACTCGGGAATACAATAGCAGTTGGTCATGAAAAGCAAAGAACTGTTATGTCAGACTTGTCAGTCAGTGAAGAGACAATGGAAAATAAAATGGAAAAATAAACGACTGAAAGGCAGGAATACAACTTATACACATGTGACCTCTCTCTGCAGGTTGTCAAGGGGTCAGCTCATGGGTTTACCTATGTGGTACAGTAGTTGTGTGGTGTGCATTTTAGTAGCATGCTAGATTTCTACAGTTTCTAGCCCATGAATGGCTACTTTTTGCAACCTACTTGAACATTGCAGCTATGTGTGTAATTTAATTTAGGCTGCTATTATTTGTATTTTTATTTATGCATGATATAATATTGCATGCTGTTACGTCTTTTAGTTTTAGTTTTTTTAGTTTTTTTTGCTTTTGTTTTTTTAACTTGGAACACAAATTCAACCTTTGTTAAAGGGGAATTCCACTCATTTTCAACATTTTACTATGTCATTAATATACAGTACCTTAGAGCTGTTGTGTGGAAATAATAAAAAAAAGTCCCCCCCATTCATTGTGAAGTACATCTTAATAATGTCATCAAGATTTACTTCACAATGGTAATGATTTATTTTTTCAGTTCTAGGAAACTCATAATGGGGGGACTTTTTTTCTCTAATGTATATTAATGACATAGTAAAATGAGTGGAATTCCCCTTTTAACTGCTTTGAGTATTTTTGTTGTGCAGTGCCCTTTTATCTATATGATTGACAGGAGCTGACAAACGTATTAAGGGAGAATTCCATACTAGAAGGCCTTCTTACCTCTATTTGTAGTTATGTCCCCACCAAAGAGGTCCAGGTGTTATTTTGTGCAAAAGCGCATTATTGGCTATTTGCCCTACCATAAGCCCTCAATAAATTGCATTGAATTGAATGGGGCTATGGGGTGTTATGCTAATTCGCTTATTTCCATCGCTCAAAAATCAATATTTTTTGTATAGCCTATATCCTCTCTTCATAATGTAAATAGTATCCCAAGCGCACACTTTACTACTTATTTCGATGGAAGTAAGCGAATCGGCACAAAAACCCTACCCCCATTGAGGGCTTATGGTAGGGGAAATAGCCAATAATGCACTTTTGCACAAAATAACACCTGGACCTCTTTGTTGGGGACGTAACAACTACAAATAAAGATAAGAAAACCTTCTAGCATGGAATTCTCCTTAACTTGTGCAACTTTTCCATTGTGTTTCCACTACAGGAGGATCAGAATCTGCAATATCAGATGTAAGTAGTAGTTGTCACTTCCATTTAGACCAGAAGGAAGGTGTGGTGAATCATTATTACATTGCAGTTGTATTTGAGCTTGTATTTTTGCGCCACCAGCTGCAGGTGCCATCTCTTAATCCCCCCTCATCCCGCTGGTCATGGGACCTTGAAGGAGACCGCAGGCGCCAGGAGAGGTGGCAGGAGGAACAGGAGCGCCTCCTACAGGTCAGAATAAGTACTAGCACACTGGTTCAAAACTCACTTTTACACAGAGCCCAGATTTTGAAGACTTTGAGCCCAGAGGAACCAATAATGGACAATCTTTGGGAGTGGGTTTAATCATGACTTGTTTTCATTTTGAGAGCATAAGCTTAGAACAATACATTGCAGTTTGCGTACTGGAAAAAAATCCACAGTACATTTCATAAAACTGTAGATTCAAATGATTGTTTTGTTGTAACCGGCTGTATTTGTTATATTTGGTGCATGTGTAGGAGCAGTACCAGCGTGATCAGCAGAGGCTGGATGCAGAGTGGCAGAGGGCACAACAGGATGCTATGGGAGGAGAGGACAAGAGGCCAGAGGTAAATCAGAGTAGCTTAAGGGTGAAAATCATCAAATCACCTGATCTTAATTGAAAGTCATTGAATTAATTTAAGAAAGAAACATTGCTCGAAAGTAGGGATTCCTAAACAGCTTTGCTTTTTTTTCATACCATTGTTCCTACATTACATACCCCCTTCTGAAAATATTTCTGATCTTTTTCAATTAGATTACATTATAATTAACTTAATTCATTATGTAGCGGCCCAGTGGGTAGTTTTTTCCTAAATTAAATTCGGCCAAGAAACCCATATTACCAAGGCTGGTTACGTGGCGTATTTTAGGAGTCACCGTTGGATGATTTTTGTATAATAATTAGGGATGTCCCGATACACTTTTTTCGCTTCCGATCCGATACCTCAATTTCTGTGTTAGCCGAATACTGATACCAGTGTAGTGATCTCATGTTGTGTTTATAGCTATATCTTGTGTTGTGTTTATAGCAGACTCCTCACTCAAACTTGCAGTTGTTTGGGCAACTCCAAAGCAAACTCCACACGCCCCAACATTTTATTTACCTGTCATAGTGTCAACCCCTTACCCCTGTGTCGGATCGGTGGTTACACTGGCATATTCACCGATACCGATATGACAAATAAGGGCCGATCCGATACTTTTCCCGATACCGATACAGTATCGGGACATCACTAATAATAATTATATTGACTTAATGTATTTGGAACAGAGCTCCTGTGAGTTAACCTCCCGTGTAAGCCGACCCCAGGCTGTGAATGGAGTGACCAGTCGCAACAAGGACGTTGAGCGCAGCGCTGACGAGGAGCGCTCCAAGTTTAACAATCCAGTTTCAAGCCCCCAGAAGGAGGAGCTAGAAGAGCAAAAGGACAACCAGACAGAACGACACTGGTAAACAACCTTTTTGTTTTGATGTGATGAGCATGCTGCTAACTGCTTAGTACTCTCCTCTGGGTGCAATCATGTCCACTTGAAGTGCACACAGCTGTGCTTCACATTTAACCCATTTTTGGACGGGAACCCCTTTTGGTGTTTTAACTAAGCATTATGTTATACTTTAGCTATTGAAAAATAGCAGATCTACAAGCTCTTTTTCAAAAATAGCAGCTTGTAGGTCTGCTGTTTTTTGAAAAATCGTGAAATTGTGCCTCAAATCTTTTTTTTTTTTCAGAGTTTCAGTTTTTAACTCAAATCTTTGCTTCTGGGGGAGGGTCCTGGAACAACATATTTTCAGATGGGGGTCGGCAGCATATTACATGTAATTGTTGGGGTCCTTGACATGCAATATTGAGAACCACTGATATAGAAACATGAGGTTTTTCAGAAAAAAATACATTTTAAAAATATATTTTTTTAAAACATTTCGACGTCTGGTCTAAATGGGTTAAATGTGTGATTTGGTGAAGTGGTGACAGTCCAGCCTTAAGTTCCTACGTACATTTGATGCTCCTTCTGCTTCCTTGGCTGGGTCTAATTGCTGCTGATGCTCCTTCTGCTTCCTTGGCTGGGTCTAATTGCTGCTGATGCTCCTTCTGCTTCCTTGGCTGGGCTAATTGCTGCTGATGCTGCTTCTCTAGGGCTGGAGACTCTTGTGGCTTTGTGCAGCTGTCTGCTGCGGACAGGTCAGTGTATCCTTTACTCACTTGGGCTTTTGATGTCATAACCCCTTTAAATGTAGAGGTGTGGCTCTAAATGTGCAGGGTGAGCTTTTCTCACAAAAAACAAACAAGTGTGTACACTTTCATTATCTGCCCATTATCCAACCGCATTAATTATATCATCCTATTTATATTATCTGCACCCACCGAATGTACTTGTACAACAAATGGTCACTCACCACTGTCGTTCACCAACGTTATGTAGTGATTGTATATATCCATATCCATGATAACAAGCCGTTAAGTCTTAATTGACTTTCTCATATCAGGGTTAAGAACTTAAATCACTCTCGGTCCCACGCTAAACTTTTATTCCTCCCTTTTTTTATTTTGTTAAGTTTCTCTCTCACTATAGCTGCCTGTAGACAGTCCACTGCGTTGTGTTGTGTGGTGTTTTGCTTTTGGACATTCAAGGACCCCTTGCCGGTTACGTCCATAGGTGGCTAATTTGTGCTGATTGAAAATGACATAATGTTAAAATGCTACTAATGCACACACACACCGACATTTTGTGTGTTTTAAAAGCTATAATGGGTATTTATTATAGGCACTATAAATGAAATAAAATAAATGGTGCATTTATATAGCGCCTTTATCCAAGGCGCTTTACATAGATTGTAACATTCATAGATTGCACATTCATACACTGATGGCGGTGGAAACCATGCAAGGCACCAACCAGCACATGAGGAGCAATTAGGGGTTCAGTGTCTTGCTCAAGGACACTTCGACAATAATTCTGGGGGAGCCCGGGTTCGAACTGGCAACCTTGCGGTTACCATCCAGCCACTACCCCTGAGCCACCACCGCCCCCTATAGATGTCATTCATTTATTTCCCGCATTATTTCACCCACGGTTTAGACGATATTAATTAATAATTATATTGAATTGACTGAACTGTGGTTAACGTGGCTATAACTGCCATCTGCATCTCTGGTGTAAAGTTCCTATGCAATACATCTCCATTATGAAATGATATTGTGTATACTGTTTTCCCCGTCTCTCCTCTCACAGGGGAAAGTCAAAGTCTACTCCAACATTAGGTGGCCGTCACAAGCAGGCAAAAGGTTAGTCTACACAGGGGCGAAAAGTGTTTTAACTCTGGTTACAATATTCCCTGGTATAATGTCTTTTGTGTTCATCTCGTGGTGTCAGGTGTGACTGGTCCAGGAGATCAGAAAAAAAGAAAAGAGCAGACTTTGTCAAAGGCAGAGAAAGAGAGGCAGCAGATCTTGGAGGAAATGAGGAAGAGAACTCAGCTTCTAAATGACAACAGTTGGATACGCCAACGCAGCCCCTCTGCATGCAAGGAGCCTGTCCATGTTGGAGTTCCACTGAGGAGGTGGGTACCTGGTTAAGTTTTGATCAGCTTAATCACTATCTATCTATCTATCTATCTATCTATCTATCTATGTCGTTGTATGACAAATAGTGATAATTACCAATAACCAGGTGGACATTTTCAAACATTCACACTTTATGTTGTCCCATCAGGTATGAGTCCCTGGATAACATCCACACCTCCTGGCATCAGTCCCCAGGTTCCACTGCAGCTGGTTACTGTGGCCCTACCACTAACTGCACATCACGCTACAGCCTGGGGACGGAGATGACGCATAGACAAGCATCTTGTACCATGAGAGATGAGCCATCTGCCCAATCCCTGCCCAGTTCTCAGCAAGGTACCAGGTACTATATGTGAATCAGTCTGGGCTTTTTTTACATTGTCCGCATGTTGTGGTTTTCGTGTGGCATTTCTTTCTAGAGCCTGACCCCAGATTGTTTTTGTCTAGGCTACGACCTGATTTTGGAGAGTCGTAGAATACCAATGATCGACATTGTTTATTGTTTATTGAATGGATCCCCATTAGCTGATGCCGACAGCTAATCTTCCTGGGGTCCATATAAAATACATACAAAAAGTACATAATTACAAATACATTCAACAAGATTAAATACATGAAAATACATAATTACAATTTATTCAATTTTGAAAACGTTTGAATATGTTTACCTATATTGACATGACCAGTTCAGCTGCATAATTGCCAATATTGATGTCGTCAAAAAAGCCAAATAATGACTGATACATCGATCAAAACAATATTACAATATTAACCTGGCTCTACTACTTTGATATTTGAGTGTGCATTGTCATAGAGTTGGCCTTACACTGACATTCCTGCCCCAGGTTGGTGAGTGGCAGATGGATTTGCTGTGTGTGTGAGCATGTCCTGGGTAGGGGGGCAGCCATGGTCATCGAGACCCTTGGGCTCTGTTTCCACTTATCCTGCTTCCAGGTGAGAGGTCACAGATGGGTTTGTGCAGTAGTTTGAGCTGCTATTACTTTTATTTATTTTTTTATAAGCACACGCACATATCTCCGAGACTCCCTTTCCTTCACTTCCACTCTTCCTTTCTCAGTAAGTAGTCTTTCAGTCCTGTGGGATCTTTCTACCTCTCCTTTCTGTTTGAAGGGTTGAAGTTGTAGACTAGAGGAAGCTTCTTTACTGAACAGTGAAGGTTATTCAGTGCTTTGCTGAGGTGAACAATTTGGTGATGGTCCGTAATCTTTGTAACTCTGAACTACTCTTACATAATCAACCCCCCCCCCCCCCCCCCTTCTCCTCAGTGTGTGGAATGTGGCCAACATCTGGGAGGAACAGAGGCAGGATCCCAGGTTCGAATCCGAAGTGGGAAGCCATACTGTGACCTGTGCTACATCAAGCTCAAATGTGAGTTTGATATGTTTTCTCAATAACAAATTACACAACTCACCCTCTCCACAGTTTTCCTCATTTTATAATTTTTTGTACTTTGGCTGTCAACATTTGATGCGCGCCATCTCTTAGTCGCTCCGAATCATTGCATGTCCTACATCAAACATCTGGAAATAGGTGGAATGTCGAGCATAGACAAATTCTGTAAATCATGTGCTTCTACACTTTATTATTTTTTTGTAGATGGCTCTGCCCCCTCCATGTGACCAGATTGCATTGCAGCTCATTGAGGAATAAAAGCCAACTTCAAGACACATTGCTTCATGCAGCTCTGATGAAAACTAACCACTACACAAATATCATAGACTGAAAGCTATTTCAATCTATGCAATGTAATAATCACAAACCCCTTTTAAATATATTGTCGCTGTAGGATAGAAAACTTGTGTAAACCGTACATTTTCAGGAAATGTGGGGGGGGAAATAACTATTCCAGACAGTGGATCCAATGTAGATATTTATAGCTCACTGCTCAATGTTTCAATATTTATAAATCCCAGTGATGCACTTAACCACTTACATTGTGAGCTTGTAGATCTGCTATATGTGCTACTTTTACACAACATTTTTCTTTGTTTGCATTCATTTTCCAAATATACATAAGAATTAGAAATGGAGATGGCCTACAAGGTTTCCCAACGTGACCAAATTCAATGTGATAGACTGAAACCCTTTAATTCTATACTTGGTATAGTCTATTTAAATCTATGCAAAGTCATACACTTCCCAAGTGGACCCATGAGCAATGTACATTCTTGATGGCCTTATTTTAATTGTCGCTCTAGTTGTCTAATAACTTCACTAAAATAAAATCATTGGTTTGAATTAATATTTGAAATACAATTATGATCTTTGTGCTTGTAAAATGTTATTTAGACATAATGTTGACTTATTTACGTTGTATGTGACTGATTATTTGTCCTTAATTAGAGACTGTTTTGAGAGACTATTGAACCTGTACTATGGGAGTATTGTTTTGAGAGACTATTGAACCTGTAATAGGGGAGTATTGTTTTGAGAGACTATTGAACCTGTAATAGGGGAGTATTGTTTTGAGAGACTATTGAACCTGTAATAGGGGAGTATTGTTTTGAGAGACTATTGAACCTGTAATAGGGGAGTATTGTTTTGAGAGACTATTGAACCTGTAATAGGGGAGTATTGTATTGAGAGACTATTGAACCTGTAATAGGGGAGTATTGTTTTGAGAGACTATTGAACCTGTAATAGGGGAGTATTGTTTTGAGAGACTATTGAACCTGTAATAGGGGAGTATTGTATTGAGAGACTATTGAACCTGTAATAGGGGAGTATTGTTTTGAGAGACTATTGAACCTGTAATAGGGGAGTATTGTTTTGAGAGACTATTGAACCTGTAATAGGGGAGTATTGTATAAAGGCACTTTTTAATTTGTATTCAGGCACTTTTATCTCTATTACAAACTCACTGAGTGCACTTGGGTGTAAATCAGGTACTTTGTGTTTCTCATTAGATAGCTAGAGGTATCTTAACTAGCAAATGATCAGGAACTGCTGGAATGTTTGCAAATAAAGATGTACTGAAGACATATCCTGGTTGTGTTGCCATGTTTCACCACAGGATGGCATTGTTTACCTAATAGTAAAACCATATTTTCAGTGTCGAAGGTACAGTAGGACAATTGTGTTTGGCTATGGTGGACAGTAACAAAGTATATTTTATTGAGTACTACACTAAAGATTTTGAGTATCTGTACTCGTACAAAATGTTGTACTTGACTCCACTACGTGTGTGTACTCTGAAATTATTTTAAGTGACTCCGTACAGAGATTTTTATATTTAATTATTGACTAAATCATGGATTCCCAAACTTTTCAGCCCGCAACCCCAAAATAATGCTGCCATTGACTCGCGACCCCAACCTACTGTAACCCTGCAGGTAATTTTATGCACATAAGTGTGCACATGCGTGTCCCAAACTTATGTTGCACAGTCAGACCCCAACTTTGAGAACCCCTGGACTAAATCACAGGCAGTCACTCCGTAAAGGCTCATACATAGTCGGTGGTTAGGTGACCAGACCACCGAACTACAACATGACGTGTGCAACCATGACACGTTTTAGGTCACCCAGCGGTATTGCCGTACTCAAGCGGACATGCATAAATAGACCCATACAGCTCCATCTCGAGGCCTATTCATAGTCTGGATTTTCGGTGGTCACCTAACCACCGAAAATCCAGACTATGTATGAGCCTTTAGAATATTGGTCCACTGCTCCTCCTTGTGGATAGGGGGAGGGGTGTTTTACTGAGACATGTAGTCCAGGAAGTAAGTGAGCCCAGTGTCCATGACATGGAGCCCATGGACACTTTTTGAAATACTGAAATATCTTAAAAACACATATTGCCCATAAAAACCCCAGGAAAGTGTTTCTTGTCTCCCAAATATAATTAAAATAAGATCTGGTTGCAAAAGGGGTGAAGTGGCCCTTTAAATCCTGGATTAGTTAATCCAAGTTTTGTGACCTGGGGCCTACCCCAGGTTTGCTTTGATAACAGCCGTAAAAGCATTAGTATTGTTGAGTCATGTCTCACACCTTCCTCTTGACAATACAACCTAGATTCTCCATGGGTTTCAGGTCAGGCCAGTTAAGCACAGTAATACCATGGTCTGTACACCAGTTACTAGTAGTTTTGGCACTGTGGGCAGGTGCCAAATTGAGCTGTAAAGGAAAATTAGTATCTCCATGAAGCTGTACTCTTAAAAAGATGGCTGTGTTGAAACCATTGTTACGTTTTCACTGTCAGTGGATCAACACCAGCAGATGACATGGCCAACATCATCACTGTTTTGTCAAGTCCAGAGTCTCAACACAACCATCTATTATGATATTTTACAGCACTGTGTGCCTCCGTACATTGACAAGCTTTGTGTTGATGCTGATCTTCCTTTTCGCACTTGGCACCGGCTCACAGAGCCAAAACTATGTACTGACCATGGTATTACTGTGCTTAACTGGCCTGACCTGAACCCCACAGAGAATCTAAGTTGTATTGTCAGGTGTGAGACATGAGACTCAACAATACAAATTAATTTACGGCTATTATCAAACAAACCTAGGCTTCCATAACACCTCAACAGTGCCACAGGCTGATCACCTCCATGCCACTGCCACGCCCCATTGACGAAATAATTTGTTAAAAAGTAGCACAGACAAGTATTGACTGCATACATTAATATACTTTTCAGATGGTCGACATATCTCGACATATTCTAATTTGTTGAGATAGGATCTTTTGATTTTCATGAGCTGTATGCCATAATCAAGATAAAAAAATAAAATAAAAAAGGTTTTAAATACTTTACTTTATGCACAATCAGTTGAGAATATATGGAAGTTTCACTTTTTTTATTATATTACGAGAGAAAATGAACTTACACAATATTCTAATTCATTGAGATGGAGCTGTACATAGGGACACACAAAGCCCTTGTTTTCCATCTGACTACTGCATGCAATCCTTTAGTACCAACAGTCTTCAGCAGAACTGCTTACACTACGCTCCACTCTTGATGGTATACTATGGATGACATGAGGAGAAGTTGCCTCATAATAGTCCCCAAATTTCAAAGGAGCATTAAAGGGGGCTGCCACTGAATTATAGTATTAATATTTATTATAGTCACTCCACTGATAGGATGTATATTCTATTGAAATGAGTTTCCCTTAGGTCCACATCCATGTTATTCTACACCTGTAGTCATTGTGATATTGAACCTCTGCATCCAAAATGGGTTGATCCACACCGGCAATATTGAGTGACTACTCCATATAGCCATGTCCTACTTTTTCTTACCGCTGTTTCGGCGCTGTAGTGATTTACAGGGTGTTTGCTGAATAAGTAACACAAAAGAAAAGGTGAAGATGGCAAGACGGACAACACTAACTCAAAACCCTGACGAACAGATACAAAACTACAACTGAACCTAACAAACAGAACAAAGAACTAAACAAGACTAGAAAGCAGAATAACACATAAACTAAAACTAAGCAGACATGACGAAACATAACCATGCATAGCAGTGTGTCCTCAAAGGGCTGACATACAGCGTTTCCAGACCTGAGCAGACAGCCGCGGCCGTGTTCTGCTGTCGGCCAGCGTCTTTTCCGGGTTTTTAGACAGCTGGTGGATGGAAAAGAAGGTTGAATGCCGCGACGGCCACATTCCCCGAAACGCTTGCCCCCGTGACGCGTTATGTATCCCACCAACGTTCTAGGAAAACCCTGCTGTGATTGGCCAGTAGTCGTTGTGATTGACAGTTCTCGTTTTTGCGACCAGTCATTAGTCCTACAACTACAACCTATCTCAAACCCTCACTCTAAACCTAACCTCCCACGGGGCAGCACACCTAAACCTAACCTTAACCCATGTCTAACCAATGACTAGTCTAAACTAAGTATGCACCCCCCTAAACCTATAACCCGAACGGCCTAACCTCAGTAAAACTATGCCTTCCCGGGAGCCAATCAGACACATGGTGAGGCGGGTCTACCCTAGAACGTTGGTGGGATTCATAATCACGCCCCCGTGACAGCCAAGATACCCATGTACCTGTCTAGATACTTCCTTAATGTTAACGAAGTCCACACCCACAACACCAGAGGGAGTGCAACGAACCATGTAGCCTACAACCCAGATTCGGCACAAACAAGGGACTAAATTCTTTTCGCTCCTATGCCACCAAAATGTGGAACGCCCTACCAACTGTCATTAAGACATGCGAATCCCTTGACTCCTTCAAAACCGCTCTCAAAGGGCACCTACGGATGGCTGCAATTCGAAACTGGCCCCCGTAAAATCTGAATCCCCCCCCCCCGCCCCCCCCTTTTTTCCCCTCACTGTATATATTTCTTTTCCCTTTTTACCTCCTTTATGATGAATTCCTGCTCTGTCTATAGAAGTGTCTATTTGTACGTCTCTAAATGTTTTGATGATTTGAACATGGTGGACCCTTTTGGAAACAAGTGTAATGCTTAATTGGGTCGTCCACTCACAGTTAACAGCCTTTGTATTGAGTTTGTGCTTGAAATGTACTGTAATTCTGCAAACTGTTAATAAATTCTTCAATCAATCAATCAATCAATCAATGTGGGTGGAGCTTAATTTCCATCCACCAGCTGTCTAAAAACCCGGAAAAGACACTGGCCGACAGCAGAAAACGGCAGCGCCTGTCTGGTAGGTCTGGCACCAGCTCTAGAGAGTGAGCTATGTAGCCAGGATAGCCGGGTTTCTGAGCTGCCACAGGACCCTCCTCAAGACGGCAACACATTAGGGACACGTCACTCATCATCTGCAGGGACGACAGAAGCACCAAACAGTACCAGGCAATAATAGGCATCCCAAGCAAGCCTACTAATAAATATATATATATATATATATAGATATAATGGCATTAGCTCTATATGTATCACTACTAATCGAATATAATAATAAATACAGCCAATGGCTGTTACACCATCCCCCAGAACAGAATGCATTTTTAGGTCGGGACACCAATTCTATTAGGAGAGAGAACTCATACAAGATAAACAAAGTGAAAATAGAAGTGATGACAGAGTGATTAGAAGTGTAATGAGCAGACAATTAGAATTGCTTTTAGCTTCTGCCTACTCCTTTTGATCATCTTCATGTTTTGTTTTGTTTTTGTAACAGCTTCCATTCATTGTCTTTACATATTGTATTTGAAACTGAAGGATGATCAAATAAACTAAACAATTAGAATTGGAGCACTAAATAATTAAAACTAATACATGTAATAAATCTTTTGGCAATAACCCACCTGTTTAAAGGCTGGAGAGTGGGTGAAAACCCACCTGTTTAAAGGCTGGAGAGTGGGTGAAAACCCTGCAATAACCCACCTGTTTAAAGGCTGGAGAGTGGGTGAAAACCCACCTGTTTAAAGGCTGGAGAGTGGGTGAAAACCCACCTGTTTAAAGGCTGGAGAGTGTGTGAAAACCCACCTGTTTAAAGGCTGGAGAGTGGGTGAAACGGTAACAAGACAACTCACCCCTTTTCTGTTTTCCTCCCGGAATTTTCCCCAGTGAGGGGTGGGAGAGGCTGGACAGCAGACGGCTGGACTTTGAATTTCTCTAACTATAAACTTTCACGACAGCAGACAGCCTAAGTACAAAATATATTTATGAAAAGCTACTACAGTGAAGTCTGTTCACAGAAGTTGTTGTAGGCTATGTGGGGATTATCTGACCAGGTACCATTTGAGTGAGAAAAACCTTACATATACTAAATAATACTAAATTGTTTATAGGGTCAATATAAGTAAAATAATATAGCCTTTCCACAGGAGTATCTTTTTATATTTTTCCAAAAAGAATACAAACAGCCAATAGCATATTACAAAGTTATCCCCCTCACTGGGGAAAATTCCGGGAGGAAAAACGGGCAAGCACCGGGGTGAGTTGTCCAGTATTCGGTGAAACCCCACCTGTTTAAAGGCTGGAGAGTGGGTGAAACCCCACCTGTTTAAAGGCTGGAGAGTGTGTGAAAACCCACCTGTTTAAAGGCTGGAGAGTGGGTGAAACCCCACCTGTTTAAAGGCTGGAGAGTGGGTGAAACCCCACCTGTTTAAAGGCTGGAGAGTGGGTGAAACCCCACCTGTTTAAAGGCTGGAGAGTGGGTGAAACCCCACCTGTTTAAAGGCTGGAGAGTGGGTGAAACCCCACCTGTTTAAAGGCTGGAGAGTGGGTGAAACCCCACCTGTTTAAAGGCTGGAGAGTGGCTGAAAACCCCTGTTAACACTGTCTAGTCTATACCATTGATTACAGATCTTTACATTTTTAAACTTTGTTTTAACCATAAAATATGACTTTTGTTTTATATGTATGTATGTATGTATGTATGTATGTATGTATGTGTTTTTGTGCCTTTTATTGATAGTTACAGTGAAGACGGACAGTAAAGAGGAGAGACAGGGAGAGACATGCAGCAAAGGTCATCATGAACGGGACCCCGACACGCTGTCAGGCCAGAGCCTATATGTCATGGCATGCGCCTGGACCGCTAGCCCAGCAGGCGCCCCTGTTAAATATTTTATATCAATCTATTTGTTGTGGCTCGACAAACATGCATTATGCTTGTATTGTTGTATTATGCTTGTATTGTAACGTGTATTTGCCAACTACCATCCAAAATTGCTAATGTGAGAACATCCTCAACCTTTTTTCCCACACAAATCTCATGCAATTCTTTACAATACATCTGTTTGTACTTAACAGTAGTTCTACTGTATGTTTTGCTGTGACATCCATGAATCATACAACCACTTAAAACGCAAGCAGACTTGTGATGATAAGCATAAGCCATTGACTGAGAAATGGAGCCCGGGGGGAGGAGATTACACAAATTATGTCTGTTCTGTGTAACACCATTTATTTCCTCTAAAAAAAAGGGAACTGAAAGAGAATAGTGTTGCTGTGTCATCAGGCCCGTAGTTAGAGAAGACAGAGTACGCTGCAGTGTTGTTCAAGAATTTTCCCCAAACTTTTTTTATTCACTCATACTGAAACTGACCTAGAGTTGTGGCTTTGTGTGTGGATAATTGTTCTGTATTGATTATAGAAAAGGTGGATAGCTGAAAACCATGAATAAAATGTGTTTTTAATTATATTGGTGTTTAGTGTGCAGAGTGACGTGTGCAGTATGTGCACACTATTATGCAAATATTTGGCTTGGCAACTAGATGAGGAAGTTGTGGGAGTTGACTTGTTGCGTTTGTGAGAATCTACGGGTCTGTGAGTATGTCCCACACAGACCTTCTGTTACTCTGTGTAACTCTGAGTGTGTTGAATTATGTTTGTTCTCGAACTGCTTAAAAGCTCAAGTCATCAACACAGTACCGTTGTCCATTCACAGCTTCTTGTACATGAACATTTTACTATAATTGAGATTGATTTGGAACATTTTGCAAATTTTCTTCAAGTCATTAAAGCAATAGCCTACACAATGTACCTTTTACAGAGTCAATGATATATCATATGATATACAGGTCCATCTCAATGAATTAGAATATTTTGTAAAAGTTAATTTTCTTCCATAATATAATTCAAAAAGTGAAACTTTAATATATTCTCAATTCATTGTGCATAAAGTGAAGTATTTAAATATTGATGATTATTGCTTACAGCTCATGAAAATCAAAAAATCCTATCTCAATGAATTAGAATATTTTACGAGACCACTAAAAAATGATTTTGTTTTAAACAAGAAATGTCGACCATCTGAAAAGTATATTAATGTATGCAGTTAATACTTGGTCTGGGCTACTTTTCAACAAATCATTTCCTCAATGGGGCGTGGCATGGAGGTGATCAGCCAGTGGCACTGTGGAGGTGTTATGGAAGCCCAGGTTTGCTTTGATAACAGTAGTAAATTAATTTGTATTGTTCAGTCTGATGTCTCACACCTTCCTCTTGACAATACAACCTAGATTCTCTGTGGGGTTCAGGTCAGGCCAGTTGGCTGGTCAGTTAAGCATAGTAATACCATGGTCAGTACACCAGTTACTAGTAGCTTTGGCTCTGTGTGCAGGTGCCAAATCGAGCTGGAAAGGAAAATTAGGCCCCTCCCCCCGATCAAACAAAAATGTTTGGTCAAACCATGTGACTCCCATTGGAAAAGCATTGTGGTGGCCTAAAAAAACAAAACAACCAAACATGTGCTTGATTCGTGTTTGATACGTGTGAATGAGGCCTGAAGCACAATGTACTCTAAAAATATGGCTGTGTTGAAACCATTGTTAAGTTTTCACTGTCAGTGGATCAACACCAGCAGATAACAGCCTAAATCATCACTGTGTATGTCCAGACTCTCAACAAAACCATCTATTATGATATTTTACAGCACTGTGTGCCTGTTGCGAAGGCTTTCACTTAGAGTTCCATATATGGGATAACCCATAGTCCCATATATGGAGACAACAGCGATATCCAGCGCTGACATCAGATTAATGTAGAAACTCCAAAGATGGATATACACAGTGGTGACATCGTAACACTAGACTTGCACAGCATAAAAGGCGGCTCCCATGGCTTCTAAACCGGATTCCAGGCAACGCACGCGGTATCTCCAACAGGTCAACATATACGAATCAAGGTATCTGGCTTTACAACCCATATACCTTGAATGGCTTGTATTACCTTGGGTACGAGTCTTCTAGATGAGACAGAATAACTGGCTAATGGCTAAGCAACTCGTAGAGCATTGAAGTAGAGGTTTCCACATCCCGGTTAAGTTCGTATCGAACACCACTGTAGCGGGTCCTAACGAAATAATCAGCACTGGTTCGAGCTCCCATGGCTTCTAAACCGGATTCCAGGCAACGCACGCGGTATCTCCAACAGGTCAACATATACGAATCAAGGTATCTGGCTTTACAACCCATATACCTTGAATGGCTTGTATTACCTTGGGTATGAGTCTTCTAGATGAGACAGAATAATTGGCTAATGGCTAAGCAACTCGTAGAGCATTGAAGTAGAGGTTTCCACATCCCGGTTAAGTTCGTATCGAACACCACTGTAGCGGGTCCTAACGAAATAATCAGCACTGGTTCGAGCTCCGTACATTGACAAGCTTTATGTTGATGCTGATCTTCCTTTTCCAGCAGCGTGTGTTGAGACTAAGAGAAGATTTATGGATGTAGTGAAAGAGCTCTTTCAATAAAGCCCTTTGAATTGAATTTAATTGAAATATTGGAGGCCGACTAGCATGGTGAAGTTTTTTTCCCTTTCTTCCCCCTAAGCATCCGGCTTATAAGAGCACAAGGTCTTATGATGTGCTTCATTATAATCAATAATGGAGAGTTAGACAACTGTGTAGAATTGTGGATTTTCACAACCTGTCAATTTCCCGATCAATTTGCCATATTAGGAGATCAACGGTCACCGGCTTCCTATAGATTGGTCGACCCGACTCATCGACCCTGCCGATTGGTCAATGCTTTGCGTGACATTTGCACCACTGAACCAATAAGTGACGGGCGAGTGCAGCAGAAGGACTGCATTCTGTTGCATAGGTAGCTGTGTTAATTAAAGCCGAACTGACCTACGGTGTGAGAGATGCTCTGCTGGACGCTGCATCTGGATGGAGATCCTGAGGCAAACACGTAAAAAAGAGAGGACAGAAAATGGTACATATAGAACAGTAGAGGAGCGCTAATCACAGATTAACTAAATCACTAAAATCACTAATCACTAAATCACTAAAATCACTAAATCACTAAAACTCACTAAATCACTAAAAATCACTAAATCACTAAATCACTAAAATCACTAATCACTAAATACACATAATATGAAACCCCACTTAGGCAACCACGTAAAAAAAGAGGACAGAAAATGGTACATATATAACAGTAGAAGAGCGCTAATCACAGATTAACTAAATCACTAAAATCACTAATCACTAAAATCACTAAAAATCACTAAATCACTAAAAATCACTAAATCACTAAATCACTAAAAATCACTAATCACTAAATCACTAAATACACATAATATGAAACCCAACTTAGGCAACCACGTAAAAAAGAGAAAATGGTGCATATCACTAATCACTAAATCACTAAAATCACTAAAAATCACTAAATCAGGGCGATTTTAGGTGCTTCATATAAGAACTGTGTTTGAAAAATAAACCCACCGGCCTTTCTGTCAGGGGAGTGGCTGTGTGTCGTTAATGATGTCCATTCATATTTGATACAGCCAGTTTCTGGAGAAAATGGAATTAATGTGGCCTGGAAACTACATATGAAGGCAATGTCGCTGCTAATATACATCACGCCCAGCTGTCAACACATTGCGTTCCTGAGATTCCTCATTGACGTAAGCTCAGCTGGTGGTGACTCGACTCGTACTAACCACGAAACATTAAATATCAATAAAATAAAAATAAAAATAAACGTAATTAACGTTCAGTTTCTGTTGTGCGACGGGCAGATGCAGCCACCCGCATACCCGGAAATGTAGTCTCCGGGTTGTTTGACTCGTTTATAATTCTTTTTTTGTTACTCTTTGGGTATATTTGTACATTTCCACCTTCAGTCGATGCTTCATATCCATATGAGTGAAAAGGCCAGGGTGATCGGTTTATTTTTCCAACACAGTTCTTATATGGAGATTACAATGCAAATAAAAAGTAGACGAACCTGTGGATTGACGCCCTCTACTGACAGTGACGCCAGGACTTCGGTGCTCTATAGGTCTTGCTTTTTATGTTGAGAACTTCTTTCACATATGGATTTCACCCTCTGACATCCCACTGTATTGGTCACTGCACAGTAGAGCTCTCTGAATCATACAATTAACCCATTTTGACCTGAGATCAGATTCTAAAAATGTCTTCTAAATCCTGACAGTTTTCTGAAAAAGCTATGTTTCTATGTCAGTCGTTCTTCGATTTTTCAAAAATAGCAGACCTACAAGCTCGTAGCGCGGCACTCGGTGCCGTGCTATGAGCTTGTAGATCTGCTATTTTTCAACAGCTAAAGCATAACATAATGTAATGCTTAAAACACCAAAAGGGGTTCCCGCCAAAAATGGGTTTTAAACCATCCCCCACCCAGGCAGATGATTATTATGTTTACCATGACCTATTTTGGGTGTCACAGAGGCCATTTTCTCCCAAAGGCCTGAGTGGGGACATTTCTCATGTTCTGACATGTCTGATGATTACTGTTCTCTGGGAGGTCAGGGAGAATAGTTGTTTCACATGTGAAAAGGATATTTTGGATGACATTGTTTAGTTAATGGGGCATAATGTTTATTGGCTACAATTAACTTGTCAATGTTGTAGCTTTCTCATATCCTATTACTAAACTGAACATAAATAAATGTATAACTTGCATACAATACTAGATTGAACAATGTACACTAATAGTAAAATGGTAAAAAGCAATCTGTTGCTGTGGGCATTCAATGGGAGCCTTTAGTGTTGACTGTAGGTTTTGGTATTTTGTTCATTTTAGTCATTTTGCTATATTTTGTATAATGTAACGAATTTGTATTGAGTGGTAACCAGATGTATTATGTGATCTATTGTAGGAGGCCAACTAACCCACAACTTTTCACTGTTTTCCCCACTGTGCCATATTGTATTTGAGACTGGGTTTTACCAGATTATTTGTTGGGCCATGTGCCATAGTGGTGTTGAGGCATATATTGGGCCATTCATTTATAGTGTATATTTTGGATTTTTGTTTGCTGTGATTACTTTAATTACTTTATTTTCTTTTGCAAAGGCCTTTTTCATAAGAATTTGCAGAGGATAAACCACTTTCATAATTATGTTTGTAAGCATGTAAACCACACTCCCTGATTATTTCATCAGGTTTCAATTTGTTTCCTTGCATGTTATGTATATAAAGCTCATTGTAAGTCAAGTCATCACTGTCATCTCTTAATCACTTAATCTCTTACAAACAAAAGCACAGAGCACCCCCTGTCCTTAAACCTTCTAGAACTTTAACATTAATATATGCTACTCCCTTCAGTGTATCAATCTGTCTGGCCGTCCATCCCTTGTTACCATGGTAACAGTTAACAGAACCCCAGGATTCAGCTAGCTGCTTTCCAGTGAATTGACTGAGATTGAGATTGGTAGGTTTAGTTTGATTAAATATTTAAAAGATCCATGTGCTCCAGTGTCTTTGGGGGAGTCCTTTTAAGCAAAGTTATCAAGAGATTCTTACAGTACTGTCTGCATGACGCAGGAAGCAGGGAGGAAGAAGTGGGTGGGACATTGCCTTTCTTGACATCTGGAGAATGTCTTCTTTCTGCAGAGCATTACTGCTGAAATGCTGTCCAGAAAACGTTTGGCAGATGAGCGGAGTGATGGGCAGGAAGGAATTACATTTAAGGAAGTTCTATATTGTAATTTGCTTACATTTTGTCTGTTTTTCCCTCTACACTGTACAATCTTCAGTGTTAATTTATCCCTCTACATCTACACTGTAAAATCTTCAGTGTTATTTATCCATTTGTAAGTCCATTTGGACCCTTACAGACCCATTTGGTTTCATTTGTACACTCTTAAGTTAAATTAACACTAAATATGTTATAGTCTTAAACAATGTAGAATTGTGTCTATTTAATCTTCTATCAAATGGTGCATTTAAGGCGCTTTACAGAGATTGTGCATTACATTCACCCATTCACACACACATTCACACACCGATGCCGGAGGAAACCATGCAAGGCACAGAGTGTTGCTCAAGAACGCTTCGACACTAACTCTGGGGAGCCCGGGTTGGAACGGGAAACCTTTCGGTTCTCATCCGGTTGGTCCAATGTTTCTGGCAGATTATCACTTAAAGTGGATGATGGTTGAAGACAATTATGTCTTACTAGTCCTGAATCATAATGACTCAAGTGAACTTAACCATGCACGCACGCACGCACGCACGCACGCACACACACACACACACACAGCAGAACAGGATATGATTCTATTAGGAGGCTAAATTGGCTTTGAAACCAGATTTTTTTTCTGTCTTGACCTTTCACAGAGACCTGAGAGGAGAGAGTATTTCCGTTTAAAATACCCCCCACTGCATCCTCAGCAGGGGCATTGTCTGTCTCTGTCTCTTGCTCTCTCTCTCTCAGCCTTTACCTTTAGGATTAGCCCATCAGTTAATGGCTCAGCTGTGTACTCTGGTGCTTCCGGTGTGCAGCAGAGATTGGCGACATTTACCCCCCACCCTATCTCACTGTTGAACAGCACAGAGAAAGAATGTTAAGGAGAGCAGCAGAGGAACTGAAAACAAAAATGAATTATTGATAATACCCTTATCCAGGGTGTGTAAATGACTGTTTAAACAAGATGATATTATAGATACATCCTCAGCATATGTGGGTAAACAAAGTGTGTCTATATAACATACATAATGTTAATAATTAACTGTGTGTGTGTGTGTGTGTGTGTGTGTGTGTGTGTGTGTGTGTGTGTGTGTGTGTGTGTGTGTGTGCGTGTGCGTGTGCGCGTGTGCGTGCGTGCGTGCGCGCGTGCGTGCGTGCGTGCGTGCGTCATGACCAGTGTTTATAATTGGATGCGGATAATTGGTTGAAGACCAGGCATGCCGCAGCATTCTTGATAGTGGAGTTTAGGTTAGGTTGTTGCATGGGCAGACCAGCGAGGAGTTGCAGTAATCATTCAATCCTGTACATATTAAGGATCTGGGCAGATTCCTTGGTGAGGATTCAGGAAGGGACTGTTGTACAGTGCAAACCTACTACAGCAAAGGTTCTCAACGTTTTTGGCCGGGGACCCCCGGAAATGCTTTGGCCATGTCTCGCGACCCCTGCCCCGCCCTCCTGAAACCAGATATAATCATTAAGGAAAGTTGATGCATGCACTATGTGTACTATGTAAACTCTTAATTTCCATTTCCAGCTATTCAGCATTATTTATTTATTTCTTTAATAATTTGGGGACCCCCCAAAATAATTTGGCGACCCCCCCGAGGGGTCGCGACCCACGGGTTGAGAACCCCTGTTAACTGCAGGATCAAGTGATTACTGCAATATGTGCAATTGTGCATTGAAGGACAGCTGACTGTCCAGCACCACTCCCAGCTTCTTGGAAGTTCGAAACAGGGTGTTGTCAAATGGAAATGGAATGATCAAGCAGGGGGGAGTATACTTTACAGGGGAGAAAAGAAGCTAGTGGGAAGGTAGTGGGAAGACATCCATAGTAAGATGTCCTCCAAACATGCAGTGTTGCACTATAAAAATGTATGAAAGAGGGATTGGTAGGAGAAAAACTGTTGACTGATCGTCATCATGTGATAGAGCTTGTGAGAGAGACGACTGAGCCAAGGGATCTGGTGTAAAGGCAAGGGGAAAAAGGAAGTGGTCAGAGAAAGTAAGGTCAGACAGAGTGTTCTGCTGGAGAAGCTGGCGGTCGACAATGTAAATTGCTGCAGTGCAGATATTAATTGTGGGTCAAATATAGGATGACGAACGAGGGAGGCATCTTGGGCAGCAGTGCTCCAAAAAGTTATACTGTGAGAGTTAGAAACAACTTGTTCAAATAAGAAATATTCATGCATTTGCTCTGTAAAATATAAAATTCTCTGTATGAATGAATCTAATTGTTAATGTTTCCAAAATTCCAGTCAATGCTGAACTGGATGCTACAAAAGTAGCTTTGAAAGCTATATTAAAAAAATCCTATCATAGAACGATGACATCAAATGAAAATGCAATTGGCATGGTTACAAAGTGGTGTAACTAACTTATGAGATGAAGCCACTTTAACCCAGATGAGGTTCTAACAACCTTCTACTTCCAAAGATTTATTATATGCTGTCAAAACATGTGCTTGTCTGCTGCATGCAGCTGTTTTTATTCAACTGTGTTTACATAATACAAACCGTTTTAGTACTGGGTGGATTCATACTGACCCATCCATTGTTTGACAATGCATTTCACATGCATGCGGAGCCAATTTATATGGACTGTTGTGTGAAATGTCATCAGCAAAGAAGTGTCCGGTACCTTGAGATCTGCATTACAGACCATTATTAACGTAATTGATTCTGTTCTTCAATGCTTAATAGTGAATCTTTGTGAGCATTAGAAAGGAGGCTTGCTTTGTTGAGAGAAGCTGTGTACAGAATTGTGTGCTTTTCTTGCTTGGATGTCATTTGGCAGGATAACAGAGGTCCTCCTAATGTCCCTAGGATGCAAGGTCTTGACAGAATTAATTAATTTAATTTCCTGTATCTTACAGAAATCCATCAAAACAAAATAAAAGCCTGAAAGAATTGCTGAGAAACATGTCGGTGAAATTCCTATGGATCAGAGATTCAGCTTTCAAACCATAGCTGTGCTCTCGGCCGGATGAACAATGGAACTTACTAGAGCTTAAGCGCCAGGGCCCACAGCTTGCAGGACCCACAGCTTGCAGGGCCCTGTGCGAGACTGTTGCTTCCGTCAAAACCATATTTATAGGCCACCGATTTCAATGTAACGCAACACGGAACCCCAGCTAGTGTTTTTGGACGTCCAACAGTTTCTTAACCACTCAGTGGGAGGAGACTTAAAAATAGCAGATTATAACTCTATCGGAGCAGCGGTGATAGTGCTGGCAGTGCGCTTAACGCACTCACGTTTGCAAAAAGTGTTGTTCTCGATTGTGTTACACGCATGCCGTGCACGTGCATGGGGCCTTTTGATTTGGTGTAGCACCAGGGCCCTCCCCTCGGAGGGGTTGATTCGGCACTGGTTGTGCTGAAATCCTGAAAATGTTGACTTCTCCTACTGTGTCTTCATGAGCAAGCAGGCCTTGGGAAAGGGTTTGTGAAAGGGGATGTGCAAGCTAGTTAGATGATCTAGGAACTAACTATTCACAAAAACATCCGTGTGTAGAAGCCCTAAATGTTGCCATGACGTAGGTGATGATGGCTTTCATTTGACCCATGAGTTAATTATTTGAGGAGTGCCACCTCTTAATGGTTACTCTGTGTAGAAACATAAACTCCTCGATTGGCTGATTACAGGCTTAGATGGTTAGCAAACAGCAGCACCCTGGGGTTGCAGTGATGTGTACTATTATAGTATGAGCCCCTTGCTTAATAAGTGGAAGCCTGCAAAGCTTGCCTTGGTATATTCAAACAAGAAAGTGTTTGCTCAAATAACAAGCAAGCACCAGGGAAATGTAAAGAGAGTAATTAGCTAAGGCAATTATTGACTTTGTCCACACAAAAGTTACATTTTAACAGAAACCATGCAGATATTTACAGGATGTGTACTTATACTTCTTGCTCGTATGGTTTAGTGGCCTAAGTGGCCTTGCGGTTAGAGTGTCTGCCCTGGGACTGGGAGGTTGGGGTTCGATCCTCTGTCGGCTCATACCAAAGATTTGGGAAAAATGGAACTCAATGCCTCCCTGCTTGGCACTCCGCATCAAGGGTTGGATTGAGGTTAAGTCCCTGCGACATACTAGTGTCATGTCCAGGGGGTGTATTTGGACATCAAGCTGCCTCTCCCGCTACAGAAACAGGAGATAGGCTCCTGCCCTATGGGCCTCATGTCTCGGCAAAGCTTACTTACTGTGTGGAAGTGGACATTAAAATGTTTGATCCTCTGTGAATTGAAATGGCATATATTGGGGTACAGGCTGCGTGTGCATCCCATATATTGTCTGTGAGCAAAACAGGGTTCCTGCAAGTGCAAGACAACTGTGAAAGGTCTCATTTTGAGTATTGTGAATTTGGCATCTTTGCTAACAAACTGGGAGAAGAGCTACTGGTATGTTTATTATGATTATCATCATTATTATTATTAACAAATAGATATATATTTTATCCTGGAACCTTCTCAGATATCATGTCAGGAGGAAACTTCTTTAGAAAATCCTTCAGTGCACCTTCCCCCTGACTAAGCAATTGTAGCCTCGTGTAGCCAGACAAATCTGCCATTGCAAAAAAATGTCCCTATATGCGAGGCTAAAGCAAATGATTCTCGTTTTGCTTCTTTTTTATGACTCCTGTATCTACCAACTGTTTGAAAGAAAGAAGCATGCGGTTCTGAACTAGGAATGGAGAGCATATCCGTGGTCATCATATGGGCATACCTAACAATACATGCCAAAACAATGGGACATTTTCCACTTTTGTGTATTTTTATATCAAAAGTCAATACAATTTTAATTACTTCCTTTGAGCGAAAAGCAATGGGAATAATATAGGTGAATGAAATCAAGCTTCATTTTTATTCACGTGAGCCTCTAACCGTCACCACGCTAAAATATGTAACTGAAAACATTATAGTTTAGAAATAAGCCACGTAGTAGCTGTATGCTTTGGTGGTCGTCTGTCTCTCTTGTAGGCAGCGGTGGCCGAAGGTCGCCAGTTCGAATCAGCGATCCGACACGTTAAAATTACCACCGCTGAAGTGCCCTTGAACAAGGCATTGAACCACTACGATGAAATGTTCTATGAGCAGGGCCTGGCTGGAAACAAGTTCTTGAGCTTAGCCCAGATACCCTGGGTAAATATAGTAATCATTTCAGACACCTTGTGCATGCAGATGACGAATGTAGTGTAGACACTAACGTCCCATAGCCTGAAGGGATGCACTCTGATTGGTTCTGATTTACAAATTCTTCAGTTTCTGAAAATAAAATGACCAATAGACAAAGTCAGTTGGTGGAACTTGTATTGTAGAGGATTTACGAAAGGATCACAAAGAAAAAGAAAATGTGTAAAAGACACTGCACACAAAAAACGCCTGGCCTGTAGAGTGTGCATACAAAGTTTTACGGAGATCGGTGCAGTTAGGTATTAAAAGACCAATCTGTGAACCCATCGTCAAAAGATAAAGGAAAAACAGCACAGAGTCATTCCTAGTAGCCTATTCGGTGCCATTTATTTGTGTCCCCAGGTCATAATACAGCATATCTTGTGTAAAATAAGCAAAAACAGACCATCTTCGGAATAAAATGTCCCCCTGTTATGTCCAACATTATTTTGTCCCCCCTGTTACAGTGTATATTTATATGGAAAAAGATGAATAATACATTGAGCTGGGCAAATATGTTTTTTCTGACAGCTGAACACGAGCTCTTTCAGAAAAAAATGAAAAGTCCTGTAAAAATATATTTTGATTTGAAAAAGTTTCTAGGCTGAAATGGCACCGAATAGTAGGAATGACCCCGCCCTCTTTTCCTTGCTATAACGCGCAGATGTGAAAAATGCAGGGCAAAGGTTTTTCCTTGGCCTCTAGGGAGTGCGCATACAGTGTAGGTAAGTTTTACACAGATTTTAGGTAAAAACACGAATCCACGCACACACACACAGACTGCATCCACACAGTAGAGCATAGAGTATATAAAAGGATAGAGACTGAACTGGCGCGAAGCTCCGCCCCCCCAGCTATTCATGTCAGTGGAAGTTGCTCAGTGGCGTTTTGAAGCACCCGGAAGACTGCCGGAAGTACCGTCTCAGAACGTCTACTTCCACATTTGACCACCAAATTTTGGTGGTCAAATGCGGAAGTGCAACCGAGCGCTCAATGTTAAAGCCCAGCTGCACAGGTTTCCCGGTCATGAATCCACGGGTCCGCCTGTAGTCCCTCCTCCTACCACTAGGGCCCAGAGCTTCAACATTGAATAGCCTCACTGGCCCCTTGGCAGTAGAGTCACGAAGATGCCAGATGCTGTGGCATCCTGGTTTTTAGACAGCTGGTGGATGGAAATTAAGCTCCACCCACGCGGCAACTTGCAGCGTCGGCAAAGCGTTTCCGG